>NC_138530.1:99884558-100397059 GCF_964234715.1 Podarcis melisellensis | reverse complement strand
TAATATTGCAGCAAATGAGAGGGAATTAGCGATACCCGCCATTTCTGTGGGTAGGTCAAGAACGAAGAAGGGCTTTGTACATGGTTTGTTTGCACACCTGTTTTTCTACTACTCTGCCAGTAGAAAATCTATATCAGCTGGCATATTAGGAGACTTCCAAACCAGTGTGTCATCCTGCTGAGCTATCTTTGTCTTTGCTAGCGGAGCGGCATCTATGTTACTTCCTGAAGCCCCTCAGCAGATTTCCAGCCGAGTTTAGGATTGCTCCCTGAGTAATAGAACCCAGGGCTTGACAAAAAACTTCTGCACAGTGAAATTTGGTCAAGAAGCCAAATGCCTGTGACCTCCCCAAAGTGGTTCAAATCACTAACACATGAAACTAAAGAGGACTTTTGGTAGATATTTTGGTGGCTCTGAAGCAACACTGACTAAAGAAGCATGTTACAAAAAATAATAATCATTAAAATGTTGTGCAAACGTACCTCTACAAGCTGTGACTTGTCATAATCTTTACGATGCCGATAGATGCATTGATTAAGGAGGGAGTATAGTCTCTCAAGCTGGTCAACAGTCAGGTTATCGCTTTTTTTAACCAACACATCAAGTAAATTCTATAAAGAGATATTGGCAAGAATCCAGGGTGAAGTTTATAAGGAAAGTATGAATCAGATTTCCTTGAAACGCTTAAGGAAGTCAAAACAAACAAACAAACAAAATTCCTTCCAGTAGCACCTTAAAGACCAACTAAGTTAGTTCTTGGTATGAGCTTTCGTGTGCATGCACACTTCTTCAGATACACTGAAACAGAAGTTTCCAGACCCTTCTATATAGTGAGAAGGTGGGGAGGGGTATTACTCAGAAGGGTGGTAGGAATGGGTGATTGGCAGATAGCTGTGATGAGCCTGTTGACGACTCTTAACGACTGCAATAGGTCTTACAGGAAAAAGCAAGGGGTGAGAAGGTGAAAAATGGCTTTGTCATGTATAATGAGATAAGAATCCAATGTCTTTGTTCAGACCAGGTCTCTCCATGGTTTTAAGTTTGGTAATAAGTTGCAATTCAGCAGCTTCTCTTTCCAGTCTATTTCTGAAATTCCTTTGTAGTAAAACAGCTACTTTGAGATCTTGTATAGAATGTCCTGGGAGATTGAAGTGTTCTCCTACTGGTTTCTCTGTCTTGTGATTCCTGATGTCAGATTTATGTCTGTTTATTCTTTGGCGTAAGGTTTGGCCTGTTTGTCCAATATAGAGAGCTGAAGGACACTGTTGGCTTTTGATGGCATACACAATGTTAGACGATGAGCAATTAAATAGTCCCGAGATGGTATGTGTGATGTTGTTGGGGCCAGTAATGGTGTTGTCCGGGTGTATGTGGCAGCAAAGTTGGCATCTGGGTTTATTGCAGGCTCTGGTGCCAGTGTCCGTGTTAAGTCTGGTTGTAGTATTATTTTGGGTTGGGGTTGTTAGGAGTTGAACTAACTTAGTTGGTCTTTAAGGTGCTACTGGAAGGAATTTTTTTTGTTTGTTTTGACTATAGCAGACCAACACGGCTACCTATCTGTAGCTTAAGGAAGTGTTAGGATAAAAAATTAAGAAATGCTATTAAGATTTAAGATTACCTATCCAGCCACCCTTACCATTAATCTGTCATGGTCAACAATGACAGGAGGTACAGGATCCAATTGCTCCTCCTCTGGAACCTGTGCCAAAGCAAATTTGCGAGGTTTCTTATTTTTCAATGTACCTGAAATTTATAAAAGCAAATATCAAAAATCAGGACACATAAGGTAACAATTAACAGCAGCATTAAATTCCAAGAGGTCCATTAATAATTTTTATTTTATTTTCAAAGTCTTAAGTGGCTCCAAGAACACAGGATGGGAAACATCTTTATCCAACAAATAGCGAGCTGATGTTGCTTTAAATCACTACAGACAAGCTTTCTGCCAAAATAGGAAGCATCTGTTTCAATGAAAGTAGTATAGATTTACTTGACTACAGGATTAGAACAGGGATAAATGATGAATACACTGCATACCTTCTTTATCTGATGATTCAGCTTCTTTAGTCTCAGTATCTATGCCTTGCAATTTCTTCTCGTTATTGCTGCATTGTGGTACCTCGGTGCCAGACTGTTTTAATTGTTCCTCCTCGGGACTGTCGCTCGAAGCTTCGGGTTTTTCCTTTGGGGGATCGGCGGTTGCATTTTGTTTGGGAATGGACACGTCAGGGATGGCAGGAGGCAAAATAGCATTCGGTGACTCACATTCGCCATACTGACACCCTGGGACAGCAGCTACTTCAGAGGCCTGGCCGTTTAAATGGTCCCCCTTGAACAAGGGCTCCTCCTTGGATTCCTTTTCTATAGTCAGAGTAATCTTCTTACTTACTAACAGGGACTCGTTGGAGCTCTCTTCTGTGGATGGAATACTGTTTTCTTTCCCGACTGGCCCATTGTTCAGTGTCTGTTCTCCATGTATATCCATGATATCGCAAGACGACTCATCATTTGTCATAGAGAGATCGCCCGTTTCTTCTCCATTCTCTTCAATGCAGTCTGTACTTCCCTCAAGCTCCCCGTTTTCCAGCATCTTGCTGTCCTCCCCTTGGTTTTCATCATCTGCAAACTTGGCATCATCTTCGTCTTTCTTCAAATTATTCACTTTTCTCTTCTTAATAATGCCTTTGCCCCACTGTGAACGTCGTCTTGATTTCCTCCTTAATCGAACTGAATCATGAAGAGATAAAAGTTCCCATTAGAGATGCAAAGATTTGCTTAGTAAGCAACGGGCAAGGTATCAATAAAATCAAGTCTATTTATTTTAATATTTTACCTTGCCTGGCCCAAACGTCATCCAAGGCAGCTAATTATGATATAAAACAACATAAAAAAACACAGTAACACTTTCTTAAAACACACGCACACAAAATCCTAATACAGATCGCCAGCCCTCAAAGGCTTATAACTCCTGTTTATGCTTATAACACTTAGTATATTTGAGTTTACAAAAAGTTTAAAAAAATAAATTTTAAAATGTTTCTGACTTTATTTATCCATTTCATAAAACAACAAAGAGTCTTATGGGCCCATAAAACGACCAACAAATTTATTGTGACATAAATGGGGAATGCTGACAAAGATTTCTAGTGTTTACAGAGCAGTATTTCAGTACCTTACCCCTCCAAATCTATCTGGATTATCTAAATACTATGCAATTAAACAGTTGCCAAGTCTCAGTATTCTGAAAGAGACTGTTTATAGGGGGCATTTATTCCAAGTACGGTGGTACCTCGGGTTAAGTACTTAATTCGTTCCGGAGGTCCGTTCTTAACCTGAAACTGTTCTTAACCTGAAGCACCACTTTAACTAATGGGGCCTCCCACTGCCGCCACGCCGCTGGAGCACGATTTCTGTGCTCATCCTGAAGCAAAGTTCTTAACCCAAGGTACTATTTCTGGGTTAGCGGAGTCTGTAACCTAAAGCGCATGTAACCTGAAGCGTATGTAACCCCAGGTACCACTGTAATGTTCTGTAGACCCTTGTTTTTCTCTCACACTAGGTATTCACTGCTCCTGAGAGAATTAAGCCTCCCTAAGGAGAAAACTAGGAGCATGTCTTATTTCTTGCAACACAATTCTGCGGGCCTTAACATAAATAGTACAATTTTCGGTCACTGTGCTTCAACAATTTAATAGAACAATGCATGTTCAAGTAATAGTTCAACAACTATCTTTGCCAGAGACAGCTACTGAATACAGCTATCAAGTAACCCATTTAAAGATGCAAAACAATGTGCTTTTGACACCATCTACTGGCAACAGCAAGGAACAATCCCATGTTTTAAAAAGTTCATTTTCAACATGTTCTATTCTCAAAATATGTGCAGGCAATGCTGCCTTTCCTGTGTAAAAACACCTCCGTGTGTGTCAAATGCGACCACAGTCTTTGATTCATTTTACAACAGTTTGCAAGGCAAACTGGCCACAGACACAAACATCCATGCACCCTCATCCCTCTTTTTACAGGGCTATATTCTAGCGCAACATGGTTATATGTCCAACAGGTCGTCTTTGGTCTAGGCTTAAGTATGGCTTTTATACCACGGGAATCCACTAAAGAAATTTTATTATGAGAGAGCGCTTTGGTTCTCTCCAGAAGCTCCCATTTTTGGCTCTAGACCTTTGTTTTGTTTTTATTTTAAGGAATTTACACACCATCATTTTCACCATTAAAGGTAAAGGTAAAGGGACCCCTGACCATTAGGCCCAGTTGTGGCAGACTCTGGGGTTGTGGTGCTCATTTCGCTTTATTGGCTGAGGAAGCTGGTGTACAGCTTCTGGGTCATGTGGCCAGCATGACTAAGCCGCTTCTGGCGAACCAAAGAAGCACACGGAAACGCAGTTTACCTTCCCGCCGGAGGGGTACCTATTTATCTACTTGCACTTTGACGTGCTTTTGAACTGCTAGGTTGGCAGGAGCAGGGACCGCGCAACGGGAGCCCACCCCATCGCGGGGATTCAAACCGCCAACCTTCTGATTGGCAAGTCCTAGGCTCTGTGGTTTAACCCACAGTGCCACCCGCGTCCCTATTTTCACCCTTATGTCCCATTAAATCACACAATATACAAAATTTAAAGCACAGATTAAAACATCAGAGATCAGAACATGGTGCAAAAGGTCTCCTAAAATACATCCGTTTCAACCTGATGTCTGAAACTTAGCAGGGACTATGCCTGCCTGGTTTCTAATGGGAGCTCCGTTAGAAATGCACGCTCAATTGGTAGAGCATAAAACTCTTAACCACTAGGCCATGGATTCAAGGCCCATGTTGGGCAAAAGATTCCTGCACTGCAAGGGGTTGGGCTAGATGATCCTCATGGTCCCTTCCAATGACACAGTTCTATGGTTCTATGAACTGGACCCACTACACTGAATGGACAACTCCTACTGGATCTGGGGAGGGGAGAGGAGATGATGATGATATTAGAGAACGGGTGTCATGGGAGGCTGTGGGGGAAATCGTCAAAAGTTGCCTCCCATCCTCTTCCATTAGAGCAGTGATGGCCAAACTTGGCTGTCCATCAGTTTTGGGACTACAATTCCCATCATCCCTTACCATTGGTCCTGTTAGCTAGGGATGATGGGAGTTGTAGTCCCAAAACAGCTGGAGGGCCAAGTTTGGCCATCCTCTTGCAATAGAGGATGCCTCTGCTAGCTCAAAAGCCGTCCCATAAGTGCAAGGATACCAACTGGATTCCATCCACACTAACTACCAGACCAGGACAGCATGCTTCTTTAAAAAGTATTTTTCATACTAATTCGAATATCTGAAATTGTTCAGTGAAAAGCTATTTCAGTCGAACCTTCTTCCAATCCACTCTCATAAGGAATTTTAGTAAATTGACACCTAACTCAACGGATGAGTACTATTCTGGCTATCTTATAAAAACTAGCTGAAGTAGTAATAGCAATTAGGTGAACACTTCGTGTGTTTTTAAAAATGTAATAGGAGATGTGTGCCAGATATATACTCATCTTGTTTAGAGCTATGCTTATCGCCTGGATAAAATGGTCTGAAATACTCACATGCACATTTATTTGCAGAGTTGTGCCAAACTGACATTGCATTTTTTTGCCTGTTCTGGAATGCCTCCTCAATTCTCGTTTCTGTTTTCTGTACAGTGGAACCATGAGGATTTATTTGGTCTGCCGTTACTGATAAGCCTGGGTACAGAAGATAAGCATACCTATTTTAATAATCCCAGCAGTATTAACTGCCCGAGTTATTAAAAGCAGCCTGGAATAAAGTATAACATTAAAAACTTTCGGTGATTAAATTAATTTCACCAGATACTCCCAAACATCTACATCCAGAAGATTTGCTTTTCCCCCAACAACGGAATGTATGAGACCCCCAGTATGAAACCTGACAGTTCAAACTTCTCTGTTTCAAAGAAAATACTACTTAGCATTTATATAGGGCTTCCCAACTGGTGGCCTGCCGACCCCAGGGGGTCAGTGGCACCATTCACATAATAAAAACTACCATAGAGATATCAAAATTTTCAAAAGCAGAGGGTCCATGGCTTGGCTTTTGAAAAACCTGAGGTTGCCCAGTACTTAGCTAATTGAGAATCACTGCTTGAAGAGTGTTCATAGCTCATCATAAAAATTAACCACCTTCACACATCATGTAGTGATTGTATTATTGGTCAGTATTATTAACCATGTCATGCAGATAGGGGGCTGTGGCGGAGGGTAAAAATAGATTGCCTCTAGGTCTATCAAGTGATTCTATGGTAAAGGTTAGATTCAAACACTTTGCTCTGAATAAATGTGGAGAAGTTTGCATTGCTAACTACTTAACTCTACAAGGTTCCTAACATACCGTATTTTTCCATCTATAAGACGCCTCCATGTATAAGATGCCCCCTATTTGGGGGGGCTCCGATTTTAAAAAATGGAGGGTGATGTATCTGTGTATAAGACGCCCCCAATTTTTGACATTATTTTTTAGGGGGAAAACCTAGTCTTATACACGATACTCAATTCTGATTTTAAAAATTGGTGCAAAATGGTTTTACTTTCCGTATTTACTTATTCCTTTGAATTCTAATTTCTATAGAATTTACAGTACACAAGACATTTTACAACACTTTTATCATTATTTTTCTTGACAACTATCTGAGGAAGATGAATACTAAAAATGTGGTTATGAGCTACTAAAAGTGAGTTAATAAAAAGTTTCTTGAACTGGCCCCAAAACTTTCAAACTGGACTTAAAGAATCTAAATCTAAATAATGTGAACCTTGAAATGCAACATTTCATCAGATTTTTCCTGGTGATAATTGGTTTCTTAGAGACTGTGCATTTATTGATCAAGAATTCAATTGCCATTTGTGTATTGTGTATCATATATAGTCAATGTATTTTTAAAAAATTATAAGAATACCTCTCTTTTTTCTTGCTTCCTTTACTTCTTCACACATTTTATTGAACTCTGGATCAAGCTCAGCAGCAATGATAGCATGTGCAGTGTCCTTCAGAGTACAGGCTCGGTGCCTAATGATTTTATCTGGAAAATCAACGTAAATTTCATTTTTAACAATCAAAAATATCTAATTTATTTCTTTATTTATCGTCTTTGTGTAACAGGACTGCTGAAGACAATGACAGAAATAAAAGAGAAAACAATTTTTAAAACAGCTCAGAGTTAAATTAAGAGCCATAAAATAAATAATATCCATATAAGTAATCAAATGTGGAACAAATATGTTTTAATCAGCCTTCTAAGACTTAACATTAGTGCTGCTTAGCAGGCGTGCTGATATGTATCATGCTTGCACAACTTGCACTCTAAGCTGAATATCTTCATTATGCTACTCGACTGCCAGTGAAGAACTGTTTTCTGTAAAACTGGAAGATCAAAATACATGGTACCTTCACACCGGGGGGTCATAAGCTGTGCAGGTCTGATTTATAAAGACTTCACGTGTCTATGTATGTATGCATCAGTTCTATCAGCTTTGTCTTGAAAGCTTTTTGTTTAAAAAAATCCATACTTCCAGCTTCCAGTTTGGCTAATAAACACTTTACTTTAGAATACGTGGGTTCAAATATTATGTCTGCATTCCTACGCATTTAGGTTCCCAACAAAATCAATCAGATGTAGCTTTTAAATAAATACATATTGAGATCCAAACGCTTCTTTAGGCATGGCAAAGAAGTTAGGTGAGCTCATTGAATTTTTTTACTTTTTTCTTTAAACAGTAAGACTCCACTCCATAACAGAAATTGCTTGCGAAAGCACCAACAGTTTTAAAAGCAGAAACAGATGAGTGCCTTAAGACCTCCCTACACCTACCTCCTCAGAAATAGCATTACAACAGCAGCTGTCTTTTAAAACCTTTAGTACAAATGAAATTTGATATCTGCTTAACTTTGGTCTGATAATTGACTTTTATCCTACACCTAATTGCCATACCAGCAGTATAGTGCAATGGTAGGGCAATAACAAAATCACACAGGATAGAAAGCTGTTTTAGTGAAGGTAGCCAGGAAAGTTAAAGACTTTCGCTTGGTGACAGCAATGAGGACCCAGGAGGTCATTTGGATTGTTTTCTTTATTTTCTCACAGTGCAGGATGTAGCCTATGCTGCTACATTCATTCAGTCAGTAACTAATATTGAGTAATGTTAGCTTTTAACCAATTTGTATAAGACACAGCTGCAACTGAATACACAATTAAATGTGATGTCATGTTTAAGTTGTTGGTTTTTTAAAATAAAAAAAAATCCTTACCCCCAGGATCTTTGTCAGGATTATATTCCAATGCATTGCTGCATATGAGATCTATGTCTATTAGGAAATCCTTTGCAGTTAAATAATTGTGCTTATCAATTTTACTTATTACTGTAGACAGGTCCATCGGCTCTCTGATAACTTCAAGGTAATCTGAAACCTATAATCAAACAGTGACACAGAGTGACACAAAAGTGACACAGAGATTTATGCTAACTTTAACATACTCAGCACTATCATTTTGTTTTCGAACACAGTAATTCTAAACAGTTGAAACCATGATAAGAAATAATGCTGGAACAACATTTGTTCACCCCAAGATTCATCGCTCTGATTTTTACCTGGCAAGGAAAACTCCTATCAAAGCTCTTTTGTTCTGTATATGTAAGTAATTTTCATTTTTAAATGCAGTGGTACCTTGCCATTTTCAGCAACTGGTATTCAGAATCATTACTGCATCCATCTGTCCGGAGTCTTGCACCACTCAGCTTAAATAGTTGTTCATGAGTTCCAGTGTTACGAGAGAGGGACAAAAACTTTTATCCATCCACTTTCTTCATGCTGGGAATAAATTATGTATGCTTCTATCATGACTTATTTGCCTTTACTCTAAGCCAGGCTTCCTCAACCTCGGCCCTCCAGATATTTTGAAACTACAATTCCCATCATCCCTGACCACTGGTCCTGCTAGCTAGGGACGATGGGAGTTGTAGGCCAAAAACATCTGGAGGGCTGAGGGTGAGGAAGCCTGCTCTAAACCAAAAAAGCTTGAATGCTGTGACCTTTTGTCATAGGGGAGTTGCCCCATCCCATGAAAAGAAGAGCCCAATATAGATTTTACATTTGATGGGCATTTAATATTTGAGGAAATGAGATGAGATGAAACAGATTCAAAGCCCGAAATTGCTTGGAGGTCCAATTGCCTGAAAATAGGTACCCAGGCATCGGAGGCCCTTCTACAGGTGCCCCTATCAAATAGGGCACAGTATGTAATCCTCACCTGAGAGGAGGCCTTTACAGCAGGTGAACCGCAATCATGGAATAAAATAATTTTTTAAAAATGCTGTAGTTCTTTGGCATACCTATGGAGCTCCATGCAGTCAAAGGAATGAGCTCCCACCACTGGGGAAAAGGGCTGAGGTTTGTCCCTGCAGTTGCACTGAGGTCTGGACAAAGTTCTGAAGCATCAGTACTGTTCCATTACTTCTGAATGCCCATATCAAAGCCTGTGCAATGTGGGAAACAAGACCCTGCCTATCTCTCACTTTAGGCTGGGACAGGCGCCACAAATGTGCACCCTGGAATAAAAACTACAATCATGCTGCAAAGTGCATTTGTGAATCTCTGGATCACTTTTAAAATGTCCCTGAGGAATTCTACTGGTCCCTTCCTCCCTGTCTGAAACTCCTCCTCCTCCGAGCACAGCTTTTTGTCTTTTCTTCGACCAGCTTCATGCCCATGAATCAACTATTTTCTATTTTTTACATTTTCAAATAAATCAGTAAACTCGTCAGTTTACCTTTTTAGACAGGAGTGACTTGCTACAGTGCTCATGTAATGTTAAAAACGTATTGTAGAAAACACCTCTTAAGCACAAGAAAGAAATTGGTTACATATACAGAATTTTAAAAATCTAATGGCTGAAGTGATAACCAGGTCTTGATTTGAGCTAGGGCTCAACACAGAAATCTATTTTGAACCTTGGAACATTTCAGGTAGTATTCGAAAACAGCAAATGCACAGAAAGGGCAATATTCAACTGTGGTGTTTCTCCCCCACCCCCAAACAGGACTTGACCCTTTCTTTCCTCTCCCCTATAGTCTCCCGCATGCATTCAGAATCTGTTGTGGAGAGTTTGGGAACCCTCCAGAACAAAAGATGGGGCCAAGGAGCTTTGATTTTGAAAAGAGGGAGCGTAAGTTCTATCATCATGCCTGCTGGCACAATATTAGATCTCACCCAATAAATGTATATCAATATTCACTGCTCTTAGTCTAGATTGGGGGCTGTGTTTTCATATTAAATAGTATAGCTGCCACTGATCTGATACCACTCAGAAACCTAATCAGTGGTCCAGTTACAAATTTGCAAAATGGAGCCAGTAATTTACTCTTCCACAGGACTTTTTCGACTAGGGATGGGCTACCATTCTTTTTTAACAGCCACATTCCCTTGGTAATCTGTCATGGTCTCATGACAACTGCGGATGGGGCCACTCGCATGTATTTCTGTCCCCTCCTTTTCTCTTTCCAGGCTCTCTTCTTTCCACCCAGTGAGCTACTGGAGGAGGAAATTGCAGAATGCACAAAAAGCAGGCATTTCCTTCCAAACAGACTGCCGTCACCAGAGGTCTGAATTGATCGCATGCAGACCATCTGATAGAGCGCACCTTTGATAGAGCTATTCCTTGAACTATCAAGCCCCCAATTGCTAGCACAATGCAAATTACATTTTTATAAGCACATCACCACAAATGGCTATTTCTTATCTGTGCAAAATTGAGCTTTGAAGTTGACCGAAAATCGGACAGATTGTCACAAATTTGCTTGTAAACATGAACTAAAAGTGATTTTCTAGTAAACAAGGGATAGTTAATGCAGCTTTGCCACTCACTGCTTAATTTTATATAGAACATTAAACTTTTTTTTTTTTACTCTAAAGGCAAAGCCCAGAAAATTTAACAGTGAATCAAACTTAAGTCGCCAAATTCAGTCTTATTTTTTATAAAACTATATTTGTAGTTGACTACAAGTTGTCAGATCAAATGGTGTCATTACAGATTTATAAATTTTCAATTTTCACTTTGTCCAGAAACAGGCAAGGGGAGAGAGATGATAGTTTAATTTGTGAAATATTCTGGAAGAGAAATTACAATTCAATAAATTTCTTTCAACATCCCCATTGGCTACGTGGTGATACTCCAGATAAAACAGTTTACATCTGCTTCCTGTGAACAAATAATTTTTTGCTACAGAATGGAAGCAGCTCAAACAATACAGTATTCTATAGGTTAGCATTCTTGCCGAAATAAGCTAGCAGTGGCTTCAAATGTTAAAATTAAGCCACAATTGCTATAAATATGCAAAACAGGTTAGATCAGGGATATCTGCAATAACAACTAATATATGTATTCTTAATTAATCACTAATAAGGTCAACTTCATTGTTTGCACGTTACTGAAACAAGACCTCTTCAATATCCACCGGTTTGCTGAAGATGTTAAAGCGCTTGTCTGTGGCCAATCTCTTGGTAACATCCCGGAGAAACAATCGCAGTTCTCTCAGTGTGTTTTCTTCCTGGTCCTCCATTCGCTGCTTTTCTGCCTCTGACAGCTGGCGAGTAGAAAATGGTAGTGCAAGAGGAAGCACCTCCATATCAGAAAGAGCTTTAAAAATAAGAATAATCAAAAAGTCAGGCAAAATAGGCTTTTCAGATTACATCCTTGGAAAATTTCACACGACACAGTGAATTTCCTACTTTTTACCCTTATCAGGCTTGATAATGCCAAGAACTCTGCACTCCTTATCTCAGCTCCGCACACCAAACTGAAGTAACCATATTGTGGAGACTTTACTGCGAACAACGGCAGCCTGCTCAGCACCTTTCCTTCAATAAGAGGGGTTGACAAGACACAGGGCGGCAGGAATCTCAAGATCCTGCATGGCGTTCTATCACAGCTATCAGAAAGTTAGAGCCAGAGATATTTTTGGCTCCTTCAGTCTATAGGAAAGCACAACTAATGCCTGCCAAGTTGTAAGTCATCTCCACCGAAAGATGGGTTTCCTTTCAGTGCCAAAGAAAATGTTCCAAATCCCAAACCCCAATTAATCTGAAGCCACTACAAAAACTGTCTGCCTTTCCCCCTTAAGATTTACATACAGGCAAGCTTCTAGGAGGTTCTATAAGCAGGCTATGAGTAAAAATGTTTCTAGTGCAGGAAAATCCAAGACCACGCTGGCAGAATCTAGTGATTGGGTGCTGTTTTGGGCAGCTCTCTAAATTTCGGCTCAGTTCATGCTTCCTTCTTTCTCTCAAAGCTGCTATCCGTTTCAAAGTCTTTACTGCTTTGAATATGGCTATCCCACAACTCTCAACAATTTTACAATCCGTTTAGATATGAAGACTGTTATAAAAATGTATAAATGGGTGCTCGTTGGCATACTGAGATGCTATTCTGGCAGCCTATTCAGCCCATTTATTGCCTTTAATTCTAACACGTTCAGGAAACCAACCAGCCTCCAGAATGTATGTTGAGGTAATAGCTGAGAGAGAAAAATGGAGCTGAGGGAGTGCGGTGGAACTGGCCTGCTCAAGCAATTCTGTTAATTGTGGTTACTCTTCCTGCACCTTTCCCAGCTCTACAATACCATTTTGGAGCTGGGATGATCAGAACTGCATAGTGTTACGCATATCGGAAAAGACTAAGGTATGCAACCATTTAGCCACGGGGTTTGTTTTTGGGTTAGTGTTACAAATATGGCTGTACTCTATACTAATTACAACACCAGAATTTTTATTGGCTATGTCTTCTGTAATAATTCCTACTGTGGCATTCCTTTTTCACAGCTGCCACACGCTGAAGACATGCTTTCCACAGCTATCCAACACAACTCCCAAGAGTTCCTGGTGTCACTGCAAGGTCAAGACCCTATCAGTGTACATGGGAAGTTAAGATTTTATTTTCTCAAATGTGCATCACTTGACATTTATTTACATTGGGCTTCATCTGCCAGTTTGTTGCCCATTTCATTCAATTTGTTACTTTGCTTTTAGAGCTCTTCACAATCTTGGATTTTCACCAACCTGAATACTTTGGTGTCATATGCAAACTTAGCCACTTCTCTGCCCATCCTTAATTCCACATCATTCAATGAACATGTAACACCATGGTGTGAATGCAAATATTTATCCTATGCACCATCACCACCAACAACTGCTATTTCTAATCTTATTTCAAAATGAACACAAGCAGGGCTGCTTTCAGGTGGAAAATTACATACATTCTGGACTTTACAGAGAATTAACTTACCAATTTGTTTCCTTCTTGGAGGAGACATAGATGCTTGATTGAGGACAAGCTCTTGGAAAAATTTGCGCCTGTCTTCTTCACTAGGTCTCTGAATATAAAAAACCTCTTCATACTGGATTTTAAAGATACATTTCACCTACATAAAATCAATGAGAATTAGGCAGCTGAAAATCAATGAGAATTAGGCAGAGCTACTTAATCAAACAAAACAAGCAAATTTTAGTACACCACCCCCTCCCACTACGTAAAATAGACAAAATTACCCTCATAATTTTACTGCCTGAAAACGGGGTAGCTAAATTGCATATGCCAATTTGGTTTGCTCCTAGCAAAAGCTAGTAATTGGTTACATCCTCAGCAGGGAAGAAAAACACACACTAGGGTAAAAAACAGCATTGTTTCAATAGCATTTAACAAAAACAGCTAGTCTGACAATCACAGAGGGGGGGGGGGCTTGAGCCTAGCGGAGCAAATAAGGCAGTGTCAGGGCAAGAAAAGAACATTGGACAGAAGCTCCAAATTAGAACGGGAAACATTTGCTTTCTTGTTTTAGGGTATTTTTCTAACATGCCGTCGTCAGCGGTACCACCACCTAGACAAAATTAATTTTGCAATGCCAGCTTCCAAAATTTGATTTACGTTAGTAAGCAACATTATCCCAATCTAACGATACATACAACCAGCCCCTCATTCTTGCCACAGTACAAGTGGTTTGTTAAACACCCTCAGGAATAAAAAGATACTGTATTTTTTGCTCTATAAGACTCACTTTTTCTGAGATTCAGAATTTTTTTTCTCTTGTTTTCCTCCTCCAAAAACTAGGTGTGTCTTGTGATCTGGTGCGTCTTATAGAGCGAAAAATACAGTACTTCAGCATTGGGGTAGAAGTTTCCCTCCAAGTGGACATCCCTACATGCACTTTTCAAGCCCCTCTCTGATTCAGGTTCACTTTTCCCTACAATGCTTCCACTTCTCAAGTAATCACGCCATACTCACCTCTTCTGGCAATTCACTATACATGGTTTCAGAGGTAGAGAGTAGAAATATAGGTGAGAATGATGGTATGTCTTGCAGCAAAGTTAGAAAAGTAGCTCTCACAGTTTCACTGACAGCTTCCCACCAATCACCAATATGAGGCATGTAAACAATGCTCGGTAGTGTTCTTCTTGCTTCACGAAAGATCTAATTTAAGAGGATACCAATGTTAAAATGATATTAAGAAAATAATTTTTAAAAAATTATTTGTATTTTATGCACACAAACATTTAAGAATGTAGTATTTTCAACTGTATCTTTCTTAAAGGTTAGATTTAAATAGCTATTTTCCATATGCATTCACGTTAAGGCTCCAAATTATCTCGGTCTTGTCTTAGTAAAACTTCAAAGCATTGTTCTAATCATCTATCATCACAAAAATCACTAACTTGCATAAGAACATTAAACAGCACTTTTTTATTGCTTCTTCCGATTATTATTATTTTTTACTGGTATAATATTCTCAAACATTGCTTTCTCTCAATTTTGAAATGCCACCGCTTAACTAAACTGAAATTAATGGTCGCTCTGCATCTTGCCAATAACTTCAGACATAGCATGGCGGCATGTTTCAAAATTGTCTCCATAACATACCATTCTGTGTTTTTCCTATACTTTAAATGGATATGAGATAGCAGGGTTGTGATTAAAGATGACAGTTAACAATGAAGTCTTTGGACTTAACAATTGTCAATTCCCTCCCCAATAATATTAAATATTCCATGTACAGCCATGGCTTTGGCTCAGAGAATGCTATGACAGAGCTTACATGTGCAGCCTAAAAATAAAGAACATTTAGAGAAGCTGAAGGTTTTCAGAAGTGTTTTTATAGAAGATATTGTTGGTTTCTGCAAAGCTGAGATTTAATCCAACCTCAACAGGTAAGTTAAAAGAGAACCCAGTGGCCTGGGAATAGCGAACTGACAGCCCTCCCCACTCAACCCACAGAATTCTCCCTCCCAGGTTTTAGGACTGAAAATACCTCTTGTTGGTGCCAAAGCTAAAATGCTTTTTACAAGTCTGTAAAAAGAAGGGTGGATGGTTGAACCAAGAAGAAAGGCAGCCCTGAAGCTTTAAAAGTTTTTCACCCTGCAAGTGACGTAGCGATCTCACCGTTCAAAATAAATTGACAGCAATCTTAAACATTTTTAACAAATTCCACCAAGCTCAGTCTCTTTCTAACAGTTGGTGACTGGAAATGCTTTGTCTCAGACCAGAGAAGAAGCATGCATAGCTCTGGCAGTGACGCTTCTTGCTTCAGCAGAAGTGTATTGTGGCACCATAAGATTTCATTGCCGTTTAATTCTGTGGACTTGGGTAGAAAGGGAGATGGGTACAGGATTCCCTTTTACTTGTCTGACACAGCTTTAAATGAGGCTTCTGCTTCACACAGAAACCCCTATCTGTGTCTCTAGGAACACTTAAAATTTCCCATCCACGTGGTATGTTTGCAAAGAGGGATTCCGTGTTGACATTTATTTCACTGAAAGCCAATGGGAACCTTTCTGCATGTAACATGTTGCGCAAAAGGTCAAAAGGGATATAAAGGCAGACTAACCTGCGCGCATGATTCTTCAGGTGTTTTGGCACTGACTGAATAAAGTGCTGGCAGATCTAATCTGTGCACAGCAATTTTTTCGAGCGAGTGCAAAAGTGCTGGAGCAAGGTGCGAAGTCTGACCTGAATCCCTCTCTCCAGAAAGCAGTAATCTTGGCCGGTAAGAGGTGGGCTGATGGTAAGCTGACCTGAAACAAAAACATTATTTGTTTTAGACCTGATCTGTTTTTACCATGTATTTTTAAATTTGCTATACATTGAGTACTGTTAAGCGCTTCCTAGTGGGCAAGTTGAATGAACTATAGCAACACACCTGCAATTAGTGTGCCCGACTCTCTAGCAGGGAGTTAAGTCAGCTTAGCAGAGGGAAATGGGTGGTGGCCAGGGGGAGAAGCAGGATGGCAAGAGAAGCAAGCATAAGCGAAGAATCTTTATTGGTTGATTCTATAAATCTCTCTAGAAGAAAGGTTTCGGGTAAGAATACACCAGAGCAAACCAAAGCCTATAACAGAGTAGTACCACAAATCACAAACTTATGCAGGCACTACAAGCAGCTATTCCTGTGTAAGTCTTGATGATAAAGTTATCAGAACATCTACTCACATTGTAAAATGAAGGTAAGGTTTGTGTACAGCAGCTGATAAATGTTTCTTTGGTGATCCCGACTGGCAACTTGTCTCAAATATTGATGAAGCATGCTCATCTTCACTATCATCCAAAATTAGACTAGTTGCATCTGTTCAATGAAAATTAAAGGCCAATTAATACATTAGCTGACACCTCCCTCAAACATCATGAAACGGGTGCTTAAAATATATTTTGGCCAAGATAAAAGGAAGCTGTAATTAAAAGGGAGGAAATGAAACCTTTCACAAGAATACACTTAATATAATGCCCCACAGTCTTCATCAAAACATTACTTTAAAACTGTTCTTGTTTTGTTTTGTTTTCTAATCTGATACAAGACTGATTGGAGTGAAAAGATGAAAATACCTTCTCTTTTGTCAGCCTGGCTGAACTCGGCATGAGGAAACACTTTATGTAAAATTGCCAGAATGTCATTGAAGGTTCTTTCCAAAAGTGGCCTTATGATGGGAGATAGTGCATGCCCTGAAGACATTACGGCACGTTGAGAGGCAGGCACAATATTCTGCATTGCATGGTAAAAATCTTGTGCGCTGAGAACTATTGAAGAGACGTCTAGCTGCAGTTTCTGGCTACTGACGTAGATCTGAGGATAGCGCCGTCGCAGGGCAATCAAGGCAGCCTCAGTGCAAAGTGCTTTTATGTCGGCTCCACAATACCCTAGGGCACAGGAAAGAAGAAAGAAAACATACAAAGGTTCCATAAAGCAGCACCAATGTTTTGCATATGTCAAGCACCCGCCTGAAGCCGAAAGCAGCCAGCAGCATTCTGTCAGATTCATTCACAGTGCATTTAGTAATATGTGCAGCTTTAATATAAATCAAACCACCTGCTGGCAACTGAAGAAGCAAATGTTAAAACTCTCTCTTAAGAATAACCATGCCTCTGAAAAAAATTCATTGCAGAAGAACCTATGAGACAAAGGCAAGTGTAAATACATTACTGTTCGACATTACCCGTGTGGTGTATGGACCTCAGGTGTGCAGGAACACTATGTAAGCAAATATCCAATCTCAGGAGGATTGGAACTAAGAAATAAAGCCTTCGTTGAGGTAGAAAAAGTCAAGTCCTCGTGAAAAGACAGGAAGCACTTGCTGCATCTGCTGAAGTCTCACTAGAAACAATGTGGGGTCTGGCTTTCAGGGAAGAAACCTTCCATGCATTGAGGAATTTCTGCTCTCTCCTTCCATGGAAAGTAAACTGACCATCATGATTAAGGAGACTTGGAAACAATCTCTGTGCTGGTATCCAGGTTTTCCACATCATTCTTTGAACAGCCAAAACTACTGTGATCCTGCCTTATAGACAGCTGTGCTATTCAGGACATTTCTACAAGATTAAGTACAGAATGCTCTATATTATGAGTGGTCACTCTGTGTATTTGCTGAACTTAGCTCCTAATTAAATCAGTGTAACTTTACTTAGTCAATATTAATGTCAGCGGCATGCAAGTGCCACTGACATACTCTGGATCTGACTCCGTAAGTTTTGTTCTTGAAAAATGTTGGCTGCCTGTGAAAACATTTAGCTGATGTGTCTAAAGTTACACAGTAAATTGTTAGGGAAATTTGGTGCAGCTGAAGAAGGGACATGGGTGATTCAGTTAGCGCAACCCTCCCTCTCTTCCTTCCCCAAGAAAATTGGCCACCCTGCTCTACAGCAGTCAGAAAGTGTATTCAAAATTATTTGCTCATACAAATATAACAGATACATAATTTCTAAAGTACCAAGAAAAATTATTTTGTCTGAAACATACATTTAATCGGGAGGGGGGGAGGGAGAGAACAGCTCAATTCCTATGGCAAGCAATCCCTGTCATGTTAAGCATTTACAACTGCTTACCAAGAGGTTCCTGTCCTCATATTTACAGTCTCCAAGCCTCCACCATGATACTGACGTTGCCTTTGTTAAGCACTTTTTAAATGCATTGCTGTGTTAGCGATAGCTAACAATCAGTAAGAGTTTTTAGCAGCATCTCTGTTGCGTGAAAAGTAGCTCAACAGCAATGCAGTATGACCCCCCAGCTCCTAAACACCCCGATTTTTTTTGCATTCCCAGGAACTCACCAAAACTATTTATTGAGTACCTAGTGGAATACACTTAATGCTAATCTCATGTTTTACCATAACAAGGACAGGCACAAGACTGGAAGCTTCTGCTTTTGATTAGCTGCTCCTACTTAGAAGCTTCTTGGTAAAAGAAAGACACTGTGGCTGCTGTTGTCCATTGTCACCCAGAGTAGATATAGCCTCTTCCAACAGCATTATTCTGTGACTGAACGTGCTATCTAGGCTAGCCAGAGCCAATGAGAAGATGTGTTGCCTATTGTCTCTGAGCAAGGCATTATCAGGTTTGCCTCCTGAAAACACGAACTGTTCCTTACCTAAAACACAATCCACATTAAAATGCCTATTCTGCTTTCTTACACAGGTTGTTCCTGGGGGGTGAGGGGAGAGCTACTTACTACTTAAAAGGAACTTCACTGGACTAAATCAACTTAGGGCCTGTGCACAAACTTAACTTTGGAGCTTTAATTTGTTTATTTTCTATATTAAAACATTGACAGTTCTCCTAGTTCCCTAAGGAAAATATACTGGCTTATCTTGGAAAAGATTGCAGTTAATTATTCGACCATTACTGTTTGTAGCTGCATCACCCTAGATGTATTATGATCTAGAGCGTACAGAAATAGATTCCCCATGCAATTTGCTTCAAACATATTACAACAACAAAAAAAAAAAATCAGCTCAGCTTACTGGAGTACAAGGTCACTACTGCTAGTAGGAGACTTCAGCTAATTAAAAATATTCTTAAAAGGTGTTCATAAAGTGACAGAGAACAGTTTCAATTTAACAAACAAACAAAAAAACACCCCTGTGTGATAGTTTGAGGTCTTAATTTGAATTATGTCTGACAACTCTTAGACAGCCACGTTTTGGACGCCTTAAGCTATTATGGGATATTGGGCTTGGTGTACCCATTGCAAACATGGCCCAATCAACTGCTTTCTAAATAATCATATAGGCTACAATAGAGAAAGTTGGATCTCATTACTCTTATGAGTTATTGAGAATAATCTCACATTGGAAGACAAACAAATTTTACATATTTTAAACCAGAAGAGTAGTCATATATGGTTATGGGGGAGAGATCTGATATGATAAGGAAGTAAAATAGTGAGAGAAGTTGGACAAAGCAGGTTAAGAATAGGGACATTGTTTTAGATCTCTAGTGATCAATTATTTCAATGGGGAAGTGCAAGGTTCAAAGGCTGGTTGTGAGTATTCATTGGGATATGAATATGTGAGAGTATTCATTGGGATATATATATCTCACATCAATCAGAAATATAGGTAATCTAGAACACTGGTCTTCAGGACCCACTTGTGGGCTGCAGCCTGATGCAAAGTATGTCACAACAGGAGTACTACCACCTTGCAAATATAAGGTAAGATTAAGAAATGGGTCCCCAAAGGCATGTTTGTGCTAAAAGTGGATTCTGGGTCTGAAAAAGTGGAAGATAGCTGCCATAAAAGAATCATTACATGGAGCCTGAACATGGGAGCCTAAATGGTACCCTGATCATGTGTAGAAATTTATTGAAAAAGAGCATATCATGCAATGTGGAAATTTTCAAAGATGACTTTGGGTGTGGGGATGGACAGAAGACAAATAGAAATATAGACGACATCTGCACAGAGAATGGTATGTAATGTACTGTAGAAATAAATATTTTAAAACATTAAAAGTGGAATCAGTTTTGCAGGGAGCATAAAGACAACAGTGCAAAAGGGCCACTGGAACACCCAAACCTTGTGCCAATTAAATCTATTTCCAACGATTTGGCTATGACCAAATTGCTAAGTGGCCCAGTTCAGATGTCTTATTTCAAACCTCCAAACCATAGTTTGGTAAACTGAACAGTGAACACACTCTGGACATTACATTCTACATTCCCTGCCCTCACCATGGCAATTTCCTCATTCACTTCCTGATTTCTTACACGAAGATTTCTGCTAAGAAATCCAAAAACAAGCAAACCTCTAAACCATGGTTTGAAACAATATTTTTGTGGGTTATGAAAACATGGTTTTCAGGCAATTGTGGTTAGCACATATGACATAATTAGCCTAATTCAGGCATCACAGAAAGGGTATAGTGGGGTGGGGGAGATTATCATACAAAAGCACCAGATGAAAAAGCTAATAATAGGAGCACTTGTAAGATCATGGCATGTTTCAAGTCATCCAACTCATCCAGCTTTGGAGGATGAACTGAATATTACTTCACTTTGGTGCTTATTAAGAATAGCACTGAATGCTTTCACTCTGAAAAAGTTGCCTAAAGTGGAACAGAATAGAAGCTGAGACATCTTGACTCAATAAAGAATCTTAAAAATCTTAAAGGAGGAACAGAGAATGACAGCCAAGCTATATGAGAAGAATAAAGGCCGTCTAGGCAGTTATATTTATGGAGTGGTTAGTATGTCTTTGGTGGCAAGTACACATAAAAACACAAAAAGAATCTTCTCTTCTTCTTTGGCAATCACTCGTAGCCGAGTAAGATTGTCTTCGATAAACACGGTTTTAACAATGAGTCCATAAGTGACTATGGAGGCCAATTCTGGATCCACATGTCCTTCCACAGTGGGGACATTGGTTTCTGGGCAGGAGTTGATCACAGTGTGGATTTGCCAAGCGTGCTTCCTCTGAGCATGTTTCTCCCTTGCGTCCTAAGTTTGAGTGTCTTCAAAGCCCATGACACCTGTTGTTCTCCAACTGGAGGCTGTTCTCCAACTGGAGCACTCGCAGGCCAGTGTGTCCCAGTTGTCAGTGTTTATACTACTTTTTTTTTTAGATTTGTCTTGAGACAGTCTTTAAACCTCTTTTGTTGACCACCAGCATTACGCTTTCCATTTTAAAGTTTGGAATAGAGTAGTTGCTTTGGAAGATGATCATCAGGCATCCACACAACATGACCAGTCCAACGAAGTTGATGTTGAAGAATCATTGCTTCAACAATGGTGATCTTTGCTTCTTCCAGTACAATGATATTAGTTCGCCTATCTTCCCAAGTGATGTGTAAAAAAAATTTGGAGACACCATTGATGGAATCTTTCGAGGAGTTGGAGATGGCATTTATAAGTGGTCCATGTCTCAGTACATGTTGGCAGTACAATAGCTTTGTAAACAAGCATTTTGGTTTCCCTGCGAATGTCCTGGTCCTCAAACACGCTGCACTTCAATCAGGAGAAAGCCGCACTCGCAGAGTTTAGGCAATGCTGGATTTCAGCATCAGTGTTGGCCATTGTGGAAAGATAACTGCCCAGGTAGGAGAAGTGATCGACATTTTCCAACGTTACACCATTGAGTTGGAATGCCAGGTGAGAAAGCACCTTTTCAAAAGTAATTCACATCTTCAAGTGGGATATAAGAGCAGTATGTAAAATTACAAACACCCCAAATAAATAAAATCCAAATATCAGAATTCCATAATGATCAGCTTTGTATGCTACTTAATTCCATTTTCATTTACGACCTACTGGAGGGAAGGAGGGCTGCATTGATGAAGTTGAGAGCTAACATAAGATTCAAGGGTTAGATCATAGCAGCTTCTAGGACCTATTGTGTGCCACGCCACACTGAAGTATAGAGAAGCATAATGGCATTACACAGGATGAAGCAGATGTTCTCAGAAACTAGAATAACTGAAGTAAACTGAAGCTATGCATTAAAAAGAATTGACAACATTGTTATCAAGTGGAAGGTGGGGGGGTGAGATTTTAATTCAACACATGAACATGCACTAAAAAACAAGCCTATCGAGGCAAAAATATTTACGTCTAGCTTTGGTACCAAATTAAGAAAGATCAATTCCAACATAAGCTATTGCACACTGGAGCAACCAGACTGATTATCTATATTTTAATCTATTTTAAGTGCAGAAGAGTTTATTGATTGCTTAGTTTGAAAAAAGGCACAGGTGATATTCACATGCAGTGAATACGCCTGAATGATACCACACACAGATTAGAGGAACTTTTCAGTTGAAGATATCTGTACTATGAAAATTAATGTCTATAAATTAATTATTAAATAAAATTTAGAGGTAACTTGAGTGATTTCTATTTCAAGTGTAAAATTCTGGAATAATTTCTTGAGAACCGTTGGGCGAGTAATAAATCCTGCTTTCAAAAGAGCTGGGTACAGAAATTGAAACATAATTTATAAATTTATTCTAAAGGCTTGTTTGTGACCAAATCCATGCAGGAACATTTTTTCCTCGTGCCAAACTGATTAAAAACCCACAGTGTTACTGCAGCTTTCATTAAAATGTATGGCTTGACTGACTTGCATGAGCCATTTTAGAGCTATGCCCTCTGAAGAACCCGTTTTGACAGCGGCTTAGCAGGGCTAGGATTATGCTGGGTTAATTTGCTGAAAGACACTGATAGGTCCAGGGCTTGATAATGTATTTTGATCCCATCCAGTCTGATCCCTATCTCAAATACTTTGATTGGTCTTCAGACAGATTGCCACTTGATTACTTCTGCTTTATTTTGACAGAATTGGCTTTTTAAATGATTTCACACAAATTTGCATTTATTTTTCTTGAAACTGGATTATTTTTCTTTAATGTCCCACATAAAAATTCTGAAGTGCCAGCTTAAAAAACAAAAACAAAAAAACAAAACCCAAATCAAACTTATAACCAAAGTATGTTAGCCTCAAGAAACCAGCCCTGATGACTACAGAACCTGGAATTCAAAATCTCAAAACAAATCTAAGCATTAAGATGTCTAAGCCTAATGCTAGTGAATGCTCCCAATCCATGACTGCTGAGCAAAATTGTTTTCAGATAATTCAGTCATCATTTTCTTCTTTATGCTATCCAAGTTGGGAGAGTTCTGTCTTTAAGATAACCCACAAGGGGTGAACAGCAAGGTGTTTAGCAACTGCATCAAATTAAATGGTCCCAATGAATTTTCAAAATGCTGAATAAATAGGCTACACATTCCAAGCCCTTTTGAGAAAAAATTGAGACAACCTCTTTGCAAATGATTGTCTAACTTGATCTGCCACCACAGCTTTCAAGTTTCACATCTAACAATTGCACTGCAACCGCAGGATTTAAAATATAAATCTAATTTCAGAGGAAAAAGCAGAGCATAAGCTCTGGGATATTTTTCCTGTTTAATTAAACAGATTTTCCCTTCAAATCCAATTGGTTACACCACAGTAAAGGGCATGTTTTCTTATAAGATATCCAAGCCATGTCGTTGCAATCTTAATATTTTTTCAAATAGAAATATGGTCACAACATGAAGGGACCAAAATTCTATTTTGTTATCATCTACCTTCTACTAAATGGTTTTTGCAGAATCCCTAGAAGAATCTACGTGAAATGGGTTTTGGCACATGCTTTCTTACACCAGGCAAAGCTTAATTTGTCATTTGCTGGATATTTTGTTTTCTTCTCACCAGAAGATGTTGGGGTCTTTGCAGATCAAAAGTGGAGGAATGCTGCTTCGAAGGTAGATGTTCCTGTGGATGAAGAGGATAATTCGGATGTACAGTAGCTGACTGAATGGATGGTGTTCAATTTAAAATTTTACTGTTTTGATGTGGTAGACCCAGTGACCTGATGTTGTGTTTTTCCTAAAAATTGTTGACTAGCAGCGTAAGATGGACAGAAGATGAAAAATTGTTTGGAAGAGGCTATGGTTATTTGTTTAGGGTTGATTTATTATGTTAACACATCTCACTTTTTCTAACCTACTGATTTTATAGTATAGTTGCTAGTATGGTAAGGCTTATTTTTATCTTGAACAGCCAATCTACTACTCAGTATTTCATGTCTGGTGCTCCATAGTATGTTTCAGATATCCAGTGTCCAACTTTAGAGAAAGAAATACCTATTCTGTAACTAGCATACTCTTAAAAGTCTTGAGGATTCTTAGCTCAGTTGCCTTCCAAAAACCATTTCAATAATAAAAAAGACAGAACTCTTTAGCATCCATACATGTAGGGAAACAAATTGGTTTTTTTCTATTTTATTTGTAATATAAAAAGAGCTGCCATTGTCCTCTGGAAGACCAGTATCCCATAAGCTAGGTAGCTTTGCATGTTCAGTCCTATAAAGGGATAATCAATCATGCCAAAGTTTTCGACATATAAACTGTCTTATAAAGGATCTGTGTTGGTAACAGGAAACATCAGTTAAGATAGTATATGAGCAATAAATTAGTATGTATTTCAATTTTCTAATATGTTTTAACAGTACATATGTACATAATTTAATAAGCACACATTAAGGATTCTTACAAAGTAAAGAAAAAACCTTTCAAGAGCAAAGACATTTAAAGTGAAAGCACTAATATAATACCACTCACCGACACATTTTTCCGCTAATTCTCCTAAAAAATGATCAGACAATTTTGGGTTCCAGTCCCTGGTATGTATTTGGAATATGTGCTTTCTTGCCTTGGAAAGAAAGAATAAATTCAGTATTAAGAGCTGCATCAAAATATATCAAACCTATCACTTGCATGAACAAGTTAATCAACTAACTTAAATATATACACACACACCTTATTATTATTATTTATTAACACACTTTTATATCACCTTTTGACTCTTACAGGCCAGATCCACCATTAGTATTAGAAGGGGGGGAAATACAATACACAATTAACAGATTTAAATCAAAACATTAAAACCAAGAACAGTGGAGTATAAATCTTCATTGCGAAATTAAAAGCTGCTTAAAGTCAGTTGAAATGTACAATGCTTTTATTCCCAGCCCAAAAGTCTTCAGGGGGTGGGAGCAGTCTAACCTCTCT
Organism: Podarcis melisellensis; assembly: GCF_964234715.1. Classification (NCBI taxonomy): domain Eukaryota; kingdom Metazoa; phylum Chordata; class Lepidosauria; order Squamata; family Lacertidae; genus Podarcis; species Podarcis melisellensis. The sequence goes on along the minus strand of NC_138530.1, from coordinate 100,371,649 downwards.
AGATACAGGATTCCATAACAGAGATGCTGCCACAGAAAAGACATTATCTCGTGTCCCGACCAGATCCTTTATTGTGCTGGGGAAAGGAAGTGGTGCTCTTCTCAGAGTTGATCAATTTAAGTTAATGGAGATGACTAACTTCGGCTCATGATCTTAACCTATGAACAGGTTCACACGAGAGGCAATGGTCTTTCAAATATTGTGTCTTAAGTCGCTTAGGACCTTATAGGTCACAGCACAAACAAATAAGAAGCCAGTACAGTTTATATATGGCTGGTGTAATATAGTCTGAAAATATTCTAATCTTATATATATAGTCCAGTGATCTGGTGGCTGCAGATTGCACCAGCCACAGTTGGTGAACACTGGACAGCCCAACACAGCGCTCGTTGCGGTAATCTACCCAGAAGGTGACCAATGCATGTAATACTGCGGCCAGATCCAACGTCTCCAGGAAGAGATGCAGCCAGTGACTCAGGCAAGGCACTCTTGGTCACAGAAGTTACCTGATCATCAGGAGCCCCCCTGCCCAAGCTGACCCTGAACCTTTATAGGAATTTACAAGTATCCAGGACAAGCTGCATTCTCTGTCCTGAATTAGCCCATCTACTGCCCAAAACCATCTCTGCCTTGTCTAGACAAAGGCAAAACTTGCTAGCCCGCATTCTGTCTTCACTGCTTCCAGGCAACATTGCACAGCTTCCACAGTCTCCTTGGCATTAATTGACAGGGAGAGATACAGATGGGTATTATGGGCCTATTGATAACCAGGGGTCAGCAAACTTTTTCAGCAGGAAGCTGGTCCACTGTCCCTCAGACCTTGTGGGGAGCTGGACTATATTGGGGGGGGGGGTGATGCAAGAGAATCACGAGCCCCGGTGGCCGCTTACCTGTGTCTTGCGAGCGGCAGGGGCTGGCGGCGGCGGAGGGACGATGAGCGGCGCGCGAAAGAGCTCTGGAGAGGGGCTGCTTAAAATGGCAGCTGCTCAAGCGCTGCTGCTGCCGCTGGCACCAACAAAGCCCAGCCCCCTTCCTCCTCTAGGCAGGGCAGGGAGAAGCCAGGAGGGAGGGAGGAGGCGCCGCCGCTGTGTGAGCAAGAGGGAGGGAGAGGGAAAGAACGTGCGTGCTGGCGATTCCCGGACCGTCCGCAGACCGGCTCCAGAAGGCAATTGGGCCTGATCCAGCCCGCAGCCATTAGTTTGCCAACCCACGGATAAGACCCAATCCCTAGATCAGTGGTGGTGAACCTATGGAACGTGTGCCAGAGGGGGCACTCAGAGCCCTCTCTGCGGGCACGTGCGCCCTTGCCCCAGCACAGAGCCATCAGAAGGCAAGGGCGGTGCGTCGAGTCCTCAGCTCAACTTGGCCAGCCAGAGCACCATGTGCACGGCGGGTCGGAGCAGGAAACTGTGCGGCAGGAGTGGGGATGTGATGCCCGTCAGGGCACCAACTCTCTCCAAAACGGGGGTCACAGCTATTCTTTGGCCCAATTGTTCAGTGCGCCCAACTGTGCGGAGGCTTCCGGAGCATATAGTGGCAATTAGTATTTTGTGTGAGTGGGTTGTGAAATAGCACCGGCAATGATTATGGTGGGCCCTCAGTTTGGGGAGCCTCACAAGCAGGACAGTAAAGAGCTGAAATCCCCGAACTGGCCTGTCTGCTGCAGTGCCTTTAGGGCTCCTTTTGCTCAGCACAGGATGCCCAGACTGAGAAGGTGCCCTCGTGGCCAGGGAGGGGCAAAGGGAAGGGCAGGGTGGGGCATTGGTCTCATTCGGATACACGACACCCATCCCCAAGCAGGCGCTCATGTTGTTGTCAGAGGTTGGGTATGGATCATGGGACTTGTGTCTGAGTAGAAGCGCCTCAGATAGGGCGTTGGGGGGTGCAAAACGGAGCCAGAACCTCCAGGGCGCACGTTTTCCCTTGGGGAGCTTCCGGTGTGGGTGGGGAGGGCGCAGCGCTCTGCACACGCTCAGAGGCGTGCTGCTGCGTTGGTGGGCCGCCGACACTTGTGAGCAGCCGCCTTCCTCCTCCTGCTGCAAGGTTGAGGCTTTACACACCCTGCATAGAGGCCGGTCGGGGCTCGGCAGGGGAGCAGGGCTAGCACATGGGGCAGCCCCCGGGGCCCTTTCAGGAAACAGCGGCAGGATGAGGGGCGTGATTGGGGGCGCCGCTCTGCATGTGCTCAGAGGGCCACACCAAGAACGCTTGCTTGCTTGGGCTGGAGCTTAAAACCGGGGAATTCTTAAAGTGTGGAATTCTCTGCCAAATAATTTTAAGTCAGAGAAAGCACTTGGGATTGCTCTCCTTACTTTGTTTGGATCATCTTCATGCAAACTTTTACCTTTCAATAAAAAGTTGTTTGTATCATTGAAAGCTCTGTTATTGTGTTCTTCTTTTAAGACAAAAGATGTTAATGTATGAGTTGTTTTTTCTAAACTAAAACCTCAGCATTCAGGTTAAACTGCCTTGTTGGCACTTTGCGATAAATACAGTGAGTGAGTTTTGAGTTGCAGTCTGGGCACTCGGTCTCTAAAAGGTTCGCCATCACTGCCCTAGATTGTCTCTCCAAGCTCACTTTTGCTCCCAAAGTAACTGAAATCTTGGGATGATTATATAAAGAATTTTACAGGCAAATCGGTTAATTTATGCCCTCTCATTTAATCCAAACTAATTATGTGCTTCCCCATTTAATTTTTAACAAGCAGTTTATTACTGCAGAAAAATACCACAAACATGATTATTCAGGCAGTATAATAGAAAGCTAATACTTCAAAGGAGGACTTCAATAAAGATAAGTTAATGCAAAAGAATATAGGAGATTATAGTTCTGGAAAAAAAATTAAAAAATGTTGCTGGCTATTTCTATTAAGATGTACACCCATTCATATCAGGAAGAAGTGAACTATATTTATTCTCAGACAAAAGCTGAGTATAAGAATGTTGGCATGAAGGAAGCCATGAACTTTTACTGATATGGTTTACCTACAGAGGTTTTTTTCAAATGTAATATAAGAAGACTATCTGGCACTACTAGGTTCTCTTTAGTTTAAAAAATTTGCTTACATGAGAGCCGGTCCTACCATTAGGCAGATGAGGCAGCTCAGATTTTGGAAGGGCAGCAAACTGTTACCGCTGCTGTTTACTGATCTGCAACAGGCATCAAAATGTCTCTGATCAGTCCTGGTTTACCTATTTGAATTTGTATCATTTAATGCTGACTTATTTGCTGTACTATGTATTATGCTTTCAATTAGCTTCTAATGTTGCCCTGGGCTCTTGAGAGGAAGGGCGGGATATAAGAAATAAAATAACAACTTCACATTCTTACCTTTTGATCAGGCAGGCTAAAAAGAAATTCCCTGTCAAAACGACCAGGTCTCCTGAGTGCTGGATCTATAGAATCAAGTCTGTTTGTAGCACCAATGACAACGATTTCTCCTCTGTTGTCTAATCCATCCATGAGAGCAAGTAGAGTTGACACTATAGAGCTAAAACAACATTTCAACCACATTTTTAGGGAGAACGTTCAAAATATGTAAATACAGTCATCAAAGATGTTTATAACCATCCTAAATAAAAGACATGGAAAACCATGACATGTATGGCAAAACCAAAATAAGCCTTTCACAAATGGAAGGGTTCCTTCTTTCCTTACAAGATTTGGCAGAGATATCCTGCTGGCAGAAAGGGGAAAGCAATTCAGAATCATTCTCTTGTAAAATCCCCCCCCCCATTCTTTTTGCTGGGTCCCCCAACCCTCTGCAGAATATTTTCAGAGTGTACGAAGGTGTTTCATTGTGAAGGAAAGTCAGAAAAATCATTGTCCGCTCCTTCTACCAGCAGGAGAGTCCAGAGTCAAACACTGCTTGTGGGAGACTGGATCCCAGCCAAGGTTAGCAACACTATAGTTATGAACACTATGGTGAAGCACTTGAAATGATCTATCATTTTTGGTGTTGCTCATAGACAAGGCCTAAGTATGCAAGTGACAAGCATTCGATCCCAAAAGGCATAATAATTCTGAATATGTCTTCTCACAAAGTTATGTCGTATCCCATTACTGAACAAAGAAGAGTTTCTTTTATGCCCTGACAATGCTCCACAGAGAAGCAACGTAAAGAGCAATCCTTAACCTGTTTTTGTTTGATCCTTGCCCACCTACACAAAATCTGGAGTAAACCTTTTGTTGTTGTTCAATCTCTCCCAAATAAAAAAGAAGGAAAAGCTTTCTCTTTACTGTCATAGCCAAAGAGATATACCAGCTATCTTTTGCCTATCACTACTGCTGCAGGGCGAATTTCCAATCTATTCACAGCCGCATTTGAGCCTCACAGCCCTTTCCACTATATGAGGTTCCTGTATCAGTTATACATCAGTGATCAAATAAGTTGCTAGAATTAAAACGAAGCTTACCTTGCAGAAGCTAACAAAAAGTATTTTGTTCACATGAGATAAAAGTTGGGGTGGGGGGGAATCCAGTTAAACCATTTAGAATGTTCTCCCGACAATTTGCTTACTAGTAGTTTTCGTGTTACATTTTATTTATCATATTCACTGACCTAAATATTTATGGGTGGTATTCAACAAAGTGCTTCCACTAGCACAAGAACCTTTGGCTGCCTAACAGAATTTCCACTCCCTCTCCTCTCCCCACAAACCCCTTAAATCTGTTCTGGCGTGTCCCCAACCCTCCAAAGAAGATCTGTGGAAGGCACAGGGAGCGTGCAGGAAAACTCAACTGTGCAAGTGGAAACCCTTGTGCTTGACAAAGCACTTACCTGAATCCCGCCCTATGCACTTAATATTAAAAGGTGTTGGATCTACCATTGTGTGAACAACAAAACTGCGGAGCCAATACAAGATATTCAGAAGTAATACACTAGGATTACCTGTGAATCTGGTCCTGCCTGCTAGAACGGACTGGGGCCAATCCATCAATTTCATCAAAAAAGATTATGGATGGTCTCATCAGGTATGCCTGGTGAGCAACAAACAGTATTAGTTAAAAAAGCACAAGAAAAGCATTTGTTTATAATGCCAAGGACTAAGCCTACCTGTACCTTTAATTAACGTCTAACTTGAACTGCTGTCCTTCTGGGTAAACCCACTCTGGTCATAAATCTAAAGTTCACCCACTAAAGGTGTTCACTGATCAAATGCATTTTACTAAATGGCAACAGCAATAATAGTACAAATTCAGGATACTGTTAAAAGAGGGGGAAATAAACAGGTTGTTTCTCACATTCTGCAAGATTACTTTCGTAAGTCTACCTCCTGTCTCTTGCCAGTCATACAAGTACCATTAAATATTTTCATTTTGTGAGAGCCAAGATTCACTTTCAACAGTTCATCTGCTTGGAGGGAATTGTAATTGTTGGTCTGTTCCATATGAGATGGTCCAGAGTATCACTGCAGTGCAACTCTTCCGGTGTTCAGCTGAGAGGTATGAACTGTCAGGGTAACATCCCTCATCTTCTAATTCAAGGTAAAAAGAAGCTGTAGCAAGTTTTTTGCTCAAACAACCTGCTCCTATTTCTTTCCAAGCAGGTACACCCAACCGATCCAACAAAAAGAAAAGTTTGATGAACACACTATAAAAAGAGAACAAGCCTCAAATTCTAATTTACACAGAGAACGCTTTGTCCTCTTGTACGTTTCTATTCTAGGAATTCACCTAAGTGATCTTGTTATTTAGTATTCTAAGAAAAACTCGATAGCTTACTTAAACTATTTCTAACAAAATCTGACAATTATAGAGTTTGATCTTAGTTTTCACTCTGCTCATGGAAGAACTGCTTCTGTTCTTGGGAAGACCCCTTCCGTAAACAGAAGATCCTACATTTTATGTAGCAAGAAATTAGGCTCCATTCCATACTGCTGAGTTCCATCAGTACACTGAATATGCTAGTGAACAAAAGCTTTAGACAATCTAGATAATATATTGTTTCCTTTGTATCTTTTTATATCATCTGCCAACACAGTGCAATTAAGCACTGCTATAAGAAACTAGGGATTTGAGAAATTATGCCTGTTTTGATTTTCACAGAGTGAAAGCAACTGTAGGGAGGGATGTGTCCCAAAGTAAACTTAAGGCTGTAGGGAGGGATGTGTCCCAAAGTAAACTTAAGGCTGAAATCCTATCATTACTTTATTAGGAGCAAGCCCCATTAATCTCAATGGGACTTAGCCTTGAGTAGACCTACATAAGAGCCCAGAAGAAAGTGCCTTGGTGTGCTCTGGTCCAATTTGGCAACATGACCTCACCAACTGCAAAATAAGATCATTCAGAGCAAGAGCAATGCTTCCTGGATTTTATTTCCCTCCCTGTGTCAATAGGTGAATTTTTACCGCCTTTTAACATCCCTGCCTCCAGAATCACAGCCTACAACGAAAACGTTTCTGACAAGCACTCCCATCCTGTTTTGGTTGAAACTATCAAAGAGATAATGTTGTGTACTAACTTGATCGAAGAGGAGTCGAAGTTGCCGTTCAGATTCACCAACCCATTTGCTGAGACAGTCTGCTCCTTTCCTCATGAAAAAAGCAACTTTTCTCTCCCCTTGTGTGCATTCATTGGCCAGAGCTCTAGCTACCAAGGTTTTACCTGTTCCAGGAGGACCATAAAACAAACAGCCCCTGAAGACAAATGGATAAATATAGTAATCACTATTTCTTTGTTTCTTGTTCGATGCAGAAAATATTTGTTACGCACATGGCACGAATGCCAATAATGATGTGCCCAACATTTCCCCCCGGGTTTGTTCATTTTTTGTTTGGGAATATAATAATTATTCTCTCTGTTCCAAATCATTTAAAGAGAAAGGTAAGTCTATCACTTCTTGCTGATGTGTCAGCTGCCAGGTCAGTGGGTTCTAGTGCAGGGGTCTGCAACCTTTAAGACAAAAAGAGCCACTTGGACCCGTTTCCGAAGGAAAAAAAAAAAACTGGGAGCCACAAAACTCGTCATTATAAAAATAACTTTTTGTCACTTTTTTATTATTTCTTTGTTTGACCCCTCAGAATTACTCCTCCTCATAGAAATAAACGTTAAATTAACAAGTTACCTTTTTGTGTGTGTGTGTTCTTCACTCCCCTTCAAAACAGTGACCAGTGTACATGCCCCCTTTCAATGCAGTGACCAGCGTACATGCCCCTTACAATGTAGCGGGCGGGCGGGCGGGTGACGTCGGGACGGTGCATGACTAACGCACGCACCGCCCCCATGCGACGTCACAGCCAGTACAGCGCCCGCCACAGTGGGGAGTGTCGGGGCGCACAATGCACCTCCTCCCCTCACTAGTATCCGCCCCGGAGCCGTGGCAAAGGTGTAAAAGAGCCACATGCGGCTCCGGAGCCGCAGGTTGCAGACCCCTGTTCTAGTGCAATATCAAAGATTAAAAGAAGCATCAGATATATTTCTAAAGATTGATTGCCAAGAGGAAAAGTTTTTACTGGTAAGATTACAATTCAAACATCTCTCTCTCTCTCTCTCTCTCTCTCTCTCTCTCTCTCTCTCTCTCTCTCTCTCAGGTTTTCTTACCCTTATGCAAATCTACCCAATATTTACTGTAAAAAAACCCTTACTGTAAAAACCTCAAAGCAGTTTACAAAATGAGGGAAAAGGCAGAGGAAATCGATTAAGGCACAAGAGGAACAGTAGAGTGTTGATTCTATGATTTAACATATTGGTTCTGTTAGAAAAGCTCTGTGTCTCCTGCTGCACAAGTTTGCCATGTCATGAAACCCATTTTTGCCAACTTCTTGTAGTTATTTTAAAGGCTCTGAATAACACATCTCATCTCTACTGACATCACTGCAGGAATCTTCAAAAATGCAGTAACTTCTTTCCCTGGTCAGATTAAATCCAAAATGCTACTATGCTTTTTAGACCACACATAAAAAGCCTCCTAAGCTTTATTCTTCAGAAAGGGCCTGACACACACATTCGCAAAAGAAAAGCAAATGTTCGGTTCATCAGACCTTCCACATTAACAATCCTTTTTTAACCACAGCAACAAGCTATAGAGGTCCTGACCATCATCCAGTAAAATCCCTTATGCATATTTAAGACTCTAAGCAAACTAAAAAAACAACAACATTGTACACTCTTCAAATTACTTTTGCGATCACCACCCCATCACAGCTCCTAGTCAATTGGACTGAGCCAAATACATAGTTCTTCTAATTGTATGTATTGGAATTAACTTAATCTGAACTTTACAACTAGTTGTGCTAAGTGGTTTCTTCAAGAAATAAGTGAACGGTGGACTTAGCCGGCCAAATGTTCCCTTCAACATCACTTTTCTTTCACCTCTGTGTTGACAATCTTGGGGAAAGTGGCATAGTACATCCCAGAGTATGCTAAATTCCTTCTGAAGCACAATATACATCAAATACAAAGAAAATTTATATGAAGGGAAAAAATCTACTTACCTTGGTGGCTGAATTTTGAATTTTTCAAATATTTCAGGATAAAGAAGAGGAAATATAACCATTTCCTTAAGTGCATGAATATGATTGCTCAGTCCACCTATGCTATCAAAGCGCACCTAAAAGGGAGATAAATAGTATTTTTTAGCTATTGGTTTCATGTATAATCAGCATAAGCTTAGAGCAGGGGTGAGGAACAGGATCCAGGCAGTGGGTTGGACCCCCACCTCCCGGATCATTCCCCACCATGGCCATTTTGGCAGGTGGGCAGAGCCTCCCAAGTGTCAGTCATCTGACATCAAGGGACCCCAAAAGAAAAAAATCTTCTGCAGGTACAGCACCTGCCATACCTATAGAAGAAGATCCTTTGGCATTGCTGGTTTCAATTCAATTCAATTCAATGCAAAGGGGCACTTGTGCTTACTGCCAGCCCCAACGGGGTACTCCACAGCTCAGCTGACTGCTGCGGGCTTGCTATCACCACTGATCAGCTGATTGACACTGACAGCAAGCCCCCCCCCCCAGCTAAGGTACAAACAGGAGCATTTTAAGGCTCCCAACTGTTCTCTGGTACCCATGCTCCCACTTGCCCTATATCTAACATATTATGTCAGGTATGGAACAGGGAGGCATTCGCAACCAGGTTTATTAAACTATGAATTTATTTTTAACTTTGGAAGTGTAAATTATGGTTTCCTGGTTTGCTTGTTTTTGAGTCAGCAATATACAACACAACAAGTGCTGATCTAATCAGGCAACTAATTATGCATTTATGTAAGCTTCGGATTAGCAATTCCAATTAGTTTGTTGTAAAATAGTTATGAAGACAAATAGATGGAACGCACCGATTTGTCAAGAATCATAGGATCTACATCAGCCAAACTTGCACCAACTTTCACTCGTTCACGCAGGATTCCACAGGCCAAGTCTTCTGCTCTGAAGTTCATAGGCAGACATCTGTTTCAATACAGATACAAAAACAGCACTCAATTAGGTCACATTCAATTTCAAGGTGAGCAGGGTTGCCATCCAATGAAACTACATGTATGTCAAGGGGGAAACCATATGATGTTTCAATATGTCCCAACATAATACTAATAACTTCAGCCACCATGAGGAAAAGTGTCGCTAAGTGTCAGGGACAAAGAACCAAAAGACTAATTTACAATAAGGAGTATGAGTACGACACATGCAAAGATACAAAATCTGTACAATAAAAAGTATAAACCACATAGTTTACAAGCAAAGTCTCAGACTACATCCCACCCATGCATCTTTAATTTAAAAAACACTTAAGGAGCAGACTTGCTGCCAGTCAGAACAGAGAATACTAGATTAGATGAGACAATTACCTGACTCAGAATAAAATAGTTTTGCAAGTCTGACAAGCTTCACCAAGCCAAGTATAGTGAAGCTGTTATTTCCAAGTTGAAAAGAACAAAAAATTACCTGTTCCTTGCTCTTGCCATGCTCTTAGATTTTCTTCTTTCAAAGCGTTCTTCATCTGAAGAGGTTGTATCACTGCTATGAATAGCATGCTTCTTTCTCCTATGGAAGCAACAAAAGTATTTCACTGAAGAACAGCATGCATTCAGCGTTCCAATGCTAACAGTTAAGAACACCAACAAAATGTAATAAGCAGAGAAAACCACCTTATCTTCATACACTGAACCGGCTCAGATGTCATGATAAACCAGTTTCTTGTGAGAGGACTAAGTTACAAGAAGCCTCGCACTATCCCCCCACCCCTTCATCAGCATGTAAGACTGGAAGCTTCATTTTTATTAACTGCAGGTTGTCATTTTATTGAATTCCAACTAACTATGGTTAATCTTAAGCAAGATTTGTTCGAAACAGGAGAAGTTAAAGCTCATGTTTATAATGATATTTTGAAATATTTCACTATGGCCTAGTTCTGTTGTGACTTGATTTAATAAACCATGATAAATTTGACCAAGTTTATCACCGTCAGTGTACTTCCTGCTCCCCTATGTGTGTGTCACAGAAACATTGTCTCTTTACATTTTGGGGGGGAAGTGACTTGGGGGAGAGAAAGTAGTGCCCGTGGGACTCTCTCAAAATTCCAAATGTACCTATATGCCCCCAAACATTGCTGGCCCCTGATTTACCTGATATGGCTTCTTCTTGCAGGAGATCTATGTATGTCAAACAATGCATTTTCCCTTTTCTTCTGGTGTGCGGGCACTGGAGAAGACAAACCAATTTGAAAAACAATGCAATACAAATTTGTGTACTATTATTTTCATTTTCTTACAGATTTATACAAGCAACTACATGCTCACTGTTAGGTATCTTGCTAAAGCTCACAACCTTTATGCAAAGCTCAGGCCTTTATGCAAGCAAGCAAGCAAGCAAGCAAGCAAGCAAGCAAGCAATAAATAAATAAATAACTTTTTTTAAAAACTCCATCACCACCATCATCATCTATTTAAATTAATTATGGGCTCTCCCAGTCCTTTATACCAGGGGTAGGAAACTTCTTGTCCTCCAGCTGTTGCTGGACTTTGAACTCCATTTGTCCCTGAGCACTGGCTATGATAGATGGGGCTGATGGGACCTGGAGTCCAACAATTGGAGAAACACAGATTTCCCATCACTGCTGCACACAGCAAGAGGGCAGAGAGAAAAGGAGTCACACAGGAGAGCAAAGTTCTACTGCTTATCTCATCATACCTAAATGGCAGAGATTGTACAAGAATTGTCAGTGAAACAGACACAGAGTTAGAACCATACATAATTCGTTCTGAATAGCTGGAAGGTTAGATGCGTTTTTCTTTTTCTTAACTGTGGTTTGACATTTTATCCAAACCAAGTTAACATTAACTTGAAGCCATGGTTTCAAACAAACCAGTCTATATTAACCATGGTTTGTTTAGAATGTTATAACAAGCCATAATTACGAAAAAGAAAAAGCACCTGACTTCCTTCCAGCTATTCATTCAGAAGGAAGAGCACATGAGCTCAAGGCTTGCCTAAGCTCATTGATTATTATCTTATACTATGCTGTAGTGCAACATGCAAATGTGGCAATAATGTCTTAAAGAACATCCAGTGCAAAAAGAAAAATACTATGAAAGGCCCTTGGGCTTCCAGCAGTTAAATAAATCATCAGGTAAAAAGGTACCATTTCTCTTGCTATACATTGAAGACAGCCTGACCAACACAGCTACTAAAATTAAGGAAGAGTGGTGTGCATGTTTATGCTTCTCTGTTACCTATAGGAGGCGCTTGGTATCTCTCCACTGTTTTTCTTTGTCTCAGGTTATATGGACGATCATTTTCTTCTCCCTCTGCCTCCTCTACTTCAATATCTCCATCCTCTTCTTGAGATTCTAGAAATAAAAGGCAAATAAAGAATTTATACAACTTCATTGCAGACTCTTGTAAAAGGATTCCTGTTAATTTGTAAAATGATTCTAATAGACAGACAGACAGATAAAATTTGGTCACAAAGAGTATTTTTATAATATATCAGGATAAATTTTATCACAGGTGATAAAGAATTTAAAATCAATCTGTTCAGTGTAATGACAGATTCAGTAAATTGAATATGTTCAGAGCAGAGATTATTTTGGTCTGTGGGATATAACTAAACAAAATTAAAGATATCAGCAATTCCATGACTATATAATCTTGTAACCCCTATATTGGCTTTTTTACACAAACATTTTCAATAGCACCTACAAAGGTAGCTAGCTAACCTCTGTCATTACCTTCTTCTTCCCCTTCTGTGGAAACTTCATGGTGGTTCTGGATTCCATAGCTATTTCTCCTCAGTGATTTCCTCCTCCTCTTGACACGTGAATACATATCCATGTTTTCCTGGAATAAAGATAATATCAGCATGATCTGCATTGTAAAACAAGAAACACGCATCATCTGGGAAGTGTTCAAGGTGAGAAATAAGTGATGCTTGGTACTATAAGCAATTATAAATCAGCTACTGACACTGAAGACACAGTGAGCATGTTGTCATTTCCCTACTACAGCAACATCAAGACCAACAAAACAAATTTGTTACAGCATCTATCTTCACAAATTTATGCCATACAAAAATATTTGCTATTGTAATAGTGGAGCAGCTGCTATTGAACAAGCGTTCACATTTTGGGGAAAGGAGCACATTCAGCATTCTGGAACTTACAGGTGGTGCACAGTGCAAGTGCCCCCAATTATTCTGTTCAAATTCTTTGGTCTTCTTGCCACCATGCAGCAATGGGACGCCCACAAAGATGCTGCCCAAAGGTTGGGAGCCACAGAAATGAACCAGAGACTCTGGGATTCCACCACACAGAGCTACAGCTTCCCAGCAGCCAATAGGGTTGCTTGGGAGGGCGGGGCTGTTGCAACTTAGCCAGCTCATAAAAGAGGAAGCCTTGTTGCCTCATCAATTGGCTTTCACTTATCAAGCCATTTGCCATTGCATTTCAACAGTTGTGCAAGTCTGCTGAGTTGTGGCAGATGGGAACTAAGACAACTCCCTGAGCTATGGCTAGCTTTCAAATGTGCTGTTGTACTGTTCGAGGGAGGCCTCAAGAAATCACAGGAACAATACAGGCCCTGACCACTCAACAGTAGAAGAAAACAACAGCTGAACTGGTCTATATTAACTTTGCAAACCCAAAGATGGATCAGCCAAATATGTGCTACACACAGAATTTGTATTCAGTTTTGCCAGAGGTTATACTACTGCTGTTAGATTTCCACCCCCTGCCACACACATACACACACACACACACACACACACACACAAAATATAAATTGACAGCTATTTTATATAAGCCTATATCACATACCTCTCCCTCTCTGCTCCATCGCTGTCATGATTATTTGCAAATGAATCAAACATATTAATTTATAATTTTAAAAAGTCAATATTTTATTCATCTGTTTAAAGCGCTGCATAGAAGATACAGATATCTTCAAAATGTTTAAAATTGAAAGGGTATATTTTTATAACTTGAGGTCTGGAAACTTGAACTTACAAATTCTGTATCTGTCCACATGCGCAACCGTTCCACTTCACCTGATCGCCTATTCCGTCTGATGTTAATATTGTCCATTTCCTGAAGAACAGCTTCAGCAGTGCTGTAATATATGAACATGGTTTTTAAATGATATGTGATACTGTTTACTATGCAAACAGTAGTGCTCAGCACTGAGATTAAGTGCTCTGCATCCTCATTTGAAATTGCTCCATCAAGAGAAAGCAAAAGGATGCTTTATCGCTTCATCTCCCTCTAAGATCAGGTGATAAAGCCTTCTACCTGCTCACTAGAGATGAAGAATAAAAAGCAGCATTTTCCTCATGTTAGTACAGGTATGTGGGGACAGGGTGTCTTGGGAACACTCTTTTTATTCTCCATGGGTCCTACTGTGAACAGGAAAAGGTTCACTTCCCCACCACCACATTACTGCTAGGGTGGGGAGAACTTTATAATAGCACTCATCCTGCAAAGAGTGTGTGTGTGTGTGCTCTGTGTTAACATCTGTGTTAACACAGTAAGTTGTGAGATGATGATTTTGTAATTTCGGGAATTCTGTGAATGCAAGGTACTCATGGAATGCTGTATGACCTAAGCAGTTATAAATTGCATGAGCATGAATAATGGATGCTAGCTTGGCCTAAATTTATGAGAGAAGAAAATATGATGAGAAATGCTACTGCCTTTTCTACCATACAGTGGTACCTCGGGTTACATATGCTTCCGGTTACATATGCTTCAGGTTACAGACTCCGCTAACCCAGAAATAGTACCTTGGGTTAAGAACTTTGCTTCAGGATGAGAACAGAAATTGTGCGGCGGCAGCAGGAGGCCCCATTAGTTAAAGTGATGCTTCAGGTTAAGAACAGTTTCAGGTTAAGAACGGGCCTCTGGAACGAATTAAGTACGTAACCAGAGGTACCACTGTATAAGAATCTAGCTAAGTTACTAGAGTGTGAGAGAGAGTCTATGGATGTATGTGCACTGCATGAGTGTGCATGTGCAAGTGTACTTTGTGGTCTCTTTTGCGTATGTATGCTGCACGTGTAGTCTGCAAATATATTGGCCATGCACACCACTGCCATGTGGTACTTGGGAGGGGTGGCTGTCAATTGCCCATAGCATTTAAAAAAAATAAATAGCCACCCCTGCTTTATAGGTCACAAAGAGAATAAAAGCCACCTGCCTTCAGTAGTTACACTGAAATAAAACCGTGATAAAAACTGGAGCATAATAATGTCCAAGCATGAAATTTACTATACAGTAGATTCAATCATCGTTGTTAACATCTGTAGTTTCAATAACTTTGCAAAAACCATAGGATGTTAGAAGCTGAAGAAAAAGATCAAATCTCTGTTAAACGGAGTTAAGACTAAAATAATCCAGAAAGGAAACCAATTTGTATGCATGGCTGTGTTTGATTAAACAAAAATTTCAATATTTTGACCAACAGTTCTGCACTAGGATATATTTGTTAATGATATGTCAAACACTTAAATCAAAAACTAATTAGTGGCAATTTAGGAATGGCTAAAGGACGTATTCTCGCAATCTGAAAACAAAATATGTCAACAAAGCCAGTAATCTAGAAAACATTATTGGAAAATTTCCACATACCTGTTTACTAGTTGGTCAAACAGTAAACTCTGATTCAAACTTTCAAATCTGTTTTTTCTGGATCGGCAACTTTTTCTGATTTCTCTACCTCCATTTATACAGGCATGGTCCCCATCAACCTTTTTCTCCCCACGAAGAGAATTGCTTTTGAGAGCTGAAATGATTTTAAATGTTTTAATAAGAATTATATGCTAATACTGATAAATTTAAAATATGAAATGTACAAGTACAGTACAGTAAGAAAGCTGGGAAGATACTTTGTCCCCTCTCACTTTCCTTGCGGGATCACTTTTATTATATTCCAACTTGACAGATCAACCACATGCCTAAATTCAGGTAAGTCGCCTTGTCTCTCTGCTTATTTTATTTATTTATTTATTTATTTATTTATTTATTTATTTATGTATTGCATTCATATCCCCTCTTTTTATTCAAGGAGCTCAAGGTAGAGATCATGGTTCTCCCCCTCCTCATTTAATCCCCACAACAACCCTGTGAGGTAGGCTAGGGCTGAGACAATTACTGGCCATAGGTCACCCAGTGAGCTTCATGGCCGAGTGGAGATTTGAACCATGGACTCCCAAGATCCTAATCACTATACTGTACTCTCCTCCTCCTCCTCCTCCTCTTCTTCTTCTCCTGCAATATCTTCTAGCTATTTTTTAGCCTTAATAAATCCTTAGTCTATTTCTATTTTATTTAAGTAAAAATCACCTTATCAATTCTGCTTCAACCTCATAATATAAACAAGCAATTTCCTTGTAAAAATCACTTCTTTTCATTTCATAGCCTCCCACTTCACTATTGATTTGCGGTATATTTATCCTCATTTCTTTAGAGTAGCAACTATTTTTAGATGACAATTATCATAATGTGTGAATGTAATTAGAAGAAAATCATGGCAAATTATGCTGCATGGAATCTTATTGGTAATTCATTTGTTTGAGTGGGCGAAAAAACAACAAATTCCTGACACTGAAAGACAGAAGACACAAGGGAACAAAAATAAATAAGTCACTATTAATTGGAAAGGTCATAGGTAAAAAATGAAGTACTTACATAAACTACGTCCATTTGGTAATGTAGCACCAGATTGAGAAGTTAACCTACGAAATAATTAAATTTGCAAAATATATTCATTTGTTCTATTAAAAGTTACAAGCCACACATAACTTGCATCACACCTAAATGTTACAGACTGAATATGACCACTGCTAGTATCATAGTAAACTACTTCTCAAACAAGTAGTTTTATATCTCACTCTCTTTCACAATAGATAACTATTCTTCAACACCTGTGGATGGGGAAATGAGACAGAGCCAGAGATTTGCCCAAGTTCACCCAGGGAATCAATAATGAAATTAGAATGTCCTTATCTGCAGAACATTAGCTCTCAAATGTTAAAACGTATTAGTAAGAAGTAGTCATATTACGGAGATCTTAAAACAGCAAAAACTTGCCTATTATGATTATTTAACCCATTACCACAATTTTGTGCTGGTATTAGACATAAGCTTCACAGGGCTAACCAGTGACAGGTTCCAGGACTGTAAATAGCTGTATGCCCAGGATAATTTTAGCAGATATGTTTCCCCATCACTGTTATGCTGATGAGAAAATCTGTACCTGTGAAACTGTTCAGATTTTTAAAAAACCTGGAATTCCACTTAAGGTGAAGACTCAAAAGCCAATATTTGGGCAATGTGAAACATAGATCTGGCTTGCATGACAAAATATGGTTAGCAAGTACATACAGGCTTCAATACAGGGGCTCATAGTCACTGTGCTCCTCCCTAGTCATTTTTAAAAACAAAAAAATGTATTGATTTTTAAGAGTCTTGCTAAGCTGCAATGTACATATTAACTCATAGTTTAGGTTAAAACTATTTAATAAGTAATGGTGGGAATCAGCTGAACAGTGATTTTACAAAACATACCACATCTCTTTTTACCAACTGCAGGTTTATGCTTTATTCATTAATGGATTAAATAAACAAAATTTACAGCGGCTCTATTGATCAGCTCAAGAACTCATAAGACACAAGTATTCTGTACATTGATTCTATAGAACTGTCATTTTCTGTTTTAAAAAGAATAGATTTCAAATTTGAAGTACCCTACTTTCCAAAATAAAGGAAACAGGTCATAGCTCAGTGGTAGAGCACACACAAAGATGCCGTGTTTAATTCAGAAAAATAAAGCAAAGAAATAACTATGGTGTTTCACCTGTCTGATAATGCTATCAGTAGACAAATAGAAAAGATTCTTGCAAGAAAAATTACTGAAGCATTTACTCTATTCTGGAACAGAAAATGACTGGCAGGACCATCAGGCATTCAGTTTTAAAATATTCTCGTAAAAGTAAAGATGCTAGGAGATGTTCTATGAAACATGGATAAACCACTTCCTGTCAGGTTTAGGCCAAAGGTAGCAAGTTCTGCCCCACTTCCCAATGCAGGGCGGGGGGTGGGCGTCAGTTAAAATGGTCCATTCACAAAGAATTATGGAACCAGGATTCCTGAATGCTCTGGGGGATTTTCAAGTTGACACTACTGGTGATCCTGTTGAGGCATTGGTATCACTACAAAATGGTGAGAGGGAACGGGCACCAACACCATTACTGCTAAGTATCCAAAAACAGTTTTCCAGGAACACCCCCATCGTTCAGCCCAGAAACTGAGGTCCAGCTCTGAGTGCCTTCTGGCGGTTCCCTTCCTGGAAGAAGTGAGGTTACAGGGAACCAGGCAGAGGGCCTTCTCAATAGTGGCGCCCACCATGTGGGACACCCTCCCATCAGATGTCAAGGAAATAAAAAACTATCTGACTGTTAGAAGACATCTGAAGGCAGCCCTGTTTAGGGAAGTTCTCAAAGTTTGTTGTTTAATCGTGTTTTTAATATTCTGTTGGGAGCTGCCCAGAGTGGCTGGCGAAACCCAGCCAGATGGGCGGGGTATAAATATATTATTTATTATTATTATTATTATTATTATTATTATTATTATACATTCATCTTTGTGCAATGCCCTCCCATCAGATGTCAAGGAAATAAAAAACTATCTGACTTTTAGAAAACATCTGAAGGCAACCCTGTATTAGGAATTTTTTTATGTCTAATGTTTTACCATTTTTTATGCGCTGTAAGCCGCCCAGAGTGGCTGGGGAAACCCAGACAGATAGGCAGGGTATAAATTTAATTAGTAGTAGTAGTAGTAGTAGTAGTAGTAGTAGTTGTTGTTACTACTACTACTCCCACTTCAGGCAATGAAGCAAGCAGGAAAGCTATAGTGCAAGACTTGCAGCAAAGATGACCAAACACAAGAAAGAACTTATAATTGTGCCTACTGTATGGCAGTGATGGTGCCAAAGAAGGTTCAGTTTTTGACTACCAATGTGTCTTTGCGTGGCTGTTCTTGTTTTGGAAGAGGCAATGGAGTGCCTCCTTCTCAAGATATTTTTTCTGGACCCTATAGCCAATAGCTAATATCCTCTCTTGGAGAAAGGTTCTCAAAAGAGCAATATCCAGGCAACTCCAGGAGTGCTTGGATTAAACTAATTATCTTAACCCATTTCAAACAAGCTTTATGCCCAGCTTTGGTACAGAGTTGGGGCAAAGTGCAACCTTGCTGATTCCTCTAGAAAACTTGAAGGCTTTTGATATCACCAATGACATCTTCCTGGAGCGGTTTGGTGGGGTATTTTAGTTGTGGTGGTTCCACTTCTACCTACAGGAATGTTTCCAAAAACTAGCAATGGAAGAATCCTG
The DNA here is from genome assembly GCF_964234715.1 of Podarcis melisellensis. NCBI lineage: Eukaryota > Metazoa > Chordata > Lepidosauria > Squamata > Lacertidae > Podarcis > Podarcis melisellensis. The sequence continues at coordinate 100,352,829 of NC_138530.1, read as the reverse complement.
TTAGATTCCTTGGAAATTGTGTTGCGGAGACTGGCAGTGTACTATTTTGTCCCCAAACTATATGAAGCAGCTGGAGGCAGTCATCTGGGGGTTTGGAGTTCAGTGTCACCCATATGTGGATTACACACAGATCCATTTACTGGTTGAAGCTGTGTAAGTGCTGAACCACTGCATGGAAGTGATAATAGGCTGGATTAGGGCTATCAAACAGAGTGAGTCTGGACAAGATAGGGGTACTGCTGGTATTTTGATGTCGCATCCAGGAATTGGGTATATGACCTGTCCTCAATGGAGTCACAGACTTTGAAGGAGCAGGTTCATAGGTCTGGGGGTTCTCCTGATCCACCATCATTACTTGAGACCTAAGTAGCCTCAGTGACAAAAAGTGCTTATTACCAGTTCTGACTGCTTGCACCAGCCACAGCTTGCCCTGGGTCGAGATAACCTTGCCACTGTGATGCGTGCTCATGTAACCTTATGTTTAGACTATTGTAACGAGCTTTATAATGAACTTCCCTTTAAGATAGTCTGAAGATTGCAACTAGAGCAATGGAGGATTTTCTCTACTGTGGTGGCGTGAAACAGTATTTCAATTTATTCCCTTGGCAAAGTAGGGGAAAAGCATAAGGATATCTATATGTCAACTCCAACCAGCATAAACAGTGCAGTTATTTATCAGCTTAAATAACAATGTACATCAGTTGTGCAATTTTCAGACATCTGAGACCATGAGTTCAATTTAAACTTTAACTTCAGAAAACCAAAAGCATAATCATCTATCTCTGCAATTCTGGGAACCAAATAGGAAAACAGAACAGCTTTGTACTTAAGCACTAGCTACTGGTAGCCGTAGGCAACATAGAACTGCATGCAGACAAGTGAGCAGACTGGCAAGAGAGGGACAGAGTACTCTATCCCTCCATGCCCAACATATAAACCAAGCCATAGGAGGAAAACGGCATTCTTCATACATCTTCTGTCATCTCCCAGCTGGCTAGTAAACATTTTTGTAGGCTAGTAACATTTGTGGGAAATAGAATGTTTGAAATACTTTATATGTCATCTCTGCACAGTGTTTTTCCCCCCTACGCTGATATAACCAAGAAAACTTCTCCTGTTTGACTTCATTGCATAGCACAAACATTAGTTACAAGTTGTGATTTTTCTGGGAGAGCTGAAATACGAGCCCAAGTTTGGACAACACGCTAGGACAAATAATGGCTCAGCTCAGCATAGAATGACTGAAGGAGGAGTCCTTGACAGGCAGTCATGTAGCAAACAGGGAGAGATCGAAACATTCTTTCTACTTTAAGGCACAGAGCTTTAAACTAGTTCTTCTTACGGAATGTATTACAGCACTTACAGCACAAGGAATTACAGATGTTTAAATGTAAGCAACAGATGTTTTTCCACAAACAAAGCTTGTCATTTGAAATAAAGTGGTCGAGTGGGGGGAGAAGGAACAAGCTGTGTCTCATGGACTTATGCATGAAGTCAGAAGCCTCAGCTTTATTTTTATTCTTTATTATAAAGTTCTAAACAAAGAAGCTTCCGTTAGCACGTGACTGATTGAGAAATTATAGAGATTATAAGAAATCCACATTTACCTGCAAAAGCATACACACACTCCAAATCTAGTTATCCCCTCCAGGTATAATCCCCATTTTCACTGCATTGTCTACGCACCGCATAATTAACTGCCAGGAAATGCATTAATACCATAACATCAGGACACGGGGCTCATTTTATTATGCCAAGGAAGGGGAAAACTTTTAAAGGGGATGCTGTTAGAGCAGTAGATGAACATTTTTTGCAACATGTTTCACTGCAAAAGGATGGAGATTTGACATTTTATCAAGAGATTTACAAGGTTCAAGCAAATGGGCAGAACTCTAATGGACAAATATTTGAATACTGTGAACATTCTTACCGGGATTGTCCAGTTGAGATGCTCCATTCCTCTCGCTGCCCAGTACTGCGAGATTTTGATTTGTCTTTGCATACAGAATCTGCATGTTTCAAGGTACGTTTGGCTGGAGGAGATATGTGGCTATCACTCAAGCTACCATCACTACCATCATCTCTCTAAGAGGAAAAAAAAAGAGAAGCTGATAGTCTCATTTTAAACCATCTGATTTTAAACCACCTCTCATCAGTAAAGAAACATTCTGGGACCATATCTGGAAAAGATGGGCAATCCATTTCTGTTCAGACAACTGTAGTACTACTTTTAGTGAACCCACAGGAATTTCACAAAATACATGTAACTACCCAAGCCAAAACTGAAATCTAATCCTAGGAAGAAGACATGAGGAAAATGAAAGAGTTGCTTTATATCTTTCTCCAGAGGCTGCATCAGATTTTTCACCAAGCTCCAATATTTATATTAGAGAGGAGAGGAGAGCCAACGTTTCCTTTGATCAAACTACAATACATCCCAAAACAGCACATGATACATCTAGAGGTCATAAATGCTCTAAAACCTTTAATTAATAAATAATATAATTTGCAAGCTAACAAGGAAAATCACTTTTGCAGAATATTTTTACACCCTCTTCTCATTATCATTGAAATGGCTTTTCTTTGCTTCTGAAGAATAGTTACTGGCAACTGGGAATTTAAAACCTTTTTGAAGGTTTCAATGAATTACAACAATAAACAAATTAAGGACTTGTACTTTGAAGTTCTCAAATCCCATTGAAATTCAGAGTCCTCATTTCCCTGCAAAGCCAACAAAATTCAAGTTTCCTAACCTCAGGGTCTTCTTTCCTTGTGGATCCCTCTCCTGTGAAAACCATGCCAGACATACTTCAGTTTTTGCCGGGCACCAGAAAAACCTTTAACCAAAAAGGACCAAGGAAGTGCCCTAGAATACGCTCAAGACTTTCTGAAAGGCTGACATGCTATCTTTTTTTTAAAATAGAAAAGCGCTGTTAGTGATCTTCTTGATAACCTCCGAATTCCACAGAATATAGTTTGAACACTACTACAATAAATGCTTTGACTGCTCCTTAGCTATCAAGTCTGCATGGAGCTGTAAACTAAATATACTGAACACAGACAACAGAATTAATTAATTTAGAAAAAAAATTAACTCACTATATAATTTAAAATATTAAACAGTAAGCTACCAGACCACAGCCATGTTTGTACATGCTGTGTGAACAACCCAAAGGTGTGCCTGCTCTATTAATGAAGTATACCAGTGAAACAGGCCAATCCTTTATTAAATATACTGAGTAATTCTGTTCTGAGTTGAAAATGAAGCTACACAACTGGTTTGAAACCTGTTTTTTGAGTGGTATTGGAGAGCTGAACTAGCTAAAGCAGACAAGGCAGAAAAACTGTTGCATCACTGCCTGAAGACACTTAGCAACCAGCTTATTGCTCAGTGTAATTAAAAACAAGTATTTCTAAACACAAAGCTTAAAAAAAAATATTATCACAAGCTACAATGATTTCCAGATATATTTCTAGTTTAGCTCTGGTGACTGTTTCAAGACAGCTTAACAGTCCTTTGTCAACAGTTATCCTTTTTTTTTAATTCTTAGGAGACAACTACAAAATATTTTGGCAAAGGCTGGTTGTGAAACTATTGGGTTCAATTTAAATTACTGCTGACTAGCTTGGACTTGCTTTGGTAAGGATGTTGCACAATCCATGTGACGTGTCTTAAGCACTGACATTAACTGTTATATTCTTCAAGGTAATACTGGGCAGAATCGAGCATTGTGTGCATTGAATAACTTCATCTCTCTCTCCTCCCAAAAATGTTAGTGGCCCCTGATCTGTAATATTGACACAGCCCAGAAGAAAGCTACAAGAATGATAAAAGCTTTGAAATACTCTCATGTGCTGAGTGACTCGAAGTAGCAAGTTTGTTCAGACTACAGAGTACTGGGGCAAGGGGCGTAACAATTTAAAAGTCAAATGTATTTCAGAATGAAAAGCTAAAACCATTGTGTCTCCTAACAATTAAGGACAGAACTTACAATGGATTAGAATTACACAGTAAAACCCAATGACTTTTAGAAATTAACTGCAACAATCTGACTAGTAAGTGATGCAATTTCATTCTTGGGGATTTTTTAAGAAGAGGGTGCATAAGAATCTTCTGACAGGCTGTTCTGAATAACTTTGTTATGATTCAAACAGATGATCCATGAGGGTCACTGAAGCACACAATATCCATTCAGCACCTGGACTAGATAGGCCACAGGGAATTCAACATCCATTTTAAATATGAAATAAAGCCTATTATACTAGATAGATTTCTCAACCTTTAAGTGAGATTTGTTTCCAAAAATACTTCAATTTTGAGAAATCATGGAAGACTGGTATAGACTTCAGCTGGAACATTTCTATGCCTCAACTGCAATTAAATACATGAGGGTGCTATACTTCTAAATCAAGACACGCTGAAAGTGCTGCTTCTAGCAACAAACACATGTAACAACTCAGGCAGCATTTCTCAGTAATGTGTTCTTGCTCAATTAAGTTGGGTAAATCTTACATAAATCTTCCCCTCCCCCCCTCCAAAAAAATATAAATCACAAGAATGGAAACTTTCCCCCTGTTGTGCTAAGTAAGGACCTTCTTCAACCAGCAACTGTAATTTACAAATAACTATTAAGGTCACTCCTTATGACAGCATTTGTTCTCATGGAATCATAGAATTGTAGAGTTTAAAGGAACTCAGAGAGTCATCTAGTCTAACCCCCTGCACTGCAGGTATCTCTGATATCTTACTTCATCCCGAAGGATCATAAAACTAGCTTTGTAAATAACAAGGCAAGAATAACAACCACATGAAAGAAGATTAATTTTAAAACCTTTTGGTTTACAGTTTCAAATATTATCAACAGTAATGCTTAGGATTTTTTTAAAAAACACACACATCCGAATCATACATTTTTTATGATCTGAAAAATCAATCTGAACAATACTCCACTTTATTTCCTGTACGTACTACCAAATATACAATAACAATACCACTTGGGGAAAAACCTCATTCTGATATCTGTAACCTAGGCTACTGCAACTATGTTCATCCAAGAATCACTAAACATTACTTTTTCCAACACTAAAATCACCTCTCGGGTATCTAACAAAAATGGCTAAGGATCTCTTTTCTAGATAAACAAAAATGTTTCAACAACAAATAGCAAGAAGTTGCACAAGCTTTTATGTCAATTATAATCATATTTACAGAGGTAAATCCTATTAATTTCACTAGAGTTGACTTTGAAGCATGTATGCTTAGGATTATGACCTCACATACTGTCATGGCAGAATAAAAATAGCAAGGTGCTATTTGTAAAACAATTATATGTATGGGTTTTTTTTCTTGGAATCTGGCTTCAAAATGTCTGCATGCAATCCACTATTATACAAGGTCTAAGGAAAATTTTAATAGGTCAGCTTTGTTCTGTATGGTATCTCATGGGGGGGGGGGCAGACAAACAACTGTTATCTAAGTGATTTTAATAAATGATCACACTTCGCCTTTTATACAGTTTTTCCCATTCATACAGGCACATAAGACTTAACAGCAATGAACATAAGTAGTGCATGTAATTTGCATGATATTCCATCAGAAATAATCAAAACAATGCTGAACAGAATCAGCATCAGATTTCTAAGCAAATAGCGTTTTTTAAAAAAAATATTGAAATAAGCCTACAAAAAAGGCAATATTGTGAAGCATTCCACTTGTCAAACAAGGAACAGAAAAGGAAGAATGACTGCAATCCAAGATGCACTTCCAAAGAACCCTCCTCTTCAATGGAAAGAAGACGGCATGGGGATTCCCCCAACAGCTCAGGATAGAACAAGAAAATCCCTGCATGTACGCAAAGCTCCATAAGCACATTAAAACAGCTGGCTAATATTCAGGATCTAGTTCCCAATACAAATATTTCAAATATAGCATCTGTAGTTTTTGAAAGAATACTTAAGAGACTCACTTGCCTGGCCTGAAAGGCATTTTTCAAACACTTATACCTATATCTGCTGTACTAGGCGCATTTCACAATCATATGCATCTCTTTCGATGAGACCGAAATTAGAAAATATTAGGTGCACTATGAAAGTACGTAACTGTCCTAAGAATCTGAACAGGCACACAAGCAATTTTAAAGGCATATATCTGAAATTAGTTTTCCATGTTATCATGGATGGATGCAAACATCTTTAACATTTTCACTGTCAGTAAATTTATACATACTCACCAATCTTAAATGCTTATGATTAAATTTAGGCTCCAGTTCTACAGCAATTACCTGGGAGTAAGTCCCAATGAACTCAGTGGGATGTACAGTGGTACCTCGGGTTACATACGCTTCAGGTTACAGACTCCACTAACCCAGAAATAGTGCTTTAGGTTAAGAACTTTGCTTCAATATGAGAACAGAAATCGTGCTCCGGCGGCGCGGCAGCAGCAGGAAGCCCCATTAGCTAAAGTGGTGCTTCAGGTTAAGAACAGTTTCTGGTTAAGTATGGACCTCCGGAACGAATTAAGTACTTAACCCGAGGTACCACTGTACCTGAGTAGCCATGCACAGCATCATGCTGCTGTTTTATTAAATGGGTCTTTAAGCATTCTTTATAACTGCCAGTGCCTTTTCTCTAAAAAAAATTTTTAGCCATACTCTCATTTTCCTACTCATATTGAAATACTGTCCCTCAATGAGGCCAAACTTAAGATTCACTAATTGTTTGGGGGTATATGTACCCCTGCATTCCTCCAGAAAAAAGGACTTCAAACTACTAATACTCAATAGGTTTTTAAACTCTTTTAAGAAAGATATTTCATATTCACACATTGTAAACTAGTTGGGTTCAGATGGAAACCCCATATGTTTATGTAAGTAAAACAAAAGATGTGCTTCAGTGTCCAAGGCTATCATACAGAATCACTCAACTGCTCTTTTTAAGTTAAAAATAATCGGAACATTTTATACATAACATACCGTACTTATACAGTACTTTTGATGACCCATTGATCAGGCTACTTTGTGACTTTACAAAGAAGCAACAGAAACAACATCCTTTAATAATCTTTGTCTGTCCCTACAGAAACAACAGATTGGCTGAATGTGTCATGCCAGGAATTTATAATTTCTCACATTTGAAAGGTTGACAGATAATGCTCACATACAGTATTTAAAATAAGGTATCCTGGACAGGGTATAATAAGATTCAGTTGTGATTCTTTTTAAAAGTTCATGACTGCTTGTCTTTAATTGTTTTTTAAATAGATTTTAATGGATAACAAAGATACGTATAGTGTTGCTGTTTTCATTCACATAGTCCTATCTACAAGTCAGTTACATTCAGTGTGAAACACTGCTATCGTAAGCATAAGGTTGGGGTGGCAGAGAAAGGTGTGTGACAAAGTAGGGGGGGATGATTTTTCCTTCATTTACATAGTGCATCACCAATGAAAACTAATAAATAGGTGAAGAACCTATCCACATTACTGATTGTCATTTTATTTAAAAAAAACTATCCGTAAATGTAGGCAAATAACTAATCAAAGAGTCATATAGAGTTAGAAGGGACCACAAGGGTCACCCAGTCCAACCTTCTGCAATGCATGAAACTTTTGCGCAAAATGGGGTTCAAACCCGCAACCCTGAGATTAGGAGTCTCATGCTCTACCGGACCGCGCTGTCGATAAGTTCCTCAGAGGTAAAATTGCATCTCTATCCAAAATTGTCAGAGAATTACCCAGTTTCCCCTACCCTGCCAAACAGGAAACAGTTTTTAATAAAGAAAACTGCACTCCATTTAGGTTTTCTAAGAAATTTACAAAATTGGCAGTTCTAAGCCTAAACTTTTTTCTTCTTCCCCATGTTGTCCTTTAAAATGCAGTCCCAGCATAGGCCAGCGGGGGAGCCTCGCCGTGCCCCAGACAGCTGGGTGGCACAGCAGACCCTGCCAGTCTCTCTGCGCCTCCTACATACAGGAGACGGGAGAAAGAGAGCAAGAGCGCACATTGGGGCTTTTGTTTCCTCTCTCTTATCAACTGCCCCTTCTTCGCCCGAAACCGCCTCTACAGCTACTTCTTGAGCCGCCCAACCAGCCACACTTTGCCCCCGCTTAGCTCTTCTTGGCCGCAGCCAGCAGCGTCCTCCTTCAGCTGTGCAAGCTCACACAACACGTCCTACCTCAAATGACCTCGGTTCGCTCACTCGCTCCCATAGAGAGCTGCTGCAAAAAAAACCCCAAGCTCCCTCCCGGCTCGCTGCTCACGTCCACCTCTTGCAACAGAGCCAGGCAGGCCCCGATGCTTTCCACCCACCCACCCTCATTCTGGCACAACACCAAAGCAAGGCGGCCAGCTCGGATACAAGTAAAGGACCCCCCCCCCCTTTTCCAGACTCTCGTGCCTTTCTTTAGTCCCACAAGCCTCCGCACACATACAGAGCAGCAGAAGCCCCACAAAAAAACACAATATTATGCTTGCATGCAAAACACGCAAGCAGTCAGTCACCCTGGAGAAGTTCAGCCGGAGCCCCTTCCCCTCCTCGTTGTTGTTGTTCCTGTTCATTACATCTGTAGACTGCCCTTTCACCCGAAGATCGCGGGGCGCTTCACAACAGAAAAACCACGCGAAATTAAACCTGAATACAAACAACAAATGGATAACCCCCCCCACACACACACACACAAACAAACACATCGAAAGTTTAAAAGGACATACATGGTTTAATTGGGAGAAAAGAATGCTTTCGCCCAGGCCCGGATTTGTGCAATGAAGGTAGCAGGCGAATGGGGAGCCACCACAGAAAAGCCTCCCCAAACTCCTTCCCCTGCTGCCACCCTCCGGAAGAAAACCCCCGTCATCGCAGGGTCCGGATCGGGTCTATGGGGGGTTTCCTTCCTATGGGGGGTACTGCGGCCCCGAGCGGTCGCGCTGCACTTCAGCCCCTCGGAGCGGGACAATGAGCCAGCGCACCCCCCCCCCGCAAGCTCGCCCCTCTCCCCGCCTCCCCCCACCCCAATGGCTGACCCACACCGACAACGGCCCCTTCTTCGCCGCCGCCGCTACGGGACTTGCCCCGAGTCTCCCTCCCTCGGCACCCGCCTCGTCTTCCTCTCCCCCCACTGACCCGGGCCGACTCTTCATCCTGACCGGCGGCCGCCGCCGCCGCTGCTGCTGCCGCCGCCGCCGCTGCCCGAGCGCTGGTCCTAGACAAACGGGTCCTGGACGAGATGAAATGGCTGCCGGGCCCGGAGCCTGCCGCCGCCGCCGCTTTGCGGGAGAGGCGCAGGGAGCTCTTTCGGGTGTTCACCATGGCGCCCCCCTCCCGCCGCCGCCTCCTCAGCCGCCCCGGAGAGGGAGGCTCAGTCTCTGGCGCCGCCGCGCCGCCGCCTCTGCTTTGGGGAGCGGCGCCTCAGCCGCCGCCGGGCGAGGAACAAGGGCTCGAAGGGACGCGGGGAGCTGCTGCTCCTCCTCCTCCTCCTCTAGCTCAGTCACACACTAACTGGCCGCCATTACTTGGTTCCCTCTCCCCCTTTCTCCTCCTCGGCCCGCTGCCGCTGAGGGGCGCCGGTCTGCCGCCGCCGCTCATAGGGCCGCCTCTTCTTCCACCGCCTCCTCCCTACCCCTGGCAACATAGAAGTGAGGGGGGGGCCGGGAGAGATCGACGGAGAGCGTGACGACGCGCGGCGGCCGGAACTTCCGGTCGACGTTGGAAGGGCCCTTTCGCGTCTCTATGGTGGAGGCCCGCCTAGCACGCTGGAGTTGTCGGCGGGGGCGGGGGGAAAGAGCCGCAAGCGCAAAGGAGGTTTGGCCCGCCGGGTCCGTTTTCCGCGGAGGGGAGCCGCCTCCTCCTCCGAGTGGGCTACATTGGGGTCGCTAGGCCCGTTTTTCCCCAGGAAGAGGAAGTGCGGCATAGTGGTTAGAGCGGTCAGACCTAGGTAGTCTCCACCAGAGAAGAATGGCAGATTAAACTGATGGGTTATACTGAAATAGCAAAAAAGAAAAGAAAAAAAAGGGATAAATTAGAAACCAGGGAGACTAACATTTTAAATAAGGAACGGGAGAAATATATTATTTACCTTAAAAAGCACATCATTGTAAACAATTAAAATTACGAGTAGGATTGGAATGATACTTGTTGGGCTATGGTTGTACTGGAGATTCATAGAGAAGGTGCAGAAGGAAAAAAGTTAACATAACCCGCAAAAGGGGAGGAGGGAAGTCCGTTGGAATTTACTGAATTCTCTTCTTGTTTTGATTGTTTGACGTTTGTTAATTTCAAAATCTGAAAATTAAATAACTTTTTATACTTTTTAATAAAATAGAATTTCAGGACCCGGGAGACCAGGGATTTTAGAATCCCCACTCAGTCATCGACCACATTGTTCACCTTGGGATGATGGCTGCCTCTTAACCAGCCTCTGGGAAGAAAATATGGTATATAAATGTAATAAAAGCACACGCACAAATTCCTTGTCTCTTGATGGGATGGCCAGGTGAGAAAGAGGCAGAGCTCCTGCACCTCTCAGTAGTTATGCAGAAAAGGGGGTGCTTGGCAGAGGCAATTTCGTTGCTGCCTAAAACCCCTCTTCTGCATAGTGATTATTATTAAAAATCAGTGTTTTGTGGTGAATGTGGCAGGGCTGCAAAATAATGGGTGAGGGAGGTTCTTCACCTTTTCGATAAAGAAATGTTGCTGGCCTGTTGTAGTTCTTTGATCAAGGAAATAAAGCCCCCAAAATCTTAATTATTTCCTTTCATTCCTCCTAGGGAAAGAATTCACACCCACCCAGGAGAAAATCCATACAGATTATGGCCACCCGCAGGATAACCCACTCTCCACTCCTGCTCCTTGTTAGTTAATCTGGGATAATTTGCTCAACTCACCAGTAATGCTCTCACAACTAATACAGATAAGAATCCCCGTTTCACCTGAAGGAATCCCTGCTTCACCTGTAAGTCTTCACTGCCTTCATTGAAATAGGCATGGGAGGAAATTGCCCACCCTCTTTTACTCTGGTGCAGCATACAATTTTCCTTTTTTTAAAATGCATTATAAATAACATTGAACCAATGAACAACCCACTAATCATCCTGATCATATACATGTTTATTTATATCATAAGAACATAAGATAAGGCCTGCTAGATCACACTAAAGGCATTCTATGCCCACAGTGACCAACCAATTTTATTTGTTCCAATTTATAGCCTGGCCATCTTCAGCTCCATTGATGCCAGGACAGGGCATTAAGTTCTAGAAACACACAAGAACTAGGGTCTGTTCACCTGCTGTGTCTGCTGGACAGCCCCTTGCCATTGCTCCCACATTAACTCCCTAAAGCAGCAATTTCCAAACTCTGCCCTGCAAAGCGATTGGAAATAAAACTGCACAGATGTTTCTTTGGCATAAGGACAGCGATGGTGCTCTGTGATTAATTTCTCTCCTGAAAAGTGCTCCACAACTAAAAAGGTTTGGGAGCTGCTGCCCTAGACCTTCCCTTTCCCACCCTACACAACCTCTAAGCTCCCCTTTCAACTTTCCAACCACATTTCTGAACCTACTTTTCTATTTTGGAGCCCCTCCCACACACAAACCACCACCCATGGTAACCTCAATTTTCCTCCTTCCACACATTTCTTCTACTAAGCACTCTTTCCACTTTCCACCCAATTATGAAGTCACTATCCCTCCCTGTTTTGCAAATCCTTTTATGCCCCTCCTTTATGGTCAGCCGGGCTCACTCCCACTTCCAGTCAGTCTTTTTCCTTTTGCAACCCCATTCTCACCTTAAACCCCCTTTTCCCTCACCCTCCTTACTTTACATTTACATCTGGAATGTAGTTTCTTGTCATGCAGTTTAGAGTCACATCTGGTGCTGTGCACTATTTTGCCATTGGTCCTCTGCACTACCAGTATGTAGTTCCCCAGGAGGTTGTCTGTGATGTAATTTGGGCCGATTCAGCACCCCTGCTCGACAAACTTAGGCGACAGCAAAGGTAAAGGGACCCCTGACCATAAGGTCCAGTCGTGGTCAACTCTGGGGTTGCGGTGCTCATCTCGCTTTATTGGTCGAATGACTAAGCTCCTTCTGGCGAACCAGAGCAGTGCACGGAAACGCCGTTTACCTTCCTGCTGGAGTGCTACCTATTTATCTACTTGCACTTTGACGTGTTTTCAAACTGCTAGCTTGGCAGGAGCAGGGGCCGAGCAACGGGAGCTTACCCCGTCGCGGGGATTTGAACAGCCGACCTTCTGATCAGCAAGTCCTAGGCTCTGTGGTTTAACCCACAGCGCCACCCGCGTCCCATAGGTGAGCATAAGCCCCAGTAAACTCTATGTGATACTTATTTCCAATTAAACATATCAGTAGCATAGGGCTACCCAGGACTGATGCCTGAAATGGCTTGGCCAAGAAAACAATTACAACTGCTAATAGGTGGAAGCTGAAGACTGTGAAGTACAGTACTGGGAAAGCAACCAAAAACAACACCCCTACTTTGTCTTCCTTTATCACATATGTACAGTTCAGTTTTTCCCAGGAGGTTCACACAGGCTTGGCCTGGGTTTAGTACAGTTAATCCCCAAGTGTTCCAGAATGAATCTGAGAGGCAATCCCCCTCACTTTACCATCCTTCGTTCGATCTATGAATTATCTGTGAATTAAATCTACAGAATGTGTTCCTCCCCCCACCCCTGGAAACAATAGCACTACATTCAAGGTTACATGGCGTTGTCAGAATAAAGCATTGAAAGGTAATATCTGCAAGGTGACAAAGTCTTTTTATAACCTACACTATAGAAAAATCAGACACATTAAGAGGAATGACGCTGTAATTCTGTGCTGTGCTGGTGTTCACTGTTTGTGAGAGAGTTATTTGATTTGTGTGTGTGTGTGTATCAGTGCTGCTTTGCTTTTGGAAGTGCTTGGAATGGATGTGTTTAGTAGCTGTATAGGGACGCAGGTGGCGTTGTGGTCAAACCACTGAGCCTCTTGGGCTTGCTGATCAGAAGGTCGGTGGTTCGAATCCCCGCGACGGGGTGAGCTCCCATTGCTCGGTCCCTGCTCCTGCCAACCTAGCAGTTTGAAAGCACACCAGTGCAAGTAGATAAATAGGTACTGCTGCGGCGGGAAAGGAAATGGCGTTTCTGTGCGCTCTGGCACTCGTCATGTAATCATGCTGGCCACATGATGCAGAAAACTGTCTGTGGACAAACACCGGCTACCTTGGCCTGAAAGCGAGATGAGTGCCGCACCCCATAGTCTCCTTTGACTGGACCTAACCGTCCAAGGGTCCTTTACCTTTACCTGTAGCTGTAACATTATAGTCAACAGTTTGAATCCCTGTGACGGAGTGCGCTCCTGTTGTGCGGTCCCAGCTCCTGCCAACCTAGCAGTTTGAAAGCACGCCAGTGCAAGTAAATAAATGGTACCACTCCGGCGGGAAGGTAAACAGTGTTTCCGTGCACTGCTCTGGTTCACCAGAAGCGGCTTAGTCATGCTGCCACATGACCCGGAAGCTGTCTGCAGACAAACGCTGGCTCCCTCGGCCTATAAAGCAAGATGAGCGCCACAACCCCAGAGTCGTCCATGACTGGACCTAATGGTCAGGGGTCCCTTTACCTTTGATATTATTGTTGGCTCTGTCAGGTGTAGCCATGACATTCTGCTCATTTCTCAGCTGTGCAAATCCTTGCATAGGGCATGCTAGAACAATTACACGGGTACAGCAGTGCTACATAAGTCCCTTGCACTACTGCGAGCTCAGTAGCCCTTAGTAGCAGCAGTGTACGGTAGTGGCAAAAAACCTTATGCTGGTGATGGTTCACTTGGAATCTTACTACATCAACTTCCAATCTAGCAGTTCGAAAGCACACCAGTGCAAGCAGATAAATAGGTACCTCTGTGGCGGGAAGGTAAACGGTGTTTCCGTGTGCTCTGGTTTCCATCATGGTGTTCCATTACGCCAGAAGCGGTTTAGTCATGCTGGCCACAGGACCTGGAAAGCTGTGTGTGGACGAACGCCGGCTCCTTCGGCCTAAAAGTTAGTTGAGCGCAGCACCCCATAGTCGCCTTTGACTAGATTTAACCATCCAGAGATCCTTTACCTTTTTTACCTTACTAGAGCCTAGCATTGATTTATATTTCTTTCTCTCTCTTTTTTTTTTAAAAAGCACATTAATCTCTTTAACATGTATTCCAAATTCTCAAGCAAGCAGTATGCATTGGAACAGTGCCCAGAGGCCCTTTCAGGATTAGGAATCTGTGTATTAAAGCAGCAGAAACATATGGTGAGGGGGGAAATCATTTTCTGAGCAGTTTGGAAACAAACTGATGGGCCCAGAGTTTAGTGATCTCATAGGCTGTTATAATTGTTTTTTGCCAGTATTTTGTTCTGTTTGACTACAGCCTGTTTTTTTGTTTTAAAACAAAGGAGTCCTTAAAATGTATGCTAGATCATTTTTTCCACATTACTGGATAAGAATCTAGGTTTTTTTTCCACCTTCCCGATGTAGTAAACAAAAAACTTAGCTATGACAATCCCTGCAACTTCGTGCAATTCCTCAGGTGCTTGTGGTTGAACAGATTGTTAGAAGATCCTAATGTTTCCTCTTTACTGGAACACACTTGGTAGGCTCTGGCGGGCATTTTAACCTGCATGGGTATTGACATTGTAGTTAAGATGGATTTAGACAGGACAGGATTAATGGAAACAGAGGTACTGCTGGAGATTCCCCTTATCAGTCTTGGCATAATTGCCAGGGAACTCATTTTAGAAAAGGAGGTTGGCTGATTCTTCTTAATAGCTGGCTTTTCCTCCGGTGTTCTGAATGACTGGGAGACATGTAAAAAAGGACAGGACTTTTTTCTGCACCTTTGCTGATGAGTTCATACAGGTCTGCATGGGTTTGGGGTAGATGCCAGTGGTGGGCAGAGCCAGAGACAAAGGTGGGTGGAGCAACATGTAAAGGTAAAGGGACCCCTGACCATTAGGTCCAGTCGCGGACAATTCTGGGGTTGCGGTGCTCATCTCGCTTTATTGGCCGAGGGAGCGGGTGTACAGCTTCCGGGTCATGTGGCCAGCACGACTAAGCCGCTTCTGGCGAACCAGAGCAACGCATAGAAACGCAACATGTACTCTTACCTTTGTACCATAAGCCACATCCCAGCCACAGCTCGCTACATGCACACACATCTCTTCACACAGGCAAACAAGAGACATGAGCACAGTTCAAGAACGCATTCTTGGCATGCAAGAACATTCAAGGAAGGTGCAATAAAGGCCAGTGGATGGTGTGGCCTAGAGATGGTCATGACTTGGGGGCAGTCCCCACTTATTCCCTGAGTCTGAGGTTCCCAGCTGCTGCTGTAAGCAAACTAGCTACCTAAGAGCATAAGAAGAGCCCTTCTGGATCAGACCAATGACTCACATAAATTGTAGAGTTGGAAGGGACTCCAAGGGTCATCCAGTCCAAGTCCCTGCGATGCAGGAATCTCAGCTAAAGCATCCATGACAGATGACCATCCAACCTCTGCTTTAAAAACCTCCAAGGAAGGAGAAAAAAACTCTCGGAATCTTTTCCGCTGTCAAACAGCTCTTGTTGTCCAAAAGATCTTCCTGATGTTTAATCGCCTTTCTTGTAACTTGAAGGCATTGGTTTGAGTCCTACGCCCCAGAGCAGGAAAAAAACAAGCTTGCTCCATCTTCCATGTGACAGCCCTTAAGCTATTTGAAGATGCCTATCATACCTTCTCTCAGTCTCCTCTTTTCCAGGCTAAACATGCCCGGCTCCTTCAACTGACTTGGTTTCCACACCCTTAATCATCTTGGTTGCCCTCCTCTGTACATGTTCCAGCTTGTCAATATCCTTCTTAAATTGTAGCACCCAGAACTGGACACAGTACTCCAGGTGTGGCCTGAGCTATACTATTACTTCCCTTGATCAGAACACTAGGCTTCTGTTGAAGCAGCATAGAATAGCATTAGCCTTTTTTTGCTGCCGCATCACACTGTTGACACTGTTGAGCCCCATGTTGGGCAAAAGATTCCTGAATCGTGGGGGGGTTGGACTAGATGACTCTATTGGTCCCTTCCAATTCTATGAAAAATCTCAATAGAGTTTGTAATAACTTTCATGTGCAACATAAGCAGCCAAGTGACTGCCAGCACCACACATCTATAAAAATATGTACGGTGTAGAACTTTCCCCACAAACTAGAGAGTTCTTGTGCAGAAACACAGGCGTACATAGGCTCATAATGCTAACTCAATCAATATTCCATTACACTACTAATTTGTCGTCTCTCTTAATCTGAGTTGCATTTAGTCTATTTTACAGTAGTATTTACAAAACATTGTCTAGTCAAAAGTCAAGGCTGCTCATTGTGGCACATAAATGTGCAACTGGGATTTTCATCCCACCCCAATCTCCAGGACAAGCTTCCAACAGAAACCTTGAGCCTTGCACCTTGTTGCTAAATGACTCCTGTGGAAATCCGTGGGGATAATAAACAAGGAAGGACAGGCTCTTTATGGGGCACAGCTCCACCGTTCCTCCGCTGTTTTGCCCACGAGAGCCCTTCCTATGGAAGAATTCGCGATCCTGTGCGTGTTTGCTCACAAATCTCTGCTTGCAAACAACGTGCAGCAGCAGCAGTAGCTGCGCGCGCCGCCGATTGCAGCCAAGGCGCGACCGAGACCGCGTCGCCCCCGCGCCATTGACACCTGAGCAATGACGGGCGCCGCGCCCCCGAGCCCCTGGCGCCGCCTCTCCCGCTCCGCCCCCGCCAGGGCCCTCCTCTTTGGTGGGCGGAAAAAAAGGAGCCGCCGGTGCCGCCCCTGCCCGGCTCGCCGTCCGCCGGCGCTATAGCGCAATCGAAGGGAAACATTGCAGCGTGGCGGCCGCTTCGGTGGGGATCGGGCTGCTCTCCTCCCGCAGAGGGGGCGGCAGGTAAGGGCCAGAGCGAAGGGATGGCGGGCCTCTCGCAGGCAGCGGAGGATACAACCGGGTTTGGGGGGGGAGGTTCCATCCCCTACGGAGCTCCGGAGAATTCTTCCCGGCGGTGCCCTCGGGGGTCAGGGACTTGACGCATCCCGGGGCAACAGCATGACTTGGCACTTCGGGGGTTCGGCCAAGTTGCGCGCAGGCAAGGAAGGCGCGTCTCTTTTCCCCTGGCGGGAAGGGTCGATGTTCCACCGGAGAGGCGGGGTAGGGGCTTCTGGCTTCCGGGGTGGGGTGGGGGAAGAGACTTGGGCCATTTGGGTGGGCACCCACCGGGCCGACGGCGATCTGTCCTTTTTCTGCGCCGGGGACCATGGAGCGGCTTCTTGGGCTGCGCCGAGATCGCCCCGTCGGGTTTGTAGGTTTTGGTGTCTGAAGTTCCAGAAAGTTTATAGCGTCTGCTGCGTTATGCAAGGAGCTGTGTCCCCCCCTCCCCCCAAAAACAAACCCTTACAGGCAGGTCCGGAAGCATGTTTGCTCACGAGTAAGCCCCCTCGCCCCTGTTCAGTGGATCGGTAAATGTGGTTTGGTTGTAGCGTCCCATCCTCCTCGCCTTACGTCTACTTAAAGGTCGTTCCCATTGCGTTAGGTGGCGCTTACTTCCAAGCGCGCATAATAAATAGGATTGCAGGCACCAAACTTCGGATCTGGGTATAAATGCACCTGGCTTTGAACATTTTCGGAGGTTTTATAGCACTCTACACATTCACTTATATTATTGATTGGATTTATATACCGCCCTGTACCCGGAGGTCTCAGGGCGGTTCACAGAACAAAACCAAAATTTAAAACCTCAAAATAAAAACAACGCAATAATCCTGTCTTGTTTGCGCTTCCTTGTTAGGTGCGAAGTTCAAGCATCTGTGGCCTTTTCGCTGTCAGTTTTTATTTTTTATTTTTCAGCTAGATGTTAAGAGCAGCGTGGGGCCCTCCAGATGGTGGTTTCCATCTGCCGTTGGCTCCAGCCAGCATTACTAGTGGTCAGGGATGACGGGAGTTGTAAGGTAAAGGTAAAGGTACCCCTGCCTGTACGGGCCAGTCTTGACAGACTCTGGGGTTGTGCGCCCATCTCACTTAAGAGGCCAGGGGCCAGCGCTGTCTGGAGACACTTCCGGGTCACGTGGCCAGCGTGACATCGCTGCTCTGGCGAGCCAGAGCCGCACACGGAAACGCCGTTTACCTTCCCGCTGGTAAGCGGTCCCTATTTATCTACTTGCACCTGGAGGTGCTTTCGAACTGCTAGGTTGGCAGGCGCTGGGACCGAGCAGCGGGAGCGCACCCCGCCGCAGGGATTCGAACCGCCGACCTTTCGATCGGCAAGTCCTAGGCGCTGAGGCTTTAACCCACAGCGCCACCTGAGTTGTAGTCCCAGATAAAAACCAGCACTGTTAATGGAGCTTGGAAGTGGAGCGGCGGCAGTCACAACAGCTGCTTCAAAACTTCTCAGTTGCCTCTTCCATGCAGATGGCAATATAGCCTGCCGATAAGAGTTATTGCAATTATGTGTGCGGTTTGTTCAGTCGCAGTACTAAAATGTATAGGTAAAGGTGATGGGACCCTTGACCATTAGGTCCAGTCGTGACCAACTCTGGCCTTGCGGCGCTCATCTCACTTTATTGGCCGAGGGAGCCGGCGTACAGCTTCGGGGTCATGTGGCCAGCATGACTAAGCCGCTTCTGGCGAACCAGAGCAGCTCATGGAAATGCTGTTTATCTTCCCGCTTTCGAACTGCTAGGTTGGCAGGAGCAGGGACCGAGCAACGGGAGCTCACTCTGTCACGGGGATTCAAACCGTCAACCTATTGATCGGCAAGTCCTAGGCTCTGTGGTTTAACCCGCAGCACCACCATGCTAAATATTACTATGAAAATTTTTGAGGTGGCAACCAGCAGCATTGTCCTTTATTATAACAATGTGCTGCTGTTTTGAGGATAATCGGTTTAGTTGTAGTATTTACTATATTTACTAAAAATTGTCACAGCCTACTAGTGCTGCATCTCGGAAGGTTGGTGGTTCGATCCCACCTGGGGATGGCTTTGGGCAGGATTCCTGCATTGCAAGGGGTTGGACTAGATTACCTGCGGGGTCCCCTACAACTCAACAATTCTATGATTCAGTAGTTGTAGAGCAGGCACCCCCAAACTCAGCCCTCCAGATGTTTTTGGGACTACAATTCCCATCATCCCTGACCACTGGTCCTGTTAGGTAGGGATGATGGGAGTTGTAGTCCCAAAACATCTGGAGGGCCAAGTTTGGGGGTTCCTTTTGTAGAGCATGGGCTTTGCATGTAGAAGGTTCCTGAATCAAGCCCTGATATCTCCAGGAAAGGCTGGGAAAGACCCCTATCTGAAACCCCGAGGAGCTGTTACTAGTTAGTGTGTAGACATTAACAAGTTAGATTGGTAAATGGAAGTTGGTATCGTGTCCTCATGTCCCTTCTGCCTTTTACCAGAAGGCTCATATAGCCACATCTTTAAAGGGGGTGGCTGGATAACAACCTTAGCGGCAAAGCTATTTCTCTCATGTATCTTGGAAACAGGATTGTTGACATGGCAGTGGGATTTTCCGAGAACCTTTGCACAGATGTAGAAGTAATGCAAATGTGTGGCGAAAGACATATAAGGGAATCATGACAACCTGCTGCTTTTCCCTTCTCTGTTGTTGTTTTGCACCATGATTCATCGTTGTCAGGGTAGCTGCAAACATGACAAGATACAGGAACTGCATGATGCTTTGGTCACACCGTAGCCTGCATTCTGGCCATGCAATGAGTTGCTGGGGGTATTATTGGTCTTTTATTTATATCAGGCATGGCCAAACTTGGCCCTCCAGCTGTTTTGGGGACTACAACTCCCATCATCCCTAGCTAACAGGATCAGTGGTCATGGATGATGGGAATTGTACTCCCAAAATAGCAGGAGGGCCAAGTCTGGCCATGCCTGATTTATATGCGGTTTAAAACAAATTATGGTATCTGCTGCCCAACACTTTGGGGGAACCGTATGACACCAGCCGTGCCGTTGGGAGTTGGTTCATCTGTGATCCAGGGCATGGGTGTAGCCAAGGCTACGCTCATGGATGCAGGCCATTCTCCACTAATGTTCCCTCCTGTTGACAGGCCACATAGTGCTGTTGTGGATGTTGCTGGCTTGCAGCTCCCATTGGTCCCTTCCAAGATTCTTCAGGGGTGATGGGAATTGCACTCTATAGCTTTTGGAGGATGCCCTATAGGCTGCAGGTCATCCTTTGTAGAAGAGGTTAAATGGACTCAAATTAGACAATAAATGCTTATACCTAGAAGCCAGTAGGAGATGGGGGTTGGAGTCCAGCAACACCTGGAGACCTGCAGGTTCCTCATCCCAGCAACAGGATATTCTTAAACCAAAAAATAAGTTTCAAAGGAGGACTTCAATGTGATGCTACCAAACTGGAATTCAGCAAATTTGACAAATTGGTTGCCGCAGGTGCTGGAAATGGATAGAGAAAGTTCTATGGAATGGTTGATCATGCACACATTTGATTTGCATACATCTGCATGTATTTGCGCTCTATCGTTTGACTTTTTTGCCTTGCTTTGTTACAAAAACAAACAAATGCATGCCATTGGGGGAAAGAGACTTCTTTGTACTACTTAACTCATTTCATCTGTCAATAAATGTTGGCTATGGCTCATGGAAACATGTTCTGCAATAATTTGTTTTTGTTGACACCTGGAAGATCTGTCAGTACCTGCTGATGGTAAAGCTGATTGGAAGTAATGTAATGCTGTAGCTCAGAAACTTGAGCTATGAATCGGGAAGATCCCAGCTCAGATCTGGAGTCTGCTATGATTTTGGGAAGTAGGCTAGGTAAGCCAGTCTCTACCTCAGGCCCCACCTGCAGAAGGGGGGGCGGGAGAGGTGATGAATTGCTGAAATAAATGCTGAATAGAATGACATTTTCTAATTTAAATATTTCCCTGTAAAAGTACAGATAGAGCCAAAAGGATATAAACCCATACCATCAAGTATGATCTATAAAAGCCAATTAAGACTGCAATCCTTACCTCGCAATAAGCCTGATTGAATTTAACGAGGCTTACTTCTAAGTAGACAAATATAGGTAGTATAGGCTATCACTCTTAGGTCTTCAGTCTTACTAGCGGGTCAGCCCTACTGAAGGCAGTGTGTCTATGCGCCTGTTAAGTGAGTATCAAAATTCTTAGAGAGCAAGCGTCAAATCCCGACGTGTTTCAGATTAAGCATATTAGGGGTAATGTCAGAAATAAAGTTTGCCATCTCAGTACTTGGGCTTCCACTATCGGTAGCTAACCTGGTGAAGGTGTTATGCTTGAACGTGATTATTTTGAAAATGGAAATGTTTTGATCAGTTATCTGGTAGGGTTGTTCAATACCCAGGTTTATTGGCAGGTGTGCCTTTAAGAGGGCAACTGGCTGGTGTTGCAGTGCTGATGGCATGTCTCTGAACTGCTGCTAAGCATCCTAGCAGCAAAACAGCAAATATAAACTTGGATGGATGAATCTAATTGTAGTGAGAAGGAAATGGAAGGCGGGCGGGGGGGGGGGGGGGAGAAAAGCCCCAAAGTTGTAAGTCTATTTATTTATTTATTTACTCATTTCTTTTTATTGAGTTTCATATAATTAAACAAAAAGGAAAAACAAATCCACAGTTACAAAAAAATAGAAAAAAATAGATAGAAAATGTCTAAACATAACATAAAAATATTGTCCGTTTCCATTACAGTTCTTTGTCTTCACATTTGTTTCTTTATATCTTTAGGAACTTAACTCATTCTTCTACTCCCTATTGACCTCCATCCCTCCCGATTTCAGGCTTCTTGATATACATAATTTATTTTTCCTGCAGCTGGTGATTGTTGATGGTTTGCACATCGTAAGTCTATTTTTTTTAAAAAAAATGGCTTCTTTTAATTCAGAATATTCTTTCGCTAGTTAAAAAAGTCTTGTGTTCCAGGCTCTTTTTATTAAGAGTGCTTAGTTTTCAAACAAGTAGGGAAAAGCAAACATGGTGTGTTTGCCAAAGGGCCAAACCAGGCATTTGTCTTTAGCAATTTCTTCTGATTTTTTTCTGTTTAATACTAAGCAGGGGGGTGATTTTCACTGGGACCACAGCACACAGGATGGAGAGGCTTAACCCTTACCTCCCCAGCGTTGACTTCAACAAAAATCTGCTTCCCCACATTGCAATTAGCCTTGGTGGCGGTGGGACTCGCACTGGTACCAAACTGGCCAAAATGCTGTAACTGCTAGTGGTGGCACTATTTTTAGCAGGTGGAAATCCTGCTCTTTCTTTCCCACGTGGCCCTTCTCTGAATTTTACCCTAATTCAGGCACCCCCAAACTTGGCCCTCCAGCTGTTTTGGGACTACAACTCCCATCATCCCTAGCTAACAGGACCAGTGGTCAGAGATGATGGGAATTGTAGTCCAAAAACAGCTGGAGGGCCGAGTTTGGGGGCACCTGCCCTAATTCTTCTGCGGATCTTTTTTGCTGAACTGATTAGATTTAGAATAAGGATGTTTTTTGCGCTTCGCAGCAACGGAGCCAACCCAAGGAATAGAAGAAGAAGAGTTTGGATTTGATATCCTGCTTTATCACTACCCTAAGAAGTCTCAAAACGGCCAACAATCTCCTTTCCCTTCCTCCCCCACAACATACACTCTGTGAGGTGAGTGGGGCTGAGAGACTTCAGAGAAGTGTGACTGGCCCAAGGTCACCCGGCAGCTGCATGTGGAGGAGCGGAGACACGAACCTGGTTCCCCAGATTACGAGACTACCGCTCTTAGCCACTACACCACACTGGCTCTAGGAAGCTCTTGCTATCTAGGAAGCTGTTGGTCATTTTGTGGGTGTTACATCTGCCAGAGGCTTATCTAGAAGAGTGCTCTAGACCATTCTGGGCTAGGAGAACCAAGTCTAGCTGCATTACATTGCCTATTGGTGCCATGAAAACACATATGGGTTGGGCTAGGGAGATAGATGGGAATTCTGTTTCCCAGCCCCTCATTACAACTGTACATGCAAGCAGTTACCAGTTTCCTTTGACCTGATTTGGATTAATTTCTGCACAGCACCTTTCCCGGTCTACAGGATTCCAGAACACAAAACAGTATTCTGATTAGCTATTGTGCATGTGTTTAGCTTGCTGCTGTTAATTTGTGAAATTTGAAGTGCAGCTGCTTCTTAAGCTCTCCTGGCTTGACATGCTTTGGGCAAAATGTTCTGGAAAGCACAGCAAGCTCCCGTTCGTTTATGGGCCCCGTAGCAGATTTCTCTTATAATTATGGATAACCAAGAATTTTCTTCCTGGCCGTACGAGTACCGATCAGATGAAGATGTAAGCTATTTCTGGCATGGTCCCTGCATGTTTTGGAGAGGTGCCATAGTTTCTTGTTTGGATTGCACTGTTATTTCTGTGTTTGCAATTATATGTACAAGGGATATCCTGCGGTCTCTGTGTTGTATTGTAGCTTTTTTCTGCCTGGAGAGACAGAAAAGACCATTGATGAAATATACGGCCCAAGCCTACTGCCATGCAAACACCGCAGTGTGTGCTCCGGACAATGGCATAAGAAGGCACATGGGTGATAAATCCTAGCGTTGTACCTAGGAGCTAGATGCAAATGTTGCTTCTGTGTGGAAGTGCATTGCTAGAAGAGACAGTAGCCCCCTTGTCCATGGGCATAATCACTGGGGCAAACACACACCTATGCCAGCCATTCCATGTTGGCAGGGAAACAGTTGGTAAATTAGACTTCAGCTGTGGTGGCACAGGACATGGTTTCCACTGTTGTAAGTAATGCCATTGTGGACTCTCATGCTACCAAGGTATTAAATTTTCAGTGGGCCAAAGTACCATGTAGAAGATCTGTTGTTGGATGCCCCAATGTTTTCTTTTTTAATGAAATGGAGCCACAGGGAGCTGACAATATCAGGGTTCTTTTTCCATGTATATTTATATTTTAATGAATGTTTCATTCTTTTTATTGTGTTTTTTGGTGCATGCTACCATTTCCCACCTATGAGGTATAAAATACTTTTATCAATACAGTGGTACCTCGGGTTACATACGCTTCAGGTTACATACGCTTCAGGTTACAGACTCCGCTAACCCAGAAATAGTACCTCAGGTTCAGAACTTTGCTTCAGGATAAGAACAGAAATCGTGCTCCGTCGGCGCGGCAGCAGCAGGAGGCCCCATTAGCTAAAGTGGTGCTTCAGGTTAAGAGCAGTTTCAGGTTAAGAACGGACCTCCGGAACAAATTAAGTACTTAACCCAAGGTACCACTGTATTATGATGGTGATTTATTCCAAATCTGAGCTTCTGTTTGCCACGAGTGGAGATGTATTGTTTTACCTAAAAAATCTTTGAGGGGTGATGGCAGTTTTGATTGAGAAAACTGCACCAAGGAGTGAAACATCCCTTCCTCTTGGTCAAATCAGCAACCACCCATGGCTACTTTTCATTTAAAAGAGAGTTCTGGCCACACACCTCCTATATACCATGTAGCTTGGCACAAAGATTTTAAATAATCTGTCACATATAAGGACACAGTGCCAATTCCAATCTGCTGGTTCTGCTGTTGCAGCTGGCTACACAGACAGACTCTAATTGATGGCTTATCCTTGTGCGACAGCAACTTAACACATATTAATGTTCAAAGAACAAGAAAGACAGGAGCAGTTATCCTATTCATCATAGTGTCACCCTCAAACAAGACACACTTGCACAGAGGATGACACTGATAGTACAGTAATATCATGGCTGTGTGGTTGGCAACTCACTACTTTTACTTCTTGGTCTCTTTGCGGATCCGTGCTTCTCATATGCATAGGGCATCAGTTGCATCAGGGGTCCCCAAACTAAGGCCTGTGGGCTGGATAAGTCCCAAGGGACTCGTTTATCCAGCCTGCAGCGCTGCCCGCTGCCCACTCTTACTGGCGCTGCGCTGTGCAGCTGCCCACTTCCGGGTCGGAGGAGCACCAGAAATAGCTTGTATACATGCGCAAGCATTATTTCCAGTGCACATCCGGGTTGGAAGAGGCTCATGCTCATGCGCACAAGCTATTTCCGGTGCTCCTCTGACCTGGAAGTGCGCCGGAAATAGTGTATGGGCACGCGCTCCTCCGCTCTCCGGCCCGCCGCATAATCGGCGCAGGAGACACTGTTGACCCCTGAATTAGAGGATCTTTATGAGTTGTGGATGGATACTTGCGGGGGGGGGGTGCACATTAATAATGGCACTCAGTGATTTGCACTTGAAAAAGGAATGGTTGTGTTAAGGGGTGTGAGAGAGAGTTGGCTTTGTGCGAACTTCACTCCCTACACTCTTGGTCATATGACCATAGAATCACAGAATTGTAGCTTTGGAAGGGAACCCACGGGCCATCAAGTCCAACCCTCGAAATGCAAAAATCACAGCAACCATCATCTTATTTCTCCTTGTATATGCCCAGTTGCTCGACTGAGATTCGTTTGTCAGGGATGATTATGATGATGATTAATAATAATAATAATAATAATAATAATAATTTTATCATTTATACCCCACTCATCTGGCTGGGTTTCTCCAGCCGCTCTGGGCAGCTCCCAGCAGAATAGTAAAAGCACGATAAAACACCAGACATTAAAAACTTCCCTAAACAGGGCTGCCTTCAGATATCTTCTAAAAGTCAGATACAGTGGTACAAGTACCTTAGTCTCAAACGGCTTGGCTCCCGAACAAAACGGCTCCCGAAAGCCGCAAACGTGGAAGTAAGTGTTCCTGTTTGCAAACGTTTTTCGGAAGCCGAACATCCGACACAGCTTCCACTTGACTGCAGGAAACTCCTGCAGCCAATCGGAAGCCATGTCTTGGTTTTCAAACAGTTTCGGGAGTCAAACAGACTCCTGGAACAGATTAAATTCGAGAACCAAGGTACCATTGTAGTTGTTTATTTCCTCGACATCTGAAGGGATGGTGTCCCACAGGGTGGGAGCCACTACCGAGAGAAACAGTTTTACTGGGTGGAGCAATATATATGTTTTCCATTGGAACATATTTCGGGGAATTTTTGTCTCTAGTCGCGGTTGTCCATCAGTGTCAATGAACCAAACGTGTGGTAATCATGTCGCTTCTTACCTGAGTGCAAAGTGGGAGTTTACTGGGATTTGCCAGTCAGGCAAGCCTCCCTTTTATGGTATGTGCATTGTGTGGGATCTAATGCTTATTGGTTTTATTGGGAGCAAGTTGCCTGGCACCCTCCTCTGCCCCCTACCCAATTTCCACAAGCCCTAAAAGAACACCATGTACCCATTTGTGTTCCAGTCCCTCACATGCCCAGCTATGGTTGGGAATGTTTTTTGGAGGGACGATTGACATTAATAATGAACTTGGTGGTTTGTTAACTATCAGAGTAGTGCCAGTGCATGGACCCATAAGTGTCTTCCTGTTCTTTTTCAAAGTCAGTATCTGTCAAATTACATAAGAATCGGAGACCTTCGTGGGAAAAGCAATCTGTATTTCAAACAAATTACTTCAATGGTTCCAAAGTCTTACTCAGTCAAGAAAATCTGTGTTGCTTGGCTTTTATAGATTTTTCTCTCTCTCACCCCAATGCTAGGTGCAGCACAATGCAAGAAGTCAACAAGTCTGAAACTTTGAAACAAGAATGGTGGGTATTTTTCGGTTACGTTGCATTTTTCCTGTTTGTGATCTCATGCCTTTTAAATACGATCTTACAACGAAACTGATTTTTTGTTAATAGATAAGCCTTTGGTAATGGAGTCGAGATGTGACCCATGGGGCAATTAGGGGTCCATTATTGCTTAGGTTGGAACGAATTCTTGAGGCACATACTTTGAGGGACAAATCCGCTGGGGGCTTCAAATTGCTATCAAGCCAGCTGTTATTGGGAATAATTGTCTGGCAGCCGCAGCCCTGACCCAGGCATTGTTATTGATTTGGTCCGTGTCGTGCTTCCAGAGGAGTGTTGCTTTTTGCCCTGGTGGTGAAAGTCCAGACAGATTCTGACATAGATACATCAGTCATATAGGGGAGTCTCCCTCCCTCCCTCCCTCCCTCCTCTCTCTCTCTCTCTCTCTCTCTCTCTCTCTCTCTCTCTCTCTCTCTCTCTTTATTCCAGGATGGAAGATCTACAGCAGGGCTGTTGAGGGAAGGAGGGATGAGTATAAATTAACTTTACCCAACCTTCCACGAGTGGGAGCAGTCAGTCAGTCAGTTTCATTGCACATAGTTTTACTGCCGCAGTGTACACAGAATCATTCAACAATTAAAAGAAAATATACTGGATTGATACAAAAAACTTAAAACATTTATATTATCAAGACATTACCTACTCTAAACAGAGCTATAAAAGTACCTTAATATACAAGTTAAGACATTAAACAATAACATTTATAAGCTGAAATTATCAGATGGCCACTAATATATTAAAAAATAATGTTAATTAATACAATGCGCAATTATATTTGGAGTTTGGTGATAAAGATAGAATATAGCTTGATGTAGATAGGGTCAAATAAATTCATCTCCTTTACAGTTGGTGGCTACCTTGGCTATATAATTTGCTCTAATTTTCCTAGCGGCAGTTGCAAAGAGTGCTACACGCCAGGTCACACGCTTATCTGTGTCTGCGAGGAGATATAAAATCATGTCAGAGGGGTTCTGGCCAGGGGACCTGGGCATTATAGGTGCTAAAAATCTTTCTCTTGCTTCATTATATAAGGGGCAGCGCAAGATATAATGCATGAGGTCCTCTGCTTCAGGACATCCCCCAACCAGTGGCAGCAACTCATAAGAACTGGGAACTGAAGATCCAGCCCATGCAGGGATGAACCATAGCATAGAGAACTTGGGAACGGACGGCACAATAATTACCATGGAGGGCTAGGCGAGAGGGGTTTTCTGTTGGGGAAGGAGCTTGTGTAAAGAATAAGAGGGAGAGGGGAATTGATACATGCAAGTAATTGGGTGCCTGAATGAAAGATGAAGGTGGTATCCAGTCCTTTTTTTCTTTAAAAAATGTTTGGGGGTACTGTCATTTTGACTCAAGAAAATCACCATTTTATAGTTGAAATCGGGAAAAATAAATACAGTAAATGGACAAAAGTACAAAGATTCACAAAATGTTTAGGGGTATGCGTACCCCTGCGTCCCCCCCAGAAAAAAAGCACTGGTGGTATCCAACTAAGCCCCCCCTGAGAGCAGCAGACCCATTGAAATTAAGTTAGGTCCATTAATTTCAGTAGGCTTACTCTGAGTAAGATTTGACCGCAACACCTGAATTTGGGTATGTGCTTGGGGACTAGTGGACAGATCCAGGCGTGACGCAAGAAGGCCTAGAGGTTCTGTCCGTCTGATCGGCCCGCTGATGTAAATATATCTAGATTCTAGACCAAGGGAAACACTGGCATTTGAATGATTTGGCTACTCTGCCCATACGATGACATCTAAATTTGGGAGACAGGCTGCTAGTAGTGTTAGTCCCAACCCGCCCTGGCTGGAACAAGGCCTTAATCATTAGTTGTTGGATACATTGCGTGTCCTAAAAATCCTTTGTCCTGCGGAGCCTTAAATGCTTTGTCAGGCTAGTTTGCTTCCTGTTCACGGTTTCCTCTCCTCTTGAAGGACACAGCTGCTGCAGCTGCAGGCTGAAGGGAGCGTTATGGCTTCTGTCACGCCACGTTATTAAGCCTTCTCCTTTATAATAAAGTGCCGAGGTAAGCTTGCTGTTAAAGAACAAAGCTGCTCTCTTCTGATCTTTTGCTTTGCAAAAGCAACATTTTCCTTCCAAAACAGCTTTTGTTTGTGGAGCAGATGAATGGGTTTTCCCACCCCACCCCACCCCCACGCACCCAGCACTTGTACCTATACAGTATATTTTAGGAGCGTTAAATGCTCTCTTAAATGTTTTGTGTAATTGTGTGTATATGTTTGCAAGTAAATGTGAAAGATCATGGGTGGTATCCAGTTGCATAATTGGACTTGGAGCTGAACAATGTATGTTCTCTGCCCTCTTCTCTCTCTGCACAACCCCTAAATCTGCTTCAAAGAGTGGGAGGAAATCCCAGAAAATATGTAGCGATGGTGCACAGAAGTCGTTGAAGTAGTGGAACTATTTAGTTGGATACATCACTGCATCGGGCTTCTTTCCCTTTCCTTTGCTTAAATTAATAATAATAATAAAGTGGTACCTTGGGTTACATACGCTTCAGGTTACAAACGCTTCAGGTTACAGACTTCGCTAACCCAGAAATATTACCTCGGGTTAAGAACTTTGCTTCAGGATGAGAACAGAAATCGCACGATGGCAGCGCAACGGCAGTGGGAGGCCCCATTAGCTAAAGTGGTGCTTCCGGTTAAGAACAGTTTCAGGTTAAGTCCTGACCTCCAGAACGAATTAAGTACTTAACCTGAGGTACCACTGTAATAATAAAAATAAAAATAAATAGATAAAACAATAAAACAATTAATTTATTATTTATACCCCACCCATCTGGCTGGGTTTCCCCAGTCACTCTAGGCGGCTTCCAACAAAGTATTAAAATACAGTGGTGTGTTAAACGTTCAAAGCTTCCCTAAACAGGGCTGCCTTCAGATATATTCTAAAAGTCTGGTAGTTGTTCTTCTCTTTGACATCTGGTGGGAGGGCATTCCACAGGGCGGGTGCCACTACCGAGAAGGCCCTCTGCCTGGTTCCCTGTAACTTGCCTGTAATAAATAAAAATAAATAAATAAATTATTGGAAACTTGGGGTCAGTGCAGCTTTGGCCCTTTTAAACTAAACAACAGTCACAGTGATAGGGGTCATGCCCCCAGCCTGCCTCCTCCATCACAACACACAGAACATACAATGCCACAGCATTCCCAGTGGGAATCTACCCGTGGCCCTCCTATCCGCTGTTCTGTGAACCCAATACAGAAATGGGAGGTAGGAGAGCCTACACCAGTGTTTCTCAATCTTGGGTCCCCAGATGTTGTTGGACTACAACTCCCATCACCCCTGAGCTCTGGCCTTGCTAGCTAGGGATGATGGGAGTTGTAGTCCAACAACATCTGAGGACCCAAAGTTGAGAAAGGCTGGCCTACACAATGTGGCACACACAGAGCTCCCAAGGCAGGGGGTCTGCAGAGAGAGCGCAAAGGCCTCCTGGGGCAAGGGTTCAAGATCCACCCCGAGGTGGAAAATGCTCTTTTGAGAAGGAGCCAAAGGAGCAGGCCAGGCAGGACATGCAACTAGGGCAGCCGCAGAGACTCATTGGCAGTGGCTGCTTTTTTTCTGGTGACTCCTTGCAAAAAAAACCATGCAGGTTTGGGAAGCCTCAGTCAAGCTGAGATTATTATTTTTTAAAAAACCAATTTAACCAAATGTCATTCTATAAAAAGTTTATTTTGGAAGAGGGAGAAAGAGAAGGGGCTTCACTCTATTTTCTGCCTGAGGAGAAGAAAAAACCATTTGAAACTGAGAAAACGTATTGGACACAAAATCCAAAACACAGTTTCCTCTGGAGCACTTCTGAATCCCAGATACTCTATAGGTCTGCATCAGAATATAGGGGTTTGTTACAGCCCCGTTGAACATAGTGGAACAGACTTCTGAACACATAAGATTGCAAGGTAAAGTAAAATATCCATAGAGCTGTTAATCAGTATAATGTCTAACTCGCTTTTGCATTGTGGATCTTTGTTTATGCATAAAGTATAAATGGACCACTTCAGACATGCATATTGTATTACCATCTTAAGTTCTTTAATAATTTAGAATTATTAAGATCAATAATTAAATGTGTTCCAGGTTTGTTGTTGTTTTAAAAAATGTGCACATATATATTACATATAAACATAATGACTACCCTTCAGTAATGCTTAGTTTAGGTCTGTTCTTAAGCTAAAGGTGTGCTCTGGTCCATGGGGTCACGAAGAATCGGACACGACTAAACGACTAAACAACAACAACAACAACAACAACAAAACACAGTGTTACTAGATAGTTGACTGTGGAGGATATCTCTACTTGCTAATGTTGTCACCC
This sequence comes from Podarcis melisellensis, assembly GCF_964234715.1. Classification (NCBI taxonomy): domain Eukaryota; kingdom Metazoa; phylum Chordata; class Lepidosauria; order Squamata; family Lacertidae; genus Podarcis; species Podarcis melisellensis. The sequence goes on along the minus strand of NC_138530.1, from coordinate 100,321,783 downwards.
AAAGAGTATTTTTCGACTGAAGACCAGGGACCATATTTTATAAATAAGAGAGAAGGAGCTGGAGATAAATCTGCAGACTGAAACACGAGAAGAAGTTGAGAAAGGTTGGAGAATTGTCTAGTATAATCTGCAGCAAGGCAGGATCTTAGGGACCATATGTGAACAGTCCTGCTCTCCTCATATATAACATATACACTCCACTTGATTTTCAAAGAAGCACAAGGTGGCTTGCATTTGAAAACATAGAGATAATAAACTAGGGCCCATTAAAATGACACATATTTAGTCCTCTTGTCTTACTACAAGTAATAAGACTGCCACAGTGACCTGAGAGTCGATACACCAGGATAGCTACACTTGCAGTTAACAAAGGAATGTGAAGCACGTCTAGATTGTTCATATCAAAATGAGCCAATTGCCAGGCCACATTAAATCTGGTTCTAAATTGGAAGCAGCCTGTGGACTCCTTTTGCATATGAACTCCCCCACTGCACATCCCACCCTACCAAATTTGGCCTTATACGTGACACTTGGTAGCTGGGTTGAAATATAACCAGAAACACCACTAAGTTTACTTTGAGAACAAAAATTATAAATCTGAACTGGGACATTATAGAATTCAAGGAGACTTGTATTACAGAGCGGGCTATTATAGAGTGCAAGCGCCAAAAGTTAGCTACCTCGTCTGATTTGGAGGATGGAGGTGGTTTTTCTGATTCCAGGTACGTTACTGAGGCTGCCTTGTTAAGCAGAAGATACTTTCAAATAAATATAACTAGCTGTTGCTGGTGTTTAGGGATTTGTGAGCCTCCTGTTCTATGGCTGGCCTGATCTATGATACTCCTATCTTACTGCGCAGTATTTAGGACAAGGTGCCCGCTCATAATATTCTGGAATGCTTACAAGAATGTTTGGTTCAGATTTAACATAACTGACAGGCCAATAGACATGTGGTTTAAGTCAAGCAATGTGTTTCATATGCACCTTCCTTCCCCCCCCCCTTTTTTTTTGCAGGGCTTGCAAACCTAGAACTGATGACCAAATTCATGATGGTGCAGACCAGAAAGGCTGTGATCTTTTTATTGATGACCTTTTTGAAGAAGCACAGAAATTTGGAGCTGTATGCACGCAACAGTCTCAAGTTAAAAATAGAGTATGTGAGTTAAAGTTGTGTACAATTTTGTTTAAGGTTTTTCTTTTAACGTATGCAGTACTACAAGCTGTCTTCTTCTTCATTTCATTCCTATGCCGCATTATAATTTTAGGGGGGGGGGATCAAAGTGGTTTACAACCTACATTAAAATATCAAATAAAACCATCCAGAATAAAACATTATTCTGTACTGAACAAGTTCAAGTATACATTCAAAGCAACATAATTAATGGGAAGTCAGATATAAAATGCACATTTAAAACAGCATACCATATTTTTTGCTCTATAAGACTCACTTTTTCCCTCCTAAAAAGTAAGGGGGAATGTGTGTGCGTCTTATGGAGCGAATGCAGGCTGCGCAGCTATTCCAGAAGCCAGAACAGCAAGAGGGACCGCTGCTTTCACTGCGCAGTTCTGGCTGTTCTGGCTTCTGAGATTCAGAATATTTTTTTTCTTGTTTTCCTCCTCCAAAAACTAGGTGCGTCTTGTGGTCTGGTGCGTCTTATAGAGCGAAAAATACGGTAATTAGCAAGAGGATAAAGTATTATCATAAGCATAGAACATATCTGCTGCTATTGCTGCCAAATCCTGGTTCAGCGCAGCAGTGGCTGTGGAATGTCAGTCTCAATGACTTGAGATGGCACTAAAGGCAAAGGGACCCCTGACTGTTAGGTCCAGTCGCGGACGACTCTGGGGTTGCGGCGCTCATCTCACTTTACTGGCCGAGGGAGCTGGAGTACAGCTTCCAGGTCATGTGGCCAGCATGACTAAGCCGCTTCTGGCGAACCAGAGCAGCGCACGGAAACGCCATTTACCTTCCCGCCAGAGCGGTACCTATGTATCTACTTGCACTGCGTGCTTTCGAACTGCTAGGTTGGCAGGAGCAGGGACTGAGCAACGGGAGCTCACCCCATCACGGGGATTCGAACCGCCGACCCTCTGATTGGCAAGTCCTAGGCTCTGTGGTTTAATCCACAGCGCAACCCACGCCCCTTGAGTCTGCACTAAGACACAGCTAAACTGTTGTCTCCAGAGGACCCACCCTCCACTTGAAATCTACCACCCACCCAGAATGCAAGTAACAAAGATAAGGAAAGGGTGTGTGTGGAATATATATGTGTCCCCATATCCATGCCCTTTATTTTCCAAATCTGCAGATCCAGATGTTCTGGTATGATTTTCTAGTCCCAGTGCATACTAAAAACCAACTCATTCCTTGTTGGTGACAGCACTCGCATAGATTGGTCTAGGTTCAGTTGTTGCAAAGCCAATAGCTGAGCAAATGTTCTGCATACAAATGTTCCCCAGTGCAATTCCTGGTATCTCTGGGAAGGGGTGGGTGGGAAAGGGCCCTGTCTGAATCCCTGGGGAGTCACTGCCTAGTCAGGGGTCAGCAAACTTTGGTAGGCAAACTAAGGTCCGGGGGCCAGATGCGGCCCAATCGCCTTCTAAATCTGGCCCGCCGATGGTCAGGGAATCGGTGTGTTTTTACATGCGTAGAATGTGTGCTTTTATTTAAAATGCATCTCTGGGTTATCTGTGGAGCATAGGAATTTGTTCTTTTCCCCCCTTCAAAATATAGTCCGGCCCACCACATGGTCTGAGGGACGGTGGACTGGCCCACGGCTGAAAAAGGTTGCTGACCCCCTGTTGTAAATAAACCCTGAGCTGGTGGGCTAATGAATGACTTGGCATAAGGCTGTTTCCTATGCCACTCTCTTCTGTTTTATTTGGCTATGTTTAATGAAGCTGATGCTTGCTTGTTGTGACATAATGTTCATTTGAGTTTATTTTGCTTTGCAGGTTGATACAACAATTAAATTATGGAAAAATGGATTCACGGTGAATGATGGCGAGCTCCGAAGCTACACAGATGTTGCAAACCAACGTTTCTTGAACTCGATTAAAAAAGGGCAAGTCAGCTTTGTATGTTGAGCCGAATTGCACAAGCACAGCTTTGTTTCTGCTCTGGTTTAGCACAGGGATGAGGAGGCCTGGGAGGCAAATGCAGATTTCCAAATTTGACCCTTGGGATTTTTCCTAGACCATACCACCTCCCCAGCCACATGCACCCTCTCCCTAGGTCATGCCATTCATTGTCCCGCCTTCACATGCTTTTGCCTTGTTGAAATATGTTATTGAACTCTGAGAATGCCTGCTGTGTGCCTGGACAGTTCCCCACTCCAGGATTAGTGTAGTGTATGAACCTGGGCTTGCTCCAGACAGACCGTGAACTGTGAACCCAAGAATAAGCCATGGTTATAGCTCATAGTTTGTCTGAAGGGGGCAAACCACGAGCCCTTGTTTGCCATAAACCATGGCCTATGTTGTTGCTCTTATGTAACTGTGGTGGTAAAGAAAAATAGGGGTGGTTGGCTTTTGCTGCCCAACTCCCCAAGGGACTGAGTCCTCTAAGTCATAGATGAATAGTTGGAGGCAGGATGCAGTGAAAGCAAAGCAGATCTTTATTTTTCTGTTGCAACAGAGTTCCCTCCCTCCTAGCAAGGAGGCAAGAGAGACCCAGAACCAAGAAGAAACATCTCTTTTAAGGGTTTGCATTTTGGCACGGAGGTCATCCCCTCTACAAACAGTCAGAAATTCCATCACACATAAGGTGGGGTTACTATGGCTCAGGCAGGCCTAGGTGTGATATTCCTGAGGATTTAGCAAGTTTCACATAGTTCCAGACACAATTTACACAAAACATCAGCATTTGATTAGACAATCAGGATGCTAGTCAGACATCCCTCAGTGCAGAGCAAACAATAACAATTAATACAAAAGGGGTTCAAAGATATAAGAGAGGAATCCTTTCAGGAACTTCCCCTGATTGCTATCTGTTCTCAGGCAAGGGAGATTAAGGAGGCAGAGGAAATATTTAGTGTCCTTAGAAGAGCGAAGGTGGCTTTTGTATTGCTCTCCTGTACTATTTTAGATGTGGTTTATATACTTACTTATGTATGTGTGTTTACCTTGTGCAATTATCAACATCTATTCTATATTTGAGACCCTAGAATTCCTATAACAGTGGCTATCATTTTTCCTTTCAACTAAAATCTTTAAAATATCATTTTCCACACGCATAGGAACTTTTTCTATGTTTATTTTACAGGGAGCTGCCTCTTGAGTTGCAGAAGATTTGTGATAAAGAAGAGGTGGACATTAAGGTAGACGATAAGAAGAACGAGGTGTATGCTTTGAGGAAACCACCGTTCCATCCTTTCTCTGGACAAGGCTACAGATTAGGAAGGTGAAGAGCCCGGTATTTCTATAAAACTAAAAAATGGTTTGGGGAAATAATTAAGGTTGTTGCTCTTGCTTCCTTCTTTGAGACTGCAATCCAATACTCACTTTTCTGGGAGCACTCAGCGGGGCTTACTTCAGAGTAGACATGCATAGGATTACAATATCAACAGGGTTTTTTCATAGGTTTAGCCTGCCTCTCAGGATTTTGATTATAACTTGTAAAAGAGAGATAGGCAACTTGCTTTAAGACCTAGCCCTCTTACAGTGGCTACTGCTGCAGTTGGCTTAGACTAGCACAGGGTAGTAGTAGTAGTAGTAGTAGTAGTAGTAACAACAACAACAATTTATACCTCACCTCTCACAACAACAACAACTTATACCTCGTCTATCTGGCTGGGTTTCCCCAGCCACTCTGGGCAGCTCCCAACAGCATATTAAAAACACAATAAAACAACAAACATTAAAAACATCCCTAAACATGGCTGCCTTCAGATATCTTCTAAAAGTCAGATACAGTGGTACCTTGAGTTACAAATGCCTCAGGTTACAAACACTTCAGGTTACAAACTCCGCTAACCTGGAAGAGCTACCTCAAGTTGAGAACTTTGCCCCAGGTTGAGAACGGAAATCGTGTGCTGGCGGCACAGCGGCAGCAAGAGGCCCCATTAGTGAAAGCACGCCTCTGGTTAAGAACAGTTTCAGGTTAAGAATAGACCTCCAGAACAAATTAAGTTCGTAACTAGAGGTACCACTGTAGTTGTTTATTCCCTTGACATCTGATGGGAGGGCGTTCCACAGGGCGGGGTGCCACTACCGAGAAGGTTTTACCTCACCAGCAACTAACAAATCATTAGTAATGATGTTAACTGTCTAATTCTAAACATCTATTCAGAAGCAGGTCCTGCTGAGTCCAATGAGGCATATTCCCAGTAAAGTGTGTACAGGATTGACGCCAAAAAGAACAGTAAATGCAGAAACTGCTATAGCAACAACCGTAGCAACAGAACAGCTCCTTTATCAATCACCACTGTGCTTATTCCCTTTCAAAGTGCAGGGCAAGAGTTCATTAGGATGCCTAATCGGTCCTGCTGTTCTGACAATATTTAATTAGCCGCGTTAACCCAACCTGTTTATCTGACTAGCCATTGTTGTTGGGAAGATATTGAACCCTATCCAGACCAGGTCACTTGGGGGAAAAAATCCCTTATGCTGATCCATTGGGACTGTGTCCCATTGTAAATATGTCGCAGATGTGACCTATAGTGGGGGAGGAGATATCGGCCAAAATGATCTCTGCTTCTGATTAAGAAATAGTCCTCTGCCATTACATGTACAGTGACGTGGGTGGCGCTGTGGGTTAAACCACAGAGCCTAGGACTTGCCGATCAGAAGGTCGGCGGTTTGAATCCCTGTGACGGGGTGAGCTCCCGTTGCTCAGTCCCTGCTCCTGCCAACCTAGCAGTTCGAAAGCACGTCAAACTTCAAGTAGATAAATAGGTACTGCTCTGGCGGGAAGGTAAACTGTGTTTCCGTGTGCTTCTCTGGTTCGCCAGAAGCGGCTTAGTCATGCTGGCCACATGACCCAGAAGCTGTATGTCGGCTCCCTCAGCCAGTAAAGCGAGATGAGTGCCACAACCCCAAAATCGGCCACGACTGGGCCTAATGGTCAGGGGTCCCTTTACCTTTACCTTATTACATGTACAAGGCAACAGGTCGGCTCCACCATACACATGCAAACCTGTCCCATGCTTTCCATTAAAAATGAAGTTTGTATGCTGAGGAAGGAAGGTTGCAATGTTAAAATGCTACTTCTGGGAGCTGTTCTGTACTTGACAATGGCACGGACCCAAGTGTGCTCCTTTTACTGGAAGGGGTTATCAAAAAAATACGCAAGTTCTCCCTTATTTCAAAGTTTCGGGAGGTGTTGATGGGTAGACACAATCTTATTGATTGATAGAGCTTAATCTATTTTCTAGAAATTGTTTTTTCTCATGCATAGTTTTGCCATTCAGATTTCTTGTGTATATTATGATTGATTGATTTAAAATAGTGATATCTCTGTCTTTCCAGTAAAAATACAAATAAAGTCCATGGTAAGGTAGAAAGAGAATCGTATTTCAAACAATAAAGCCACAAAGAGGCAAATTATAAATCATTTCTCCCTTGAAGTGGGAACTGAACTAGTAGAGTGCGTATTAGCTTAAAAGCAGAACACGGATTTTAATGAGATAGAAGTTTTTACATACTTATTCTTGAGGTATTCTGCCAGCCTCAAATGCCCTTTTTTTAACGTTACCAAATAGATTGAAAAATTCTGTCTGCTTTTAATTTAAACATCATTTAAGGATGTAGTGAAAATGCTGTTGTTTAATCTATTTGTTGTTGATGGGATTAAAGCTATCTAGCCTTTAGAAGCATTTTGAAGTCATCAGAAAATAAGAATAGCCAGTGTGTGGCCTGACCCTTCTTGGAGAGGTGATATTACCTTGTTTGAGTTCATGTTGTTTTCTTTTACTTTGCAGTGCCACACCAAGAATAATTTCTAAAGTAAAAAGAGATGTAGAAGAAATTGAAAAGAGAAAACCAACAGTGGTATTAAATCATTCAGAACCCATTACTAGTATCCAGATCTGGCTAGCAGATGGAACAAGGATAGTACAAAACTTTAATATTTCTCATAGGTAAGAACCGATCGTATTAACACACTCCCTTACAAGTGCAATGCAATCCTGTACATGTCTATTTAGAATTATACTCTGTTGAGTTTAAGGCTTACAGAGGAAGAGATTGTAACATGGAAAGAATTCCATGGAAAGAATCTCAGACCTATCTGGGTTTTCAGAATGAAGTCATCAAGACCAGACATTTAGTTTTGACTTAATCCATTTTTCTTAAGTCCCAAACATGATCGTTTTCAAAATGAAAATTTGTAGTACAATACTGTTTTGTTTTCGGCAGTTCGAATCCCCGTGACGGGGTGAGCTCCCATTGCTCGGTCCCTGCTCCTGCCAACCTAGCAGTTTGAAAGCACGTCAAAGTGCAAGTAGATAAATAGGTACCGCTCTGGCGGGAAGGTAAATGGCGTTTCCGTGCGCTGCTCTGGTTTGCCAGAAGTGGCTTAGTCATGCTGGCCACATGACCCGGAAGCTGTATGCCGGCTCCCTCAGCCAATAAAGTGAGATGAGCGCTGAAACCCCAAAGTCGGTCACGACTGGACCTAATGGTCAGGGGTCCCTTTACCTTTACCTTTACTGTTTTGTTTTGTGCTGGCCAGTTAGCACAAAGTCTTTGGATTTGTGACAGCTTAGAATCATATATTTTTCAAGTTCTGGTTATATCCAATGTTGTAAACCCTGCTTTCTTGGTTTCATAACACCAAGAACTTGTTTTTACATAGTTTCACATAAGGGCTAACAGTGCGTTGCCTTGCCATCATCATTTCATCATTTTGTTCAGATCACCAGAACACCTTCTATTGTCATCTTACAAGTATTGCAGGATAAGGAAGGGGGTACTATATGAACAGATATCCCTGATTGCAAGCATGCTTTGTACCAGAAGACATATGTTAACAATGAAAATTCTGGTTGGCAGAATTCTCTTCTCTACTGCAGACAGAACAAAACATTCCCCTTGTCTCCTGTTCCTCTTATTTCTCAGGTTTAGTTACTTTGGTATGAAGTTCTGTGCATGAATACGTAGAGAGTCCTGTTGAACTCACTGGGAATGATTTCTGAATAAACATGCGTAGGATCAGCCTATTTGAAAGTTTGAAGAGGCTCTGAAGAAAAGCACTTCATCTACTTTGGGTTAAACACGTTATTACATTTCCTGTAGGATTGTTGTGCATAAAGCAATGGCAAAATTTAGTTTATATGGGAAGGGCAATCTATAGATTTGAGTGTGATAAAGGATTATCCTTCTTGCTATTAATGGTTGGGTATATTCTCAAAGAGCAACACTAGCAGCTCTGCAGTAAAATCCATCAGAATGCAGCTTAGTTCATTTGGATATTTTATTTATTTTACAAAATTAATAAAGTGAAGAAGAAGAAGAAGAAGAAAGAAGAAATCTCTAAGCTGTTTACATACCAGTTTGGATAGTTTATGAGAATTGCTAAAGATCAGAGCTTCTCTCTTCAGTTGAACCAACTGGCAAATGTTTAATGAATTTATTCTCATAAACATTTTGCACACTTAACCTAGTGGTGAAGGAGGCTGAGTTGACACAAACCAGATTCTGAGTGGACATGCCACTCACTGGGCAATGTAAGCGTTCTGTCAAAAACTTGTTTCCCTGAACCGCCCTTTCCTTACTGTATTTGTACCCTAAATGATTCAAAATAACGGTGGTATACAGCTTGGTTTTTACTGTTGTAGACCTGTTGAAATTTACAGACTTTTTCATGCTCTTTAATTTTAATATGTCAACTCGATGAGTAAGACTTCACTGAATACCACCCCAGACTTTAAAATATATATATTTGCTTCTCTTCCTAGAATATGGCACGTCAGAGATTTCATAGCAAATTACCAAGGACAACAAGGAAGAAGTCATTTCACGCTGACCACATCGCTTCCTTTTCACGAGCTGCTGAACGAATCTCTCACCTTAGAGGAGGCTAATTTAAAAAATGCTGTTGTTGTTCAGAGACTTAAAAAAAATGGCGAGCCTTTTCAGAGTTTGTCCTAGCATCCTTTCTGAAGATTGCCTAAGATACATTAGCGGTGGAGTCTTGGAGAAGAAGCAGATGGTACCCACCAAACAGTTGCTCGGCTGGGTTTGTTTTACCAAAGCCCAGGAGGTTTATGTAACCCCAAAAAGAAATCAATAGCAATATTTGTGGTGTGGTGTATAACATCTGCAGCGCTTGTTGGAAAAGTCATATAGCATGTGCTGTACTGACTCCAGTGCATTCTCTCTCTTTTTCTATTTATCAACCTAAGTGGAATATAACGGGCAATAATTCACCAGGACAGCCATCTTAAGCTGTGTGTTTTGTCAGCTAGATAGCTGTGATAGTCTTGCAGAGGGGCATTCTAGAGAAACTGCTAGGCTTTTGTTTGCACTTTTAGTTACAAACTGGGGGGAAAATGCACCTTGCTTTTCAAAGGTACTGCCGGTTGATACTATTCTTGCTTTCTGCTATAGCCCAATATGCTTTATTGTTTCCTCAGTGCCACAGTGCAGAATTTATGGGAGGCCAATACTAACATTTAAAGCTAAAACTAATTTTAACATCTGAGGCAGCAGTTTCTAAATTTTGAAGTAGTTGCTGCCTTCCTTGCAAACATCTGCCAATTCATGTCTTACAATACGATCCTATACATCTCTACTCAGAAGTAAAAGTTCTGCAGGGCTTACACTTACGTGAGTGTAGGACTGCAGCCTTAATCTCGTATTGTGCCATGAGATCCATACATTATGCTCAGTCTTGAAAAATTTATTTGAAACTGAACTCCACTGATAACAGTGGAACTTCTGCACTTATGTGCTTGGGATAGTAGTTTTAGCTAGTGAGATGGAAGTGTATGAGATGAACAACCAATTGTCTTGAGAAGTATTAATTCAAAAGTTCAGCTGTAAGTTTGGCACAGGTCAGGAAGCTTTGTGGGCACTTTCCCACAACTAATCACACATGCATTATGAAATGGTACGTTCTCATTGTGAGATCATACCATGTCACAACTGAATAGTCTCACTGAATAAAAGGAACATGTTTTCACCTTGAAGCTTGTCTTAAAACCATCCGATGTATTTGGCATGGGCTTATCTGAGCATGTTGCTTTTTAAGAGTTAGAATGCAGGTGTTGCTGGATTACACCCCTCCTCTGGAGGAAATGTTGTTGTTGTTGTTTACCTTGAATGATAGTCAGGAGTGCTGCAGGCAACAATGGCCTCTGTCCCTCTTTCCTTCCCTCCCATTGGTCAGTGTGAAGATGCACCTCTCTTTGGGGCGGGAGGGGCAGCTCAGAGACCAGGGGTGACAGCAGCGGCTGCCCAGAGGACTACCAAGGGGAGAGGGGAGAGGAGGCTGAGGGAACCCTCCACAAGGGAAGGTGTTCAAAAAAGGGTGAGAGGCTGGCAGCTCCGCAGGCAAGGGGTGACCTAACTGGGCTCCTGAGCCCCACAGGGGTGCCGCAGAAAGAATGTAGTTGGTCAAGGGAGCTGCAGACTCAAAAAGGTTGAAAACCTCTCCCCTATGGTAAGGAGATAGAGAGAAATTCAGGTATTAATTCTTCACAGCTGCTTCATGACAGCAGTGGAATGGTCATTGAAGAAGACAGGTCTGGGAAACAAAGAGCCATGTTAGTCCTAGTCAAGCCATGGCGTCTCACCAGAGCCAGTGTGGTGTAGTGGTTAAGAGCGATAGACTCGTAATCTGGGCAACCGGGTTCGCGTCTCCGCTCCTCCACATGCAGCTGCTGGGTGACTTTGGGCCAGTCACACTTCCACACTTCTCTGACGTCTCTCAGCCTCACTCACCTCACAGAGTGTTTGTTGTGGGGGAGGAAGGGAAAGGAGAATGTTAGCCGCTTTGAGACTCCTTCGGGTAGTGATAAAGCGGGATATCAAATCCAAACTCCTCCTCCTCCTCCTCCTCCTCCTCCTCTTCTTCTTCTTCTTCACCTTCACCTTCACCTTCTCCTTCACCTTCACCTTCCCGCCCACAGTGCAGATACAACCAGACGTATTCGGAAGCAGAGGAGAGTTTTAAGGTGTTTTCGGGTTTTTTTAGGCTTATGTATCTTTATAAGATGAATTTGCCTGATTTCCAAAAATAGCAGCTTTTATCCCCATCCCACTCTGTGGCAGGAAGGGCACTGAACAACGAGGACATTAGTTCTCATCTTCTAGTTATAGGAATGTTTGTCAGAAACAGGTGGCAATCGCATTTTGGGGGCACTGCTTATCTGCATCCTGGTTGTTAAGACTGTCGCACATAGATACTACTAGAGGATGGGAAACAGCCTTATCTGTGAGTTGCCATTCTTGGTGGGGCAGTCCACCTGTCAAAGAGTTCTTCAGACATACAGTTCCCCCTCATGACTGTTGGGTACAGTTATTTTATTTTTTTGTTCTCCATGCAACTCTGTTTTAGGTCCATGAAGGCCTATCTACTGTATTGTATTTTTCACCTGTTAAAGTTCTGCTGATGTTAATACTGTTGGGTTGATGATTTATTGTCAGCTGCAGTGGAAGTTTTCTTACAGCTGAGGTGCCATCCTGAATATTGGGCTTGGTCAAAAATAGCTTCTGCCTGATGACCAAGAGAAGGAGCCTAGTGCAGTAGTCAACTGCCTCACGCTGATACCACTGAGCAGAGGAATTGACAGGGAAGTCCTCTGTTGGCTGGAGAAAAAGAGTGCAGTTTTGTTAAGCCATAGCTCAGAACAGATTCATGCATTTCGAAAATGATGTAACCAGACTCCACATCACAATGGCAACGTATGCAAGGGCCAATTGGAGATGTCTTTCCCAGTGGCTTATAAAAACTCTAAATAAGAGTGAGGAGAATGACCTGTGTAATTGTCCCAATTGTTCATGTTCTGCTGAATCCAGCTGTGTAGAAGAGGTTTCACAGCAGATGTTGGTGGCGGATAGAGGGGTAGGAAAGGCAGGAGAAGTTCTGTTGTGCATGCAAGAAGAGATGTTTTAATTTTCACCTGATACTGCAGTTTAGTACTCCAAACTTCAGGATGCATACACAAGGTCACCCTGTAATTTAACCATGTCTTAGCCTCAAAGGATCTCCCCCGACTCCAAATATCTGGTATTATTATTATTATTATTATTATTATTATTATTATTATTATTATTTATTAGAGATATTTGTATACCATTTTTACTAAAACCAGAACATTATTAGGAATGCACATTTTCTGACTTCACTAAGTGAGTCATTCCAGATTATTCAGCTGACTAAACTCTGCTCTTAGTCATTTTTTCTGTAATAAGGAAATAGAACAGGGTTTGATCTGATTACCATAGCCAACATGGAGTTTGCACAGGGAGATGAGTACTTAATTTTTTAGCTCATTTCAGGAAAGCTAACCTGGAATGCTCTAAATGCCATGAATGTAGGTTTATATTGCCTTCAGGTTTGAAAGCCTCTTGGAACATTAAACTGGTTTTTATTTTTTATTTTTATTTATTTATTTAAACACATACCCCAATAATGTTTTTTTCTTTTTAAAAAAAAAAAAAGATTAAACATAACAGAGCCGTAACTAATGGACATTAAGTGTTATTGTCAACACTGTCTCTAAGAGAAATCTCTCTTTGAAAGTCCTCATTTTCTTTTAAACTGTATTTGTCATTTTCTTTTAAACTGTATTTTAGACTGTAATTGTCTGCACTTTTGAAAGAAAATCAAAGAATGAATAGGAGAAATCGCATTTCTGACAGTTTCTCAGTTACGGTACTGTACCTTCTTTGTATAAAAATGGAAATGTGTTTTACTGGAGTGCGTTAATGGGGACTTCCATTATACCTGATGGAACCTCGCACAAGACTTACACACTTTCCTTCTTCCATGTGGAATATTTTGTCTTGTGTTAATCAGCCCTTTATGCACGCAGAGACATTCGTTTTTCATTACAAAAGCTTACCCAAATATGCACGAAACCACTAAAAAGAAATATGCTGGCATGTGTGTGCACACATTTATATTTGCCAGTGCTGTGAGTACACAAGTACCCATGGAGCCCTTCAGTTCTTCTCCCCTTACCTTCTCCCATTGAAATTAGGCTTGAAAGAAGTATTCTATTGTAGCCAATAGTATAAGTTGCAGAGTGTGTGATGCCCAGGATGTTTGCAAGTGTGTTCATGGGCCCTCCTGATATATAGTATGTATGTTTGTGTGTATACACACATACAAACACACATGCACAAAGTTATATATTCAATCTTCTTGTATGTTTACTATGATGCACTTGTACTGTTCGTAGTGTGGGAAAATGATTGCTTGTACATGAGAGCATGAGCAAAGTTCTTATTGTTATAGGGTGATTTCATAGCTAGAAGCATCCTTGGAACATGAACAGCGCGTGGACAGCTCGTGATGTCCTATATGATTGGCTAACGTGGCATGGCCTGATGCTCGCATGGTCTAGTGCGAAGGTTCTTATCTGCTTGCTAGAACAAATTGCTTGGCTTGTACTTTGTATCTTTCTGATTTCACACAATAAAAAGCTGTGCTGCATTAGCCCTAGGAGCAGCCATATTTCGGAACCTACAATGGTGAGAGACTGATTTTTCTTTGGATGCCGAGCTGCAACTCGACAATTGGTGCCCCGTGTGACTGCCTTCGGACTTCACGTTGTTTTTCATTATTCAGCACTCACCAACACGTCGTTCATCCACGTAGTGGATCCCTGGTGAGTGCTCCCGTGTGATTTCTTTCGGACTTCATGCTGTTTTACAACGTTCAGCCTCACCTCGCCCGGCAGGGCTGCAGACGCGTCGTTCATCCACGTAGTGGATCCCCGGTGAGAGCTCCCGTGTGAATGTGATTCTGGACTACGTTACGAACTTATCAGCACTTATCTCCGCCCGGACAGGGCAAAAGGCGCCTCCCTCATCCTCCTAAGGATCCCTCCGGTAAGTGCTCCCTGCTCTTTTTGCAACTCTTGCAATCATGGGAAAGTCTCTCTCTGCACCACAGAAAAAAATTTTTAAAGACCTTAAATTCCTTTTGGCCAGTAACAAACTTGCTGTTCAGAAAGCTGACCTTAAGTCCCTTATAATAGCCCTGGACACTCACTGTCCCTGGTTCCCCCAGGACGGAAATTGGGAGTTAGACGATTGGAAAAAAATTGGACACTTCTTTCAAAATCATCCTCAGATTGATGTCAAGGTTTTGCATGCCTGGTGTAACGTCTACAAAGCTATGTCGTGCTTAACTCCTTCAAACATTCTTCTGGCTGCCGCAACAGCTTCTTCGCCCGCCCTCCCAGCTCCCACTTTGCCTGCCTCAAACCTGCCTCCTAAACCGCCGGACATTTTCCCTTCGGCTCCTCCTGTCACTCCCCTGCATTCTTCAAATTCTGCAGCACCCCCCGCTCTTCCACCTCCTCTGCCCAAGGCATCTGGCACCGTTTCCACCCCACTTCAAGAATCTCTTCGCGCCGCTGCTCCGTTGCTAGCTTTTGATTCTACAACTCCTAATCTTTTTCCTGTGATTGCTCCTGCCCCCCCAGGGGGAGGCCCAGCCCGGCACGAACAGTTTGATTTGAGATTCATAAAGGAACTGTATTCTTCTGTCAAGGACAATGGCCCTGCACCCCCAGCCCCCATCATGCTGAACCAAACTGATGTTCTTGATGGGCTGACGGGAGGAGGCGATTTTCTTATTATTGCCCAACAGTTGGCCCCTGATCCTATGTATTGGGCAACCACCATCGCTGCTGCCCAAGAAGCTTTGTCCTCTGTTCCTGATGACAAGAATGAGCGTGGTGGCAGCATCAGACAGGGCCCTACAGAGCCTAATGGACAATTTGTCAATCGCTTGAATAACACTCTTAAGCGGCAAGTTCAAGACGTAGCAGCCCAAGAAGTGATCGTACACCAGCTTGCGTTTGATAATGCAAATGAGGACTGTAAGCAAGCGCTGCGCCCTTTGATGACAACGCCAAATATAGCCATTGCAGATGTGCTTAAAGCCTGCCAGTCAGTGGGGACTGAGACGTATAAAGCTTGCCTGCTAGCCACGGCTCTGTCCTCCACCGTGTCCAAAAATCCTGCAAAGGATAAAACCTGCTTTGGATGTGGCAAAGTGGACCATTTTCGTGCGCAGTGCAGATCTACCGCACAGCAATGTCACTCCAGCACAAAGTGCCCCATCTTTGATACAGGCCAGGACTTGTCAATTTTCTGAAGCACATCTTAGATCACATATTGGTCACCCTGGTTATTTGGCAACAGGAATTTTACGCCTGCTGAACTTCATTTCTGGAAGGAAGAAATATTGCAGCGTCCTTTAGTGTCATACAGGTTGCTTCCAGATCCACAGTGGAAGGGTCCAACTTCTTTGATTTCTTGCGTTCGACCTTGGCGCTCTTCTGTTGCCTCGTCTTCGCCCAAGGAGACACCAGCACCTTGAAACCGTATTTTACGCTGTTTGCCGGTGATGACCTCTCACCTGACCTCAACCCACATTGCAGTTGGAGACATCGCCATATTGATGTGCCCTGGATTACGTCACCTTCCACAGCGGTTCCAGTGTTTCCTGGCACGTTGAAAGGCCATCTTCAACCCTATCGCGTTGGCCCCCCTTCCCCCTGGGAAGCCACCGTTTCTACCACTTATCGTTACAGTTTTGCCGCCTCTTGTCTGGGAAATGAACCTGGCTTTGAAGGATGCCCTCGTCAGACCGGCATCGCTTGGGTTTTGCCCCCCAATAGCGACCATCCCATCTGTGTCACCACGTTTCGTTGGGTTTGGATTTTTGGCTCCGCAATGCACGGAACAGTACATAAGGCCTATTTACAGCAAATGGGCTCCTGTATCTGCAGAAATGGCTGTGTGGCTTCTCCTGGTTTGTGGTTTTTGCATGCCAATAATCGAGCCACGAAATATCACGCAGGTTGCTCGGAAACAGCTATTGGAATAATTTGCCATTCTCACCCTTATTGCCCCCCCGAGCAACCAATATGGCATCGTCCTGAGTGGCCCCACAATTCCACTTCACACGGATGGAGCCTCTCCGTGAACTTTGTAAAACGCCGCTTTCGTCGTGCTGCTTTTTTGCAGAAGGCCAGGAGGCCTGAACTTTATCATCAGATTTGGACTAACAATACTTACGTTAGAGACATTAATCATTTTGCTTCTATGCTTAACCTTTCTGATTGTTGGATGTGTATGCATATCCCTCCTCAATCAAAAAGATCTGGCATTTTATTACATGGTATTCCTATAAATGCTTCATATAAGATTAGCAATAATATGAAGGACAATCGCATAAGTTTACCTCCTGTATCTCTATCGCTTGTAGAATTAGCTCCTTATTGTTTTCATTTTAATCACAATAGCAAAAAATTTTTAGGTCATTATCCATATTGTAATTGGACACATGAATACATTAATGGATCTTCTTGTTTTCTTAATGTTACAACCATGAGTGGCAGACCAAAGGTTTTAATTAATAATGTCACAACTTACATGACCTATGAACAACAAGCTGCGTGTAGAGACTTTTATGTTTGGTTCGACTGGATGAGAAAGAGCAGCAGAACTGCATGTTTACTTCAATCTGATTTATGGTTATTTTGTGGCACACGTGCCTACAAAGAAATCCCCTCTGCCTTTTCTGGTACCTGCACGTTAGGTATAGTAGTACCCTTGGTATATAAAATAGATAAGCTCCCAGCGGTCCGTTTGCGTAACAGAAGGGAAGTACTATCACCTATTTCTCAATATACAGGGACGGCCATCTCTAGGTCCCTTCTGCCTTCTTTAGGTGCAGCCATGAATTACCGTGATTTGCATAAATTGGCAAACTGGACAGAAAATTTGTTTAATTCCACCATTTTGGCTTTAAAAATGATTAACAAAGAAATATCAGAAATAAGAAATGTAGTTCTTCAACATCATTATGCTTTAGATGTGATCCTTGCTTCTAAAGGTGGAATTTGTGCCTTAATTTATTCTCATTGCTGCATGTATATAACTGATCAATCGACCAATATCTCTGCTACTATTGATCATATGGAACAAATGATAGCCCATAATCCTTTGAATCCACCTGAAGGTTTTGATCCATGGGAGTGGTTGTCTTCTTGGTTACCCAATGGAGTGTGGTTAAGAAAAGTATTATTGATTGTAATTGCATGTATTGTTGGTTTTATTATGGTGTGTTGTTGCATTCAATGCATACCCTCTTTGATTTCCCAATGCACTGCATGGTGGTACCGACCACGGCCCACCACAGGGGTTACAAGAGGAATTTATGTTGCAAGGTGTAGACGCTTCGGCAAGGAAGTGTACGATTTGGACTAATGGTCCCTCTTTTCCTCTAATAATATAAACAAGAAAAGGGGATATGTGGGAAAATGATTGCTTGTACATGAGAGCATGAGCAAAGTTCTTATTGTTATAGGGTGATTTCATAGCTAGAAGCATCCTTGGAACATGAACAGCGCGTGGACAGCTCGTGATGTCCTATATGATTGGCTAACGTGGCATGGCCTGATGCTCGCATGGTCTAGTGCGAAGGTTCTTATCTGCTTGCTAGAACAAATTGCTTGGCTTGTACTTTGTATCTTTCTGATTTCACACAATAAAAAGCTGTGCTGCATTAGCCCTAGGAGCAGCCATATTTCGGAACCTACAATGGTGTGAGACTGATTTTTCTTTGGATGCCGAGCTGCAACTCGACATCGTAGAAACAGCATATTTTGTTAGTGAAGCATGGAACAATATATAGAATTATCCAATCTACTAATTGCTTTAGTGATTAGAAAATCTGGATAGTGTTCTCTGTTCTTTGCTACACGGAATGGTGTATATACTTCTCAAAGCAACTGATTGTTGTGTCTTGTTTACCATAGATCCACAGAAAGCAAGTGCCTGCTAATATTGTTTTTTCTTCATGTGAGAAGGATTTGCTTTTTTGAAGTATTAAAAGAACCAGATGGTATTTTCCCCTGAAAAAAGTTATGTATTGATACCAAATTGTTGACGTTAATTAATATGCATACCTTTACGTAACTATGCGTTGAACTGTAGGACACCCAATCCAGTAACAACATCAACTTTATATACAGTATGTTGAAAATCACACATACAGTATCTGTTTCGTAGTGTTCCAGTGTTATAATACTTGTTTGAACTTAGTGCCTTAATATCGTAATATGCAGCAAAGTCAAAATGACCTGGTAATAAGAGATGAGCAGTGTTGTTTCAAGAAGCTGGGCATTCAATTTTAGATTATAAAGCAAATTAATTAGTGCATTTCTTAAAATTGCTGGAAAATGACTTGGCATAGGCAATAACCTTCCTGTTACAGTTCTTAAAAAGTGGTAGGAGACATAAGGATTGCTTTAACTTGCTGAGCTGAAAAGCAGGCAAACACAATTCTGCAGGCATTACTCTCCTACCACCTTTCAATTTTGGAGGCAACTGTGGTTAGTTGTGTTAACCATGGTTAGCCCAAACCCGTTTACAGACCCATTTGTTCAGATCACCATAGAAATAGCGATGTGCAGTGCTCTCTCATACATGTTGTTTCCAAAGTAAGTTCAATGAGCTCACTGGGACTTGCTCCCAGGTAAGCATGTAGACGCTTGCAGCCAGAGAGAACTGTGATATCCAGAGAGTTGAAGACTGAAAAATGGGATTCTACAGATGCAGGACTCACAGCGAAATCACTATGCATGCCATGACCGAAGCAAGCTTCTCAAAAGGAGCTGCTGTGTGCTTAGGTTGCAGCTGCAATTTTTGGACTGGATGCAGTTTAAACTCTTCATTTGTTATGATTTTGAGCACAATACGAAGATTTTACTTTGAAACATATTTTCAGCACAGTACCGAACTGGAAAGATGAGGCACAATATTGATAGGGGGCTATTTGTAGAACTATTTGTATTTATAAAAGTTGTAGGGTAGTTGGTTTTTTCTGAGGGGGTGGTGGAATGAATACTATTAAAAGCACTGTTTCAAGCCTGAATTGTCTGTGGCTATATTTTGTCCTTGTAATTCACACATGGCTTAAAATTTGATATGTCTTTAAACAAAATAAAAAATTACTAGACATCTTTATTGAAAGTTAAAAGTACATAATTATATGTGCACTAAACATGGTGAGATGTAAATAAAAGAGAGAAAAAGAAAGAGCACCCGTGTAGAAGGGAAAGTAAAAGAGGGGACCCCAAACTCTATACTTTACAATTGTTACTGTACTTAACCAGATCTTAACTTATTACAGTATTTGTAAGAATGGATTCCAAATGTCATTGAATTTGTCCATGGCAAGTCTGCATTTATATGCAAGTCGTTCATATGTTGGGAGTTTGTATAAGTCTTCAGTTCAGTCGTACAAGGGAACCCCATTTTTATTCTTCCAGTCCATCAGTATCAGTCCTTTTTGCCGTGGTAAAATCTGATATGTGCTGCTGGGGAGGTTCAGGAGTTTCTGACGGTAACTTAATGGCACAGCGCTATAAAAAATGGGCTGAATCTTTTCCAATGCAAAAACTTGGCATCCCTGGTATATAGCATTTATGAGATTGCCGGAGCGAGACAGCACAGGCCCATGTCCAAAACCCTCTGACCTCAGCCATGAAGCTTATTGGATGATCTGAAGACTTTGCCCTTTCGGACTAGCCTACTTTGCAGGCTTGTGAGGACAAAATGAGAGGAGAGACGTAACCCTGGAAGATGCCTTGTCTTGGAGGATAGGCAATGCCTTAGAGGATAGCAGGTGTAAATACCCAGTTTAGCCCAGAAAGATTGGCCTCTATGCATCTTTTGCCAGCGATTCTGTTTGAACACCATGCTCAGGCTCCTTAAGTTTCTGTTGTAAACACAAAGCTCAGGGGTTTTATACAACAATATAAATGTGGGCCCTTGCAGTTCAGAATTGTTTGAGAGAGAAAAGGTTTAAAGGAAGCTAACGGATGGAAAGCGAGCCAGGTCCCAACTGAAGAATGGCAATTTAAGTTGACAATAGGCACGACTCGCAGACTTAACATAAGGAATAAGAGAACACAAAGAAAACGTGTTTAAAGAAGATTGGAAAACGTTTATTGAATACGTGGGAAATGTGTTGGCAGCTGAAAACGCTGGCAGCATTAAAATAAATTCAACAGTGTAAACAAGTTTTGATGGATGCAATAATGGCATAGTGTTTGTAAAACATGCTGGGATTTATGATATGTAAAACGAACCATGGAAAGAGAAGGGAAGCCATTGATATTTTGAGGATGTCAAATGAGTATTTTAAACCGTAAAAGAGAAAACTTAATAAAATTATATACAAGAAAATAAAGGAATCCAACGGATGTGACCCAAGTCCACACCAGAGGAACCGAGTTGAGGCAGTTCATCCGTGTAGAAAACACGCAGAGGCGTCCATTCGGACGTTGGGCACAGAACCCACAGCATTCAATGGGTTTCATATTTATTTATTGAACTTATGTACCTCCCTATACCCCGGGATATATACCAACATATATACCTCAGGGCGGTTCACGGAGGCAAGGAGCACTTAGGGGTTGCAGACTGAGTTACACAGAGGCTTTTTTTTTTTTTTTTAAGCACCGGGTGGGCTCTGAGGAACTGGAGGGGGCGGGAAAGGGTCGCGCGCCTCACGGGCCGCGGAGAAGCCAACTTGGCCAGGGCCGGCGGCGGCGGTTCTTCTAGGTCGATGTTGAGCGGCGAGGGGCCACCCCGTGGGCCGCTTCTCTCCCTGCCCGCCCGGGCGAAGGGAGGCTAGAGCGCCGGGCGGGCGGCCCCGCCCCTGGGCGAACCAGCGCCCGCGGGGCTCCGCTGTCGAAGGGCTGCCGTTGCCGCCGCCGCGATGGCCGGCGCGAGAATAAGCGGCACGCTGCTGCCCGAGCCGAGGCTGGAAGGGGCTTGCGACGAACAGGTGAGTCCAGAAAATTCCCTTCTTCCACACGGAGCGGCGTCCCGGCTCCCTCGCCTGGCGCCCCGAGGGGAGAGCTGCCTGCGCTCTCGTCCGTCCCTCGGGGGAAAAAAACACCACGTCGAGGCAGGGAACACCGCGAAGTCTCACCATCAAGTGCTTTTACTTAATTTAACCCGGTGGCAAAACTTGTTTTTGTTTAATCCGTAAACCGCCTGGAGTCCCGTCAATGAGAAAGGCGGGCCTAATAATAACAATAATATAGTAATTCCCCGCATCTCTTTCTTCACAAAAATGTAGCTTCATGTATCATTCTGAAGATCACAACCTCAAGCTTAAATTAAGCCAGAAGAAGTAATTGACTTTCTTGCTGGGTATTCAAAATGCTGTGAACAGCTCTGACATCTAGGTATGAAGGTTAATAATAATAATAATAATAATAATAATAATAATAATAATAATAATAATAAATTTCCCACATCTCTTTCTTCACAAAAATGTAGCTTAATGTGTCATTCTGAAGATCATGACCTCAAGCTTAAATTAAGCCAGAAGAAGCAATTGACTTTTTGGTTGGGTATTCATAATGTTCTGAACCGCTCTGACATCTAGGGATGAAGATTAATAATAATAATAATTTTTTTAAAGAATTCCCACATCTCTTTCTTCACAAAAACGTAGCTTCACATGTCATTCTGAAGATCACAACTTCAAGGTTAAATTAAGCCAGCGGAAGTTATTGACTTTCTTGCTGGGTATTCAAAATGCTTTGAACTACTCTGACATTTATGGATAAAGGGTAATAATAATAATATTATAATAATATAGTTTTTCTTCTCACTCAAAACGCGTAAGGAAAGAGCAGGAGTGGGGAAGCCTTTTTTTACCATCAGTGTGAACCAGCTGATTTATGAAGTGGTAGCTAACCTATTGTAAAGGCTGCGTAAGGTTTTTTCTGAGTATAGAGAGAAGTTTTAAGAATAAGAATGAACAAAACAAAAAGATCACAGGGCGTGAAACTCCAACTGAAATTAAAATACTGCATTCTGTAAATTAAATTAATTGCAAAATATTATAGATAGGTGCCTGTTTTAAAAATGTAAACCTTATTTGATTTTTTGGTTTAACATTGCAATGCAAACAATATGCATCTACAGAATTGCCCATTCTTCTGTGATAAACCATCACACACCCATTATTCAAACCCCTGCAAACTTAGTGAAAAGTAAATGAGAAGTAGAAGAAGAAGAAGAAGAAGTAGAAGAAGAAGAAGAAGAAGAATAATGTGGGGCAAGAAGAGTGAGTGGCTTTTAAATGTCTTGCTTTCATTCAATGAGTAGGTGAGAGAGTGTGAGGAAAAAGTCTTGCAGTACAACAGTACAAAACCTGCACTTTGCGTACAGTGCGATCCTGTACATTTTACTCAGAATAAGCCTCACTGAGTTTATTGGGACAGATAAATGTGCATCAGACTGCAGCCTAAAATATGTTCTGGTTACTTCCAAATGAAGCGAATATTGAACAAACAACTTAATATAAAAAGCTTCGCTCCTTGCAAAATGTACAATTTTTTCAAAAGATATTGTATTCAATTGTTTTCTTGCCAAAAAAATTATTTATTTATTAACTTTACCCCACCTTTTGATTCAAAATAATCCTTAAAGCAAATTACAGTTGTACCTTGCTTCTCGAACAGAATGCGTTCTGGGAGTCCATTTGACTTCCAGAACCATTCAAAAACCAATGCACGGCTTCCAATTGGCTGCAGAAGCATTCTGCAGCCGATTGGAAGCCATTCCGGACATTCAGCTTCCGAAAATCCTTCGAAAACCAGAACACTCACTTCTGGGTTTCGATCGTGCGGGAGCCGATTTGTTCGGGAGCCAAGGCATTTGAAATCCAACGTACGACAGTAAAACTAACTCAGATACAATTATTTCTCCTCCCCTGACAACATTCCTCTTGGCTAGTATGTTTTCTCCCCACCACCAATGGTCCTTCCCACTGTGTCCTGTTGCCTATTACTCCCTCCTGTTTTCACTGTTCAGAGACGGAAGGAGCTGGATACAGCAGGTGTGCTTCAATATTTATTTAGCAGCACTGAATGCTAGGTCTAGTACCTGGAAAAGCGTTGTCCCTGAAATAGTACAATTCAAAGAATAGTACAATGCAGTATTACTGAATGCATCAAGAGCATGATACTGAGGACATTCCTAGTTGTTTCCCAATTTATTTCTTATCAATAAAAAAACTGCAAGCAAATTTTTAATCTAAAAGGGTAGCCCAGAGAAAAAAGTTTGAGCACCACTTAGTTAATCCATCAATAAGCCAGTTTGTTCCTTAGAACAATAAAATAGATAAATAAAGACGAGGAAGGAATGGAACACTGGAAATTCTGTGGGTTCCAACAAGTACTGTACATGCAAAGAGAATGGAAAATGGTTGGATTTTAGAAGGCTGGAAAGCATGAAACCAACTAATGCTCACAAGATAATTTCAGAGAGTTTGTCAAAATTTCCAGTGCTCATTTCTCATTGATGAGGCCAGCCTGTAGCTTTATCTCTGAGTCCCATGTTTTGTAGTTCTTTTTCATTCTTTTCAAACTTCTGCTAGTTCAATCCTGGTCCTTTCTGATAATGAAACAGCAACAACATGGGACTGGGTGGATATTTATTTGACTGGCAGATTTTGAAATCAGTAGCTGAAAATAACCCTGTCTATGTATAGTTCTTTGTTAACAGTGTTTCAAGAATACACAAACTAAATATATGCATTAAGGTTTGCAATTGCCACTATTAATATTATTATTTTAAAAAAAACCCTGTTTGAAAACAGTGCTGCTTCTGTTCACCAAGGGGTGGCACAGAAATGGGTGTGGCGAGATTAGTGACAGTAGGAGAGTCTGGTCTGGCAAATTTATTTTAAACATTTTCTTTACAAACAAAAAAGGGCAGACAAATTCCTTCTTATGGCTAGGAGCTGCAGTGCACAGTTGATCGCCATGGCAACCATATTTGTGGGCTCCTGATTAAAATTGATTCAGACATATTGTTTCTCTGTCAATTATTTTTTAGGTGAGCAGATGCATTCTGTTGAGAGAGAGAGAGCAAGCAAGCGGTTGGAATCTATTCATAACTTTTTGAAATTTGATCGCTACTGTTTCTGTACTTGATCTTGGCCTGTCTTTTCACCTTTTCAGCTCAGCAATGAAGACAAGCTTTCGGTGTGCAGCAAATTGTGCTATGGCATTGGAGGTGCTCCAAACCAGGCTGCTAGCAGTGCCACCTCTTTCTTTCTGCAAATCTTTCTCTTAGATATAGCAATGGTGAGTAGTTATGTAAGCTCCAGGCACAAGTTAGAGAATGTCATCCTTGCCAGTGTCATGTGTGTCAACTTGGTATTCACGAGAGGTCTGGAGGATGGCAACACAAGAAGAGGCCTTTTCTGCAGTGACTCCCCATTTGCAGAATGTTCTCCCCAGGGAGGTTAGGCTGGTGCCTTCATTGTACATTTTTTGCACCAGGTAAAAATGTTCCTCTTTAACCAGACCTTTGGCTGCTTGACATCCGATACCCTTTTAAAATGTGTTGCGGGGGATTATTGGATTGTTGTGGTGGTGGTTTTAATTTTTATTATGTACTTTGTGTTTTTATATAGTGCTTTTATCTTGTGAACCACCCTGATAACTGTGAGTATAAGGTGGTATTAAAAATAAAAAATAATAAAAATTAATAATATTGAGATAATTGAGCTTGTAAACATCTCTCTTTGCTCCAGTTAGGAAGATTTGTGGAAGCACTTGCTGAACTCGTTAGGAGTAAAAAGACTTACTAATGAGTGGGAGCCATCAAATAATTGTTGAATGGGAGGAAAAGAGCGTGAAGGATATTTGCCTCACATCCCACAATAAACTGATTGTTAGAGGGGGAGCCAAATCCCCACTTCCTCCCCCAAAATCATTTAGGTAGCAAAGTGATGGTAAACCAGTCTGTCTCCCTCTATTCCACCCCCTGAACAGTCCCAGGATGCCATTTCTCGTCGGCGCAAACCAAACCTCCAGTAATCTGTTTAGGACTTTGAGTTGGTTCAGCATGCTCAGCTGGCATGGGTCCCCCAAGCCATGTCTCCTGAGTGCAGTTGCACAAATAGCTTGTAGATGGAACTGGATAATTCACGTACCTGTGTGCGGTTTTGTGGATTTTTGTTTAACCCTTTCTATGGACCACTGCTCACCTAACAGCCACGTGGTGGAGGTTCATTTAAGATGTAAAGTTTAAAATGTAAAGTTCAAATCATTTGAAGTGGTGGCTGTCTTCACAGGAGAGCTTGATTCTACTCCCCAGTGCCAGTTCAGACCTTTGGACAAATTTGTGATTAAATGGTCAAATGAGTGATTGACATGTAAACTGCAGTCTACTCCTGGTTTTTTTCCAGTTGCGTGAGCCACATGATTACTGCATATACAGTCATACCTCAGGTTGCGAACGTGATCCATGCGGGAGGCACGTTCACAACCTGCAGCATTCGCAACCCACAGTGCCGCGTCTGCGCACGCGACGCGATTCAGTGCTTCTGTGCATGCGCAAGCATTGAAACCCGGAAGTAACCCCTTCTGGTACTTCCAGGTTCAGCGCAGTCCACAACCCGAAAACGCGCAACCCACAGTGTTTGTAACTCGAGGTATGATGTAGATGCAGCCAGAATTCAGCCTTATAGGAACACCCCTTGCACTGCTATGAAAATGTTTGCATCAGCCCTCAAATGCTGTGTAGTAGTAATTCTTAACAGTGCTATTATAATAGATGAGACTATCCTTTGAAGACCACCGTAATTGCATACATTATGTAGAAAACTTCCTGAAAGTCTTCTGGGCTGTGACACTTCTTTGAAGTGAAGCTGTACATTGGGAGTGGAGAAGAACTTTGAGTTGTAACTTCTTCTCTGACAGAATTTCAGTGACAGAACGTTCATGACTCTATCACTGCTCAGTCACTAGCTAGTAATGCTTAAAAGTATTTGTCGTTGTTTGCTCTGGAAGGCCTTAATTTACCTCTTTATTTTGGGTGCCATTTCACAGACCACCTGAAAGCTATCCATGGAGCACAGTTTATGGATCACTGTGCTATTTTGTTCATTATCAGCATAGTGCTAGCTTGCTGTTCCTCACTGATGATGGAGAGTCATCTATTTGATGCCTTCAGTAGCAACCAGCATGTGGTGTTGTGTCAAACATGGACACAACACCACATGCTGGTTGCTACTGAAGGCATCAAATAGATGACTGAAGGCATCAAATAGATGACTCTCCATTTAATCTTCTATCTCACTTTTCTTAAAATATAATCAAGCTTCCATACAACTAGAATGATGCCAAAATATACAGTAAAACCAACTAGCAGTAGCACAAATGAAACCTCTAGCAACAAAATACAGTAATAGACTGCTTCTCTCATTTTATATAATGCATTGAAATACATTTTTGGAGAGTTATTTTGTGCTCTCTGATTCTTGTAATGGTTACGCCTTTCTTAAGGTAGGTGTCCTTTTTTGTTTTTCAGATTACTCCATTTCATACTTCTTTGGTGCTTTTTATTGGCAAGACATGGGGGGCAGCAGCAGACCCTGTTGCTGGCTATCTTATTAGTAAAAGCAAACGGACCAAAATTGGCCTACTTATGCCTTGGTAAGCAAGCTAGTAGTTTGGCTTATTTTCTTCTTTGCTGATTGCTTATAATAACATATTTTCCTTTGTATTCTACATGCATGCCCGGTCCCTAAGTTGGTTGATTTTTATGAACATGTTCTTGTAAAACCTATCCATTTTCCAGATTTGCAAAAGGAAAAGTACACAGCATAGCAGCAATTGGTAGCCAGGTACTTGCCATCCTTGCTGAAGTTTGGCATTCGTCTACCTTGGCTATGCTCATTCTTATGAGCCTCTTGCAGAACAAACTACGGTAACTCTTGCACATCTCTTTTTGCCCCTGGGGAAATCGTATTAGTTCCAGGTTCTTTTTTAAACAAGCTTGCTCAGATAGAAAGAGGTGCAAGCTTAAAACAAAACTACCCAATTGTGGCCAATGGAAAGGGAAGGAAAAAATAAAAAAACATTTTCTTTATAGATTTCAGACTGAGAATAAGTTAGAAAAGGGACTTGTAGATTAAACGCTGAAACGTCCACATTTGGCTTTCATAGAGCAAAGCATATATGGCCAAGAGACCTGTTGTGGGTAAGGGTGATGGCTTGCCAAAATAGATGTGTCCAGTAGTTTATCTCTGCTTAGACAAATTCACCAGAGCCAAGAGCATGTTAAATGTATGAGGCCCTGACAGGAAACAGATGCTGCAACATTGATACTCTTCTAGCTTACTCAAGGTTTGGAATGGGATAGGGGGGGATTTCTTCCCTTCCTACATTTGTAGGAAGCTTTTCTAGTGCTGGATAAAATTAAATTGTATTAAATATTATATTAAATTGTATTAAAACCATGGCTTTAACTATACGGACCTTTGTTGGCAAGGTGATGTCCCTGCTTTTTAAGATGCTATCTAGGTTTGTCATTGCTTTTCTCCCAAGGAGCAGGCGTCTTTTAATTTCGTGACTGCTGTCACCATCTGCAGTGATCATGGAGCCCAAGAAAGTAAAATCTCTCACTGCCTCCATTTCTTCCCCTTCTATTTGCCAGGAGGTGATGGGCCCAGTGGCCATGATCTTTGTTTTTTTGATGTTGAGCTTCAGACCATATTTTGCACTCTCCTCTTTCACCCTCATTAAAAGGTTCTTTAATTCCTCCTCATTTTCTGCCATCAAGGTTCTGTCATCTGCATATCTGAGGTTGTTGATATTTCTTCCGGCAATCTTAATTCTGGCTTGGAATTCATCCAACCCAGACTTTCTCATGATGAATTATGCATATAAGTTAAATAAGCGGAGAGACAATATGCAGGCTTGTTGTAGAATTTCCCAATTTTGAACCAATCAGTTGTTCCCTATCCAGTTCTAACGGTAGCTTCTTGTCCCACATAGAGATTTCTCAGGAGGCAGATGAGGTGATCAGGCACTCCCATTTCTTTAAGAATGTTCCATAGTTTGCTGTGGTCGACACAGTCAAAGGCTTTTGCATAATCAATGAAGCAGAGGTAAATGTCTTTCTGGAACCGGTCTAGACCAGTTAAATCTGGTCCAAATTGGTTGGAACCGGTTGAAGCTGGTTTGAACCGCTCCAAGCTGGTTGGAACCAATCCAGACTGTTCCAGACCGGTTGAAGCCGGTTTCAGTCGGTCTAGACCGGTTGGAACCAGTCCAAGCTGGTTGGAATGGGTCTAGACCGGTTGAATCTGGTCTAGATCAGTTGGAACCGGCCCAAGCTGGTTGGAACCGCTTTAGACCGGTTTGAACCGGTCCAAGCTGGTTGGAACCGGTCTAGACCGTTTAAATCTGGTCCAAACCAGTCGGAACCGGTTAAAGCCGGTTTCAGCCTGTCCAAGCAGGTTGGAACTGGTGTAGTCCGGTTGGAACCGGTTCCGTCTAGCCCAGTTGGAACCGGTCCAGACGGGTTTGAACCGGTTTCAGGCAGTTTCAGCCAGTTTCAGCCGGACTAGACTGATTGGAACCGGTTCAAGCTGGTTGGAACCCGTCTAGACCAGTTGAAACCGGTCCAGACCGGTTTAAACCGGTTTCAGCCGGTTTCAGCCGGACTAGACCTATTGGAACCGGTCCAAGCTGGTTGGAACCGGTCCAGACCGGTTGGAACTGGTCCAGCCAGGTTTAAACTGGTTGATACCGGTTTCAGCTGGACTAGACCGGTTGGAACCTGTTTCAGCTGGTCTAGACCGGTTCCAACCGGTCCAAGCTGGTGGGAACCAGTCTAGACCGGTTAAATATGGTCCAAACCGGTCGGAACCGGTTAAAGCCGGTTTGAACCTGTCCAAGCAGGTTGGAACCGGTGTAGTCCAGTTGGAACCGGTCCAAGCTGGTTGGAACCAGTCTAGACCGGTTGCATCCGGGTCAGACCAGTTTGAACCGGTTGAAGCCGGTTTGAACCGGTCTACGCCGGTTGGAACCAGTCCAGACCGGTTTGAACCAGTTAAATCCGGTTTCAGCTGGTCTAGACCGGTCCAAGCTGACTTCTGAGGGATGTTAGTATTTCAGTTATTGTCTGCTAATCTTATTTTTCCAATTATCTATTCAACACCACTGAGAAGCTTTGGTTTACACACACACACACACACACACACACACACACACACAGACTGTATGTTTGTGTGTGTGTGTGCGCACACGCATGCACACATCTTGAATAAAATAAAATATGTTTGGCATTTGATGTGTGCTGGGAGTTGTAGTCCCAGTCAAATTGCCACCCTCCCCTAGGCAGTGACTAAAGTGAGGTGTGATAGAACAAACTGAAACAGACAACAATCTGGATTTAAAATGGCCACAACTTTATAGATTACATATGTAGGTGGAATTTTGACTCAGTGTAAAGTTTCAGTGTAAAGTTTTTTATTTAACTGGAAGATGAAGCTGAAAATTAAACTATAACATAGAATGAGTAGTTGTACATGAGTTAAAATAATAAAGTCTGGGTAAAGACTATCAACTTTATCAGAACTCAATGGGGCTTGTCTATGAGTAAACAGATATAGGTCTTTATCTGGATGTCCAGCTGAAACCGGCTTCAACCAGTTTAAACCTGTCTGGACCGGTTCCAACCGGTCTGGACCTGTTCCAACCAGCTTGGACTGGTTCCATTCGGTCTAGTCTGGCTGAAACCGGCTTCAACCGGTTTAAACCGGTCTGGACTGGTTCCAACCGGTCTAGACCAGCTGAAACCAGCTGAAACCGGCTTCATCTGGTTCAAACCGGTCTGGACTGGTTGAAGCTGGTTTGAACCTGCCCAAGCAGGTTGGAACCGGTGTAGTCCGGTTGGAACCAGTCCAGACCGGTTTGAACCAGATGAAGCCGGTTTCAGCTGGTTTCAGCTGGTCTAGACCGGTTGGAACCAGTCCAGACCGGTTTAAACCGGTTGAAGCCGGTTTCAGCCAGACTAGACCGAATGGAACCAGTCCAAGCTGGTTGGAACAGGTCCAGACCGGTTGGAACCGGTCCAGACAGGTTTAAACTGGTTGAAGCCGGTTTCAGCTGGACATCCAGATAAAGACCTATATCTGTTTACTCATAGACAAGCCCCATTGAGTTCAATGGGACTTACTCCTGTTTAGGATTGCAACTTTAGTTTAATTTAGTACTGCTTTCTGCATGATCAGTGTTGATTTGGTATTGGGAGGTTGTTGCTGTTGTTCCATAATCTTATATTGTATTATTTGTTTTATGTGTTGTTTGTTTTAATTCACCAGATAAATGTTGCATTTTATTCCTAAATATAACTTGCATCCAAATAGCTAGTGGCATTTTTCTATGCACACACCTGAGAGGTGCTGGTACTGAGTTCCAGCTGGGAAAAAAAGCTCTGCAAAAATAGCACAAGAAATGTGACCAAAGCAAGGAAGTTCAGTCAATGCCTTGTAAAATGAGTGTGGCATGAGTGTGAGCCTTCAGCAGATGCCACCCATGCTGATCCTTGATGCTGGCCCTTGTCTTAAGGTACTTAACCTGGGCAGACTGGCTCTTCTACTGGAAATGAGAATTAAGCATCCCACAAAGTTCTGGCCTTTTTGCACCTGACCTGGGAGGGCAGGGCCTGAGGCACCTGAGGTGTTGTTGGGGAGGGAGTTGTTGCTCTTGTTCCTGCTTTTTCTTTGGATCTTTTGCTGTGATTTATGTGGAAATTGTTCAGTTTGGTTTTGTATTTTGTATTTTTGTATTTACTATGGATGGCTACTTTTGTCACATTGTAATTACCGTATTTTTCACTCTATAAGACACACCAGACACAACTAGTTTTTGGAGGAGGAAAACAAGAAAAAAAAATCTGAATCTCAGAAGCCAGAACAACAAGAGGGATTGCTGCACAGCGAAAGCAGCGATCCCTCTTGCTGTTCTGGCTTCTGGAATAGCTGCGCAGCCTGCATTCGCTCCATAAGACGCACACACATTTCCCCTTACTTTTTAGGAGGGAAAAAGTGAGTCTTATACAGCAAAAAATACGGTATGTATTTTTTCATGATGTAAGCTGCTTTGAGCATGGATTGAACTGTGGAAATTATGTATGTCTGTAAAATACATGGCCTTCCCTCTGAATTGCTGGGCTGGCAAATCTAGAATGGATACAGTGATGCTGTGTTGTCACACTCTGTTGTGGTGGATTAATGATCCACCCTGACCTAACCTCAGTGCCCTGCTCCACATCATGGCTGCTTTCCTTGCAGTCCATCATGCCAGCCCCTAACAATGCCTTTGTATCCCTTACAACAGAATGGAAGAGCTATTATACTGAATTAGTGCATTCCACCTCTTTCCTCCCCCTCGCCAATCCCCTGCTGCAAATCATCAGCTGACATACCCAGTCCCATTCATGTAATGTATAAGAAAATACTGTGCAGATAGCACTCTTCTGAAAGGATTAATCTGTGTTGTCTGTTCGTTTCAGGGTTTTGTTAATAGTGTCCGTGGTCATCTAATTACATTGTGTAGCGGCTGCTTTACAAGTACACTGGAGAATTCTGCTGTAGTTAGAGGTCACACTCTGCGGAATTAATTGCATCTGCCCATCACTTGCACATAACAAAGCTAGAATATACTAGATTCTGTCTCCCAGCTTTACACAAGCCTTGAATGACATGCAGCTTATCAGCCCTGAGTGTCGCTTTACCGGTTGCCTTTAGAACCATGTTTACTATTGAAGGGCTGGTCTGTGTTTCCTCAGAGTCATTGCCATTTAAATAAATGACAGCTGAATTGCTTCCAGCATCGTAAAACACAGGGATGACTAAAGAGGGACCGTATTTAGGTGACAGTGATAGAGAGGCTTTCATCTCTTGTACGGTTGTTCGTCTACATTAATAGATAATAGAGCAATAGTGAGCCCTTCCTGTGTCTTAAGCAGAGTGAGGTAGTAGTAAAAATAATCATATTGTTTATTAAGCCACTAAATTTGTTAGATGCTGTATAAAATATATTTAAAGAAATAATAACAACCATGCCCATAGAGAATATTAAAAAAATTAGACATGTGAGATGGTGCAGACAATACAGTATTGAATTTGAACCGGACAGATTTTATCCCCCTTTTAGTTTTGCTTTTTAACAATCAAAATGGTACATAGGTATGTTTGGCATTCACCGTATTGTTTTTATTCCAGGTTACTGGGTACTACACCTTTCCTTATTGTGTCCTACTTCTTCCTGTGGTACTGCCCAAGCGTTATAGAAGCAAAAGATGTATGGTATATGGCTTTCTTCTGCCTTTTCCAGGCATTGAGTACAGTAAGTTGATCAATACTGACACCCTTTCCCTCTGCAATTAGATGCTTCTGGACATCGCATCCATCGGATCACAATTATTTCTAATATAGAATGAGACAACTATTTGGTCATATAGGCTAGGAAGTGAGGAACTGCACCTCTACAGTGTAACTTGATTAATTTAGAAAGTACAGAGGGATTTCAACAGGCCAGTTAATGAAAGCTGCTGTACATCATATTTTAATGTAGATCTGCTACCACATCACAAAGGCTTTTTTGCATATCTTGGAAAGATACAAACAGTACTCTAGATCCCATTGCATCAGTGAGACAACATTCGTGAAATAATATGTCACAAAGACAAAGAAATATTTGCTGGGAGCCACCAGTGATTGTTTGGCTTTCTTAGTTAACATATAAGCATGTATGCCTGAGGTTCAGTACAGCTGTTAAATTCTATAAAATTCCCATGCCTTTATACTGCAACAATGGGCTTTTAGAAGTAAGAGATGAGTTTGTGTTTCTTTATTCAACTGAGATATTTACTCAGTTGCCTTGTTATAAATCTATTTGGAAATAGGTCAACAAACAACAATGCCCTCCATTAGAGTGACTTTTTGTTGTTCTTTTAAGATGAAGGTGCACTCCACCCTCGCGAAATGCTATTCATCGCACAGTACAAATATGCCTCACAGCTTATTATACTTTCTGTATTCATATTTGTGCTCAGTTGTACTCATTTCCTTAATGCCTCCAAAGAACCTATTCAGGCTTTGGAAACTTTGTACTTTCACAAGGGGGTGCCACAGCCTGACTGCTATCTAAGAGGACTCTGGGATATTGCTCTGGGCCTTTTAATCTCAGTAATTAACACTTCTGCCAATCCTGAAGCTTCCTTCTTTGATCCCTTCATGGGGGGCGGGGGAATCTGCTGGAACAGAAAAGTCATCCAGGGTAAAATATTAATCTTTACAAAAAAGACTTAAGAAGAAGAAACTTCCTCATACCCTTTTGCCAGGCAATGCGTGGACATTTCCGGATATATACCAACAGCACCCCTGTATTTTATCTCATCATTTTTGTTCATGCTTGATCAGGATAGAAAGGGGAAGGCCAAATTTTAATTTGAATGGGTACATAGTTCTAGCTAGTGCAGGTTTTCTATTAGCATTATAGTCTCTGCCACACAATGCCTCAGCTGAGCCATGCAGAACAGCTGGGGGGGTATCATTCTGTCCACACTTACAAAATGATTTCCTTGATGACCAGGGTGGGGGTAATCTACCTCCCCATCAGTGCACTGGACTGTGCACAGTGCGCTGTGTCTATTTATTTATTTACCTTGCCACTGTTGGTTGGGAAAGGAAAAGATAGGTATAAAAAGGAGAATTCCTGGATGTCCAGATCCAGGTTTGGGGCAAGTACTCTTTGGTGTGATTTAAAATCACAAAACGTGCAGCAAGGTAAAGCACGGAAATACAGGCCATTATACCTTTAAAATATGTCATTCTCAGTTCCTTCCAAATTTTCCCACTTCCCTTAGACTAGAAAAATACCATCCATTAGTAAGTTAACATGTTTACTTACAAACTCTTCAAAGGTCAGAATCATGTGTTTTTCCATACAGCATTCAGAAAACACAGGCAGTAAAGACTTAGGTTAGTTCCCAAGTGGCGGAAGTTCCTAAATAATTTGTAGAGATACAAAACGATGGCTTTGTAGGAACCAAGCTCAGACCTCTTTACACACCAGAGTTCGCATGGTAGACTGAGGGAACAATAGACTAGACTTCCTTTCTGCCAAAGTAGGGTGTATGTGACCTAGCTAAGCTTGGCAGGACAGCTTATTCTGGCACTAACCCTTTCGTGCATTAATTACACTTAAGAATTTTGGTTATATGAGGCTGATTCCTACAGTCACAACTGTCAAAACGAGTGAGGTCTTTGTGGACCAGAAAAAAATTGCCGGGGAGTTAAGCGAAAAAACTCCTGCCTCCAAGGATGGCTAAGGCTCTTTTCACTTCCTTTTTGAGCTATTGCACATTTGAAGGTTGGAGGGAAAAGGTACAGCATGCCTCATAAAGAGCAGGATTCCTGGGTCTAACTATATAGCAAGCCTTCTGGTTACGATGAAAAGCAGCATGCTCAAGTGATACATTCTTCCAGTGCTTTTTTCCCTAAAAAAATGTTTAGGGGTACTCTCATTTTTCTACTTGTATTGAAATACTACCCCTCAATGAAGCCAAACTTAGAGTCACAAAATGTTTAGGGCTATGCGTGCCCCTGCGTACCCCCAGAAAAAAGCACTGCGTTTTCCTAACTGGTGTGTGTGTGTACTTTCGTTACAGCTATTCCATGTACCATATACAGCTCTCGTCATGTTTTTGAGCGCAGACCAGAAGGAACGAGATTCAGCAACGGCATACCGTGAGTCTTACTGAGCATGCTGCATGTAGCATGCTGCTCTGGAGACTCCCCTCCCCCTAAACATATTGGGGGAGCTGTGGCAAAGGGGTTGGGACTAGTATTGAAAAACAGAAAAGCTCAGTTCTCTTGTGTTGCCAAACTATGGGTTGACATTTTGTAAGCAAGCCTCAGAATTGCATGATTCCCCATCCCCTTTCTTCCTGTCCTTCCACACCCTGATTCTCTCCCTGCCTTAACGTTTCAGGCAAACCACAGTTGCTACTATTATATCCAAATTAGTAAATTTCTTTTACACTTGCCCTCCAAATGAGAACTGGAAGTCACTGTTTGAAGTTGGTTTCAGTTTTGTTTCCCCGTTTCAGTTGCAGTGAAAGAATTGAAGATGGAGGGAGGTGAGGGATCATGGCTCAATGTAACCTCTAGTAACATAGTTTGAACTATATTGGAAGACAGGTGACTCCAGAAAGTCTGTTCTTGTCTAAAGGAGCTCATAATCTTTAAGGGAGGGGTGGGTAGCTTCTTATTTTTTGAGCTAAGGGTCACATTGAAACATGGCCAACCCTCCTGGTCCCCAAGTTTAAAAGTGGGTGTCGCCAAGCAAGAATAGTTGGAGGCAGTTTTATTTCTTTATTTAAAAGGCAATATTTGTGGCGGGGGTCACAAAAACCTTTCGACATCACAACAGGGGAGTGCTCAGTTATTTCTGAGCCTTCTTGGCAGCTGCTCCACCATTTCAGGTTTAAAAAGAAGTGGGCTTTCCCCCCTACTTTAGGAATGGGATTTGAAGGTCTTGGAACATTGCTTGGAGCTACACTCCAGGTCAGTATGGTCTCCGATGCTCACAGCTCTGACCACTGTAACCATAGTGTGGATAACATGGACTCCCCCACCAATCTGTACGGAAACAGTTCCAGTGTTCCAGACATGTCTGAGGCAGTAAGTTGAAAAGCTTTCAAAAGATTTGGGCAGGGGGGAAGGAGCATACTGTATTTCACCATCCTACTGTCTAGATATGTTATTGATTTTGTTAATAGCAATGGCAATAGAATTGGGACAGGAACTTTCCTACAATTAGGGTTGCCATACATCTGGAATTCCCTGGACGTACCCGGAATACTGTAGTAGGAAGCAGTGTCTGGGCGGAAATTGGAAAAATGTCTGGGAGAATCCAGACGTATGGCAACCTATGTCAGCAGCGTTGTTTTTGCTGATTTTCCTTAAGAATAGCTCAAGATTGTCTTTTGGGGGGGGGGGCAGTTTTGCCAAAAAAGCTCAACCACTTTGGCAAAAAGGAAGAGGCTCAACATCTTTGTCAACCACTTTTTGAAACATGGTAACCCTACTAAAATGAACTTTGAGCCTAAACATGATAGTGGTATTCATTACTTCTGAGGGATGTTAGTATTTCAGTTATTGTCTGCTAATCTTATTTTTCCAATTATCTATTCAACACCACTGAGAAGCTTTGGTTTACACACACACACACACACACACACACACACAGACTGTATGTTTGTGTGTGTGTGTGCGCACACGCATGCACACATCTTGAATAAAATAAAATATGTTTGGCATTTGATGTGTGCTGGGAGTTGTAGTCCCAGTCAAATTGCCACCCTCCCCTAGGCAGTGACTAAAGTGAGGTGTGATAGAACAAACTGAAACAGACAACAATCTGGATTTAAAATGGCCACAACTTTATAGATTACATATGTAGGTGGAATTTTGGCTCAGTGTAAAGTTTCAGTGTAAAGTTTTTTATTTAACTGGAAGATGAAGCTGAAAATTAAACTATAACATAGAATGAGTAGTTGTACATGAGTTAAAATAATAAAGTCTGGGTAAAGACTATCAACTTTATCAGATCAAGTATAATTCCAGATTTGCTGGTTTGTGACAAGGATTGTATTTCAAATGATGGTTCCGTTGTACTGTATATGTCATAAAGGAATGCCAAATCATATAAAATGTTTCTTAAGATTCTAGTCCTTGTCAAAACCTCAGATTCTGCATGATTTTCTCTATTATAGCTATATTCCAGAGTGATCAGTACGAAGTGTCCAGTGTTAAGATTTGGGGTTGTTTTCCATTCAGTTACAATTACTATTCATGCTCCCAAGATGATATATAAGACCAATTCTTTTGACAATATATTTACATTGTTATCATAAAAAATACTCAGTAATATTAATTTGGACAGCAAACAACAATTTCTTTAGTAATGTTTATCATTTCTATCAAATTTATGTTCCAAAAATCTTGCACCAATTGACATTCCCACTATAAATGATAATATGTGCCAAGTTTATTGCAACCTCTCCAACCGTTAAGTGATACAGAAGAAAACATTTTTGACATTTGGAAAGGAGTATGATGCCATCTGTGTAACAATTTTAAGGTGTTTACCCTGAGAAAACTGGAAACAGATTTTAAGGGTTGTGAATCCCAAATTTTATTCTAATCTTTGGGGAAAATTTATGTACCAGTATCTAGTTCCCATATCTTTTTAAGAGGTTCCATAGATCCGTAAATTACATTAAGCAATACAGAGTACAATTTAGAAACTAATCCTTTCGCCCCTCTACCCATTGTGCTTCATTGATTTTCATATATATATATATATATATATATATATATATATATATATATATGCAGGTTTTGGTGTCCTCGGGTGTCTTCCCGTGTAAAAGTTGGGGTGTCTAGGCGACGTTTCGACGAGGTCTCACTCGTCATCTTCAGGCTGGTGCTTTCGGCTTCTTGTTACTGGAACAGAGCTCTGTTCCAGCCTGAAGATGACGAGTGAGACCTCGTCGAAACGTCGCCTAGACACCCCAACTTTTACACGGGAAGACACCCGAGGACACCAAAACCTGCATTCCTGTACCCGTTAAAATCTACGAAAGCAAATATATATATATATATATATATATATATATATATATATATATATATATGCAGGTTTTGGTGTCCTCGGGTGTCTTCCCGTGTAAAAGTTGGGGTGTCTAGGCGACGTTTCGACGAGGTCTCACTCGTCATCTTCAGGCTGGTGCTTTCGGCTTCTTGTTACTGGAACAGAGCAGGATCTCAGTGTTTGAGTTCCTATAAATACTGTTGAGGGGGTGTGGTGTATAGCCTCCAATGTTCTGGGCAGAGAGGAAGTTCCCAGGCTAGTGTGCCTTTTCTTCTTTTGTTCCTTAATTACTTGAGGGATATCTTGAGTGATTTCTTGAGTGATATCCTGAGTACCACTTAGGTGGGTCATTAGGTGTGGATTAGTTGCTAAAGTCTTTGTGTCTTGACCTCTT
Organism: Podarcis melisellensis; assembly: GCF_964234715.1. Taxonomy (NCBI): domain Eukaryota; kingdom Metazoa; phylum Chordata; class Lepidosauria; order Squamata; family Lacertidae; genus Podarcis; species Podarcis melisellensis. The sequence goes on along the minus strand of NC_138530.1, from coordinate 100,283,701 downwards.
GAACTTTGTGAAGAGTTTTTCTGAGAAGATGGCTGTACTGCACTTAGTTGTGCTCTGGCTTGGCTTCGTGTATAGGGGCGAGCTGTGGTTTTGTGGCCTGTGTCAGCCAGATCTGTGTAGGGATTGCAGGGGGGTGCAGCATCCGGAGGTGCCACCATGGTTTGGCTACTGGATGGTGTCTGTAATTTATCTGTGGAGAGGGTCTGGGTTTGGGTCTGGTGTGGTTGATTGGTGATGGCGTTCTGTGTGCCTCTGGATCTGGTGTCAGTTTTTGTGGGGAGGGCTAATTTCCAGATGTCTGGCAAGCGGGATGTGTCGTCACGCTTGTTCATGTTGTGAGGGTGTTTCTCTATCTCGATGGCTTCCTAGACACCCCAACTTTTACACGTCGCCTAGACACCCCAACTTTTACACGGGAAGACACCCGAGGACACCAAAACCTGCATTCCTGTACCCGTGAAAATCTACGAAAGCATATATATATATATATATATATATATATATTCATTCATTTTGTTTGTATCAAGCATTTTCTCACCTATATAGTCTTAGTGAAATTTGATTCCCTTTTTCCACCCCACATCACTACTACCACCTATTTTTATTTTTTAGAACAAAAAACTCTACATGATTGCAGGAGGAACAATATCAGTATTATACCTCATTGGCATTATTGCCCTTTGCACTGGAGTGAGAGAAAAAGTAGGTGAGTTATTTAATCACAACAAACATTCCTAATACATTTCTTTCCTACTTTAAAAACAAGGTATCATATATGCATTTATATATTTATTCCACTCGTTATAGATCCTTATGCCTTAAAATCAGATCAACAAATTCCCTTCCTTAAGGGACACAAACTTGCACTGATGTGTGGACCATATGTGAAACTTGCAGCATCATTTCTCCTGATTTCAACAGCTGTTCAGGTAATTCTAGTTCATAAGAGGATTTGCAGCAGCATAGATTGTACCTGAACTATGAAAGAACCCACATCAACTGTGAAACAGAAATATGGTCATATATATATATATATATATATATATATATATATAGTTGTTAGTTAGTTAGTTACAAACCACCAGCGTTAAGTTGGAAGCTGTAGTGGATTTCCCCCCACTTCAAGATGGTTGGACCATCTCAAGAGTTCCTTCTACCAAACTCATTCTTTGGCTCTTCAACAAATACAAATACCATTTTAAAATATAACAATAATTGAACAACAGCTTATCCAAAAGCAGTCCAAAAGCAGTCAGCAATGGATGATGATGCAGAAGGTCCAAGGTTCAATACCTGGCATCTCCCTGTGGGGCTGGAAATGTCCACTGCCTGAAACCCTTGTTAAGTATAATTGTTCAATTCACACTGAAATGGAGAATGCCTATGTATATTACTGAACGCTTTAACTTGGGGATTTTCCATGGGGCTATATTAAGCTCTCTAAGCTCCTAGATGGGTTGATAATTTACTGTTACTCTTCTCTTGCTAGCTAACACCTGGTATTTAACCTTAGATCACATGAGAGGTATTGAATTGCAAATCACCATTTTGAAAAGGAGTGGCCTTTGGTCTTTGTTCCCAGACTCCTTGGGATAGGAATACGTAAATGAGCTCAACAGCCTTGGGGCTGGAATACAGGCTAATGGAGTCTTTGAGAGAGAGCTATGTTTGTCAGCTCTGATTATGTTATTTTATTTCTAAGAAGCTGAGCCTGTGCTGGCCATTGCACGTGACCTTATGGATATTTTGGATGTATCATTTACTGTGCTTTGTTCTGTTTTGAATAAAGTTCTGCAAGTAAAGCTTTGAATCAAACTTATGGGTCTGGACAATGGCTCATTCCAAAATGAACCAGTTGTTATGCATCCAATTGCTTCAAGCTGTGCAATCTGCAATAACCCTGGCGAGACACTGCCAGTCATTGTGGACTGACTTTGAGGGGTCTGTCATACTTTTATAGTGGATCCTGTCCAGTTCATTGGTGGCACTGGAAATGATCTCCCACATAAATATGTCCTCATTGGAGTAAAAGATGTTGATTATCAGGGGTATAAATTGAGAAGCCTCTGCCTGGAAGACACAGGTATCCACCTCTTCACCATGCTGTATTTCTTCGGGCATTTTGATGAAAGTTGGGAGATAAGCCGTGATAACCCTCTGTTTGCTGCACACATGAAGGGTTATTTATCTGATGTTAGCGAACTAATTCACTACCACCTATAGAGGAAACTCCCTATAAGACCATTACGTAGATAGTCTAAAATTACCTAACTGCACCACTGCTAGTTTATGTTAGATGTACCTGTAATTGAACAAATTTTGTTGTTTTTAATATATTCAAAAAGTGCATGTATAGCAGCTTTGTCTTGTTGCCAGCCAGCATGTGTTTAATTGTTATAGCAATCAGTTCACATGCGCTCTTGTTCAGCATTTGTAAATGGGAAGTCTGGTTTTAAACCATTTAAATGGCCTCGATTAATCAACCCTGCTCCACATTTGCTTTGTGACTAATTTATCGTTTTGTTCCTCCTCTTGTCTTCAACTCTCCAGGTTGTACAAAACAACTTTGTCCTCTTTTGTTCTGCTGCAACTAATCTTCACAACCACATTGATTATTTAGTGATGCTTGTCTTGGTAAGCATGTGGACAAAGCGGAGCCTCCTTGCAAAGTATGCTGCTCTTAAGCTCTTACTGTATTTTCATAATATGGTATGCATATCACTATTTAGACCCTGGATAATGCCACACCCTGGGTTAATTTCATGTCATCAGGCAAGTAAATGATCTGGATTGCAGCTAGGAAGTTGGGTAGGATGTAAAATTCATTGAGTTTGATTTGCGTTTTAAAAACATTATTTGCTAACTCTCTGACCAGCTTTTTGACCCATGTTTATCGAGTTCACATGATAGAGATGGTGCAGTGGGTTAGTGTGTCTGGCTTTTAACCAGAAGGTTGGTGGTTCGAGTCCACCCAGGGATTGTTTTGGGCAGGATTCTTGCATTGCAAGGGGGTTGGATTAGATAACAGTTCTATGATTCTATGAGAACTGCTTTGCGGTGAACCCATATGGCCTAGTTTGTGCCCTTCCCTTTTTGTGATGTGTGCAATTATTCATATGGTGCTTCCTTGATCCCCTTGATATGAAGCATACTTTCTCCTGTAATGGTTTTTCTCATCATTCATAGATATCTGCAGCACTGAGCGTTCCATGCTGGCAATGGTTTCTGAACAAGTTCGGCAAAAAGACTACAGCGGGTGGGATATCAGTAAGTAAGCAACTGAGGCACTAAATGCAAGCTGAAGCTGGCATTTTTGTACTTTAGAAATAGCCTTTTTGGGATTGCACCAAACATTTTTAACAATGCTTTTGAAACTTGAGACACCTTCCCCCTTTTGGCCTTTGTGCTTCTTTTCCTAGCCAGGCCAACATGGGCTCCCAATTTCTGGTTATCGTTCCGATTTGTCTTCATTTTTGCTGCATTTCCTCCTACTTTGGATTGAATCATTCTCTCCTTCACACTATGGGCTATACTCTGCCTTTATAGGTAGGATGCAGATTATATAATGCAAGGTTAATTAAAGGCTACTTCTGGTAACATTGCATTCTTTCCTGCAGTCTTCAAGAGACTAGCCAGTGTTTCCCTTGAAGCCATTGTTTAATCCAGTATAAGGGAAATCTTGATTAATTTTAACTACAGGGTATGTTGACGATGGCAAACTGCTTGATTTTGGCTGGTATAGTATAAAGCAGGCTTAGAACATTCTTAAATGGGTCAACCTGGTACTTTTATCTTTCTGAAATTTATAACATGCAGTCTTAGAGCATTTTATTTTCCTAAGGGCTTATTCTCTCATGCCTTTAATCAAGGTTCTCTGTCACCACTCTGGTTTAGAATATCATAGAATTGCTTACCCAAATGAGCTGATTATAAAATCTGTGCATATCAGGAGTTCCTGAACTGTGTCAGGGAGGAAGATACTTTGTAAGTGCAGATTTTCTGTTACAATTAATGAGAAGGCTAAGAGCAAGCACTACCTACAATCATTTGTCTGCAAAGAGCAGAGATACATCAGCCGTGAATTTATTTCCTGCTTCTCTGCTTATGCTAGCAAAGCTTTTAAGAATATTAGTGTGAGCCTCTGGAATGCTGGGTCATACTCCTTCTTTACAAGAAAATCCCATTTTATGGCACTATTGGTTTATAAATATCTGGGTGCTTTGGATTCCAAGTGGGTAAACACTGCTGCTGTGCTTAATCTGTGCACATGACAATCTTGTATTGTTTGAGTGCTCTCTTGTGGTGAAACAAGGTCTATTGCTGAGTATTACAGACTAATTCAAGTGTGTGTATTTCTCATTCAGAGTTCTGTTGATTGTTGACTCTTTTGTTTTAGAAACACTGGTTATTATAGGCAGAGCTGTCTAGCTGAGTGTCTGCTTATGAATGATTAGGCAGCGCTTCTAAGCAGAGCTTGCTCAGCTATGTACAGTCATACCTTGGAAGTTAAACAGAATCCATTCCGGAAGTCCGCTTGACTTCCAAAATGTTTGGGAACCAAAGTGCAGCTTCTGATTGGCTACAGGAAGCTCCTGCAGCCAATTGGAAGCTGTGTTGGATGTTTGGCTTCTGAAAATGTTTCGGAAACCGGAACACTAACTACTGGGTTTTGATCGTTTGGGAGCCAAGGCGTTTGAGATCCAAGGTACGACTGTATATATTTGATGCTTGCATAGCATGGGGAGCTGAGCCAGAAATGTCTGCCCCATGCACACCTGTAAGAAATTATAAAATTAGAAAGATATGGTGTCAGCATGGATTGGCAGATATTTTCCTCACAGAGCAAACTGGGTGTGTTCTATACTGTGGTGGATACGAGACGCACTGTGTGAGGCAGAGGCAGGAAGTTCATGATTTCCCCTGCAGCAAACACAGCCTGCATCTTTAACCTCTTGAGTGGATGACCACATGTTGCATATAGGAAGCACAGGTGTGTCTGTTGTGTGCAGATTTCTAGCTTCTGCAGGTGGGGCAGAGGGCCCCAAAATAAATCAGGGCCCACACACACGTAATAAGAGGCTTGACTTCAGAGTGTCAACAGGTGAAGCTCTCCCCGTAATTGTCTTTCCAAATGACAAAAGGCTTAAGCAGGTCATATTTCTACCTGCATACAGACGCAAAAATCAGGGTCTTCCCCGAATGCCCACCCTGTTCCATGAAAAAAACACAAGCTTCATGAGCAGCAAAGCAAATGCATTATTTTCATCAACTGATCTTAGGCTTACAATACTGCATTTGGTGCAAGACTGGGCTTAGTAATTCTGGATGTTGTTTGCGGGGAAGATAGTCAACCTTTCGATTTAGAGTAGTTAAAGTCCAGGTGCCCATGCTTGGATAAATTTAAGACTAAATGGTTAAAAAGCAAGCAGTTGTCACGATCCAAGGGACGTCCTCAGGGACAGGGGATCCACTAACTGATGATATAAGCCTCCACCAAAGCACCCATGCCACCACCGAGGGCAGGGTTGCAGGTACAAGGGAAGCGGTTTGGATTCAGAGCACTGGAAGAAGCCTTTTGGACCCAGACTGCATCCTCCAGCCTCCTCAGGCTCTCTCCTAGGGAGTTCCCAACAGGGAACGTCTTAGCACACCCGATCTCAGCAGAGTTCCCTGTCGGCATTGCTCAGCTGATGGGAACTAGCAGGGAGCCCTGCTTGCAAAGGAACAAATCAGAGCCCCCTTTAAGCTGTCAGCTGTTCCTTTATAACAAAGTCCGTACCTGATCCACATCTGACATAGCAGGTATGAGGCAGGTGAGCACCATTTGTAGGATACAGCATTGCAGGCCAAATGGGAGCCAGGTCCCCCACTCCTGCACTCCTGTTTCTCAACTCCACAGTAACGCTGATCTAACCATACACATTTCTCCCGATTTCCATTTCTTCCAGTTGATGATTCCTGCTTCGACCATGCTGGTGTTCTTTCCAGAACCGGCTGTTGCCTACCTTTCGGCTGGTGTTTCAGGGATTAGCATTGCAGCCTCTTTGCTGTTGCCATGGTAGGACAGTCTTATAGGTGTGTGTGCATATGTGTACCAGGTACAAAATCAACTGTTATCGGCATTTAAAAGGAAATATCTGTTACACAGTAGGATGTGCAGGGCATCAGACTTTGTAGTATCTGTAAGGTATACGCTTATGCCCTACCTGTGCCCTGTATCAGGGCACTAAGAAAAAGAGCAGTGTATCACAGTAGACTTTTGACTTGCCCAAACTCACAGGCCAGCTCTTTTTTCGCCTGCACGCAGTGAAAGCAGCTTCCTAAGCTGAAGTTAGAAGCCACTTTTCATGTTATTTCCCCCCTAGCATAGATAAGAGATTGGGTGTGGAAATATGCAAAAGGGGATGTGAGAAGAGTTGCACAAATGTCTTGTTTCTCTCTTTAACCCTCACCTTAGGAGAAGCAGCCTCTGCCATATTAATACTTCCTTGAAATGTGAGGCATCACTAAGAAGGACTTACACTTACATTTATTCATCTCCTATAGAGAGCACAGCCAGGCACCTTAAGATGGCTATTGCATTTGTAAAAAGGTTTATGGGAACATAATAATAAACGTACAACATAATTTGTATTGGTTGAGAGCAGATCAAAGAGCTGTTCAAACAGAAGAATGAATTTTCTTGAGAGTCGCACTGGTGTTTTCAGCCAGTACAATACCCGCAGATGCTTTGAAAATCTGCTATCTTGTTAGGAGCATAGATATTTGGGATCTCTCTTGCTCTGTCTCTCTCGTAATGGCTTGAGAGGTTTTACAAATGTCTCTTACTGTAACTCATTACAAAAGTCCTCCTGGGGAATATGCTACACTCATCCAGTTTTATTCTCTGGTGTTCTAGACATCACTAACCTATCAGCAGAAGTAATTAAATTTTATGTTAATCAAGAGTGCAGTCCCAGTCTCCCTCCCTCATGCTTATTCCAGAATAGCAAACCTCTGCCAGTGTTAAATTTCTATCCATTAACCTGCGAGATCATTAATTGCTTCAGGATTCCTACCTGACCTGACCTAATTAGTTTGTAAACCCTCCATGTTTTACATAAGTGGTATAATATTTATTAATTGTGCCACAAAAGATGAAAATGTCTTTCTTTTAAAGTACTGTATGCTGCTCATTAAAATGTCACATCTTTTCCCAGAAATATCTAATGGATGTGTAATTATTTTCATTGGTTGGTTAAAGGTCCATGCTGCCTGATGTAGTCGACTACTTTCGGGTGCAGAATCCTAATTCAGTAGGACATGAAACCATCTTTTATGCTTCATATACCTTTTTTCATAAGATGTCAGCTGGGATTGGACTAGGAATTTCTGCAGCTAGTCTGAAGTGAGTAAAACACGCACACACACACACACACACACACACACATGGTTGCTCCAGACATAGATATAGGACCACATTATAAATATCCATGTGTCAGGATCTGGGTTCTTTTAGGTACATAGGAACCCAGGGCATGGTAATGTGGGGTTTGTTCAGTTAAACTCTCAGTATCACTTATAGTTCAAGGCTCTTATTACCACTAGAACCAGCATCCACGCCCAGGAGTATCAGTAAGCAGGAAGTGGTGAATCTCTGAGTATCAAACCTAATGAGAGCCAGTCAAGTGAGGTGGCTAAAGGGTCAAACTAGGTCTGAGGAGCATCCAAGTTAAAATCCTCACCATGAGGTTTGCTGGGCAAAAAGAAAAACAAACAAATACAAAAAAAGAGAGGTTCTCTAGATGACCTTAGGCGAGTCTCGATTTCTCAGATTGCAAACCTGCCATGTTGTAAAAATAGGCAGCAGGAGACCCTCGAATGACATTCCAAGCGGAATCTAAATGTGTAAATTTATATTTGTTTACCTGATACAAAAAGCCATTTTGAAATCCAAAGCCAGCCCTGCTTAGTTTTCAACCTACTTGGAATATACAAGCTGTGGATTGTGGCTCTTTCCTAATGAGGGTTAAAAACAACAACACTCATTTAACAGCTTGGAAGCAGTGTGTGGAGACAAATTCCTACATGTCAAATTACATTTATTTCATAAAATCTATATGCTGCTCGATTGTAGAAAACCTCAAAGCAGTTCACATGTACAAATTGTTGTTGGGGGTGTTGTGCAAACCCGCACAGATGTACAATTCCACTTTCCATGGCTAGTATGATGAGTCTCGCCTTTCCCTACTGACCTTGAAAGTGGGGAAAGGGGTTGGGTATCATCCCCACAGTTATACTGGGCTTATGAAGCACAAACTACAAGCCTCAGTCCTCTTTATCAAATGGATCCGCTCCCAAGTGTGTAGGAATCGTTCCAACAGTGATGTTGTGCCCCAGAGCTGGTCAGAGGCCTCCAGAAGCTCTGTGTAACTGCAAATGTGATTCCTTACACCTTCCTTATGCCCAAGCTTAGAGAGGGAGGAGGGAAATAGGACTGTCCTTAATCCTGCACTGTGTTTTTCCGAGATGCAGTTTGAAGTTGGGTAAAGACTCTGCTCTTTTTGGTTGCTACCACAGCCATCTGAAGTTTGTGGACCCCTGTGCATTTATATTGCAAATTTCATCAGAGCTCCATTGAACTGCCTGAATGTGCATTTTGATGTGAAATAGGAAGTGCATCAGTTAAAAAGTCACAAAATCCAGCTAGTGTTTGAGTGAGTAGCAAAGACTCCACATGCAATTTTTAGTGCAAGACAATTTAAAATTAAGTCTTGCCTCAATGCAGTGAACATGCTCTACTCCTGCTTTAGTGTCTGCAGACAGGGAACTTATAGTTCACAGAATTTCTAGCAGATAATGAATTCTACTGCATTCTGCTTACTTAAAAATGTCAAAAAAAGTTTCATAGGATACAAAGGTTAATAAATACATGTCCTTGTACAGGGTGAAATAAATTAATTCCACAATGTGAAACTGGTTTGCCGAAGATTTCGGCTACAGAATGTAGGTAATAATTGCCTCATTGCTTCAGTCTTGACCACAGCGAGAGGTAAAAACGTGACTGTTTCATCTGTAAGCCCCTACCTTCTTCATTACTCAGATCTAGCATTAGCAAGAAAAAAAATCTCCAAGGAAGCTGAGATGATATCAAGGAGCCAGTGAAACCCCAGGGAAAAAAAATTATGGGGAAGGCTCTACATTGTGGGTGGGAGAGGCTACACACACACACACACTAAATAGTAGTATGAAGATATGACTGTAACATCTGTATTTATTTTTTTAATAGTCTTGCAGGCTTCAAATCAGGAGTGTGCAAACAGTCTCACAGTGTTGTTATCATGCTGAAAGTCTTGGTTGGAGCAGTCCCATCTCTTCTCGTGCCATTAGGCTTGTTTATACTCACTTTCTATCCAATCAATGAAAAAACTCGACAGGAAACAAAACATGCCCTTGAAAGACGAAGGTAAGTATGTACCTACAACAGATTCTCTTAGTGCTCACTATGGAAGAGATAGGCAATTCCAAAACAAACACCTTGTATTATGCTGCATACAGAGAACCCCTTTACTGACCTAGAAAACAAAGTCTTTTACTTTGAAAATCATACTGCGTTGCTTGACTACCAGTATTTTCTGGCTTCATTTCAGCAGAGGCTCTATAGGCTTTCTATATGGTATGATGTAATGCCCTGCTATTGCATTTTTGCATTGTTAATAATGTCAGTGCAAAGCTGCAAAGGAAAGTGATTTTTGTTGACTGCCCCTTCACCCTGCACTTCTCAGGGCCACCTCCTACAGTGTTCTGGAGGGTCCATCAACACTCTAAAGCAGCAGTAGGGGAGAGGCCCCACCAGGCCAAAAGCATTCCCCACCTTTGAGCTACAAGCTGCCACTTCAAATACTACTAAGGGGCAGGACCATGTAACCACCCTGAAAGTTACAAAAGCATGGAAGAATAGTTGCCAGGTTCCCAATGCCTCAGGAACAATTTCAGATGATGCATAACTGAAATGAAACACTTCAAAAAGGCTGGGTCCAGGGGATGCAGGTGGTGCTGTGGTCTAAACCACTGAGCCTCTTGAACTTGCCATTTGGTAGGTCAGCAATTCGAATCCATGTGACAGAGTGAGCTCCTGTTGCTCTGTCCCGGCTTCTGCCAACCTAACAGTTTGAAAGCACACCAGTACAAGTAGGTAAATAGGTACCACTATGGCAGGAAGGTAAACAGTGTCTCTGTGCGCTCTGGCACTTGTCACAGTGTTCCATTGTACCAGAAGCGGTTTAGTCATGCTGTCTGTGGGCAAATGCCAGCTTCCTTAGCCTGAAAAGCGAGATGAGCATCGCATCCCATAGTCACCTTTGATTGGACTTAACCATCCAGGAGTCCTTTACCTTTTACCTTTATTAGATGTCATTGTCTTAGCACCTATGTTACAACGTCAACCACAGAAACCACATTTCTTCATGTGTGGTTCTTTTGCATTTTTTCAAACAGGCGTCGTTCAAGCATTCTCTGTAAGAATGAAGAAATCACTCCTCTTTGAAATAGCTTGGAATAGCTTGTGGTAACGAAAACCTAACCAGGCAGCAGTGCTTTGTGGGATAAAAGGCTGTTCCTTATTCCACCGAAGCTTTATTTCACGGATGGTACACACATCTATTTATCAAGGCTAAATGAATTCAGAACACATTGTAACTTGGAGCATAGTTTGGAGAGGAATGCTTAGAACCTGTATGTATAGAACACTGGGGAAACTGCTTGCTGCTCTTTCCACTGTTCCACAGCTATACTGAGGATTGGAAAACAAGCTGCCTTCTAAGCATCGCCCGACGGTCTGTCTCCAAGGATGGGTAGTCCTCAAAATTTCAACTAAGAGGTCATGTTATCCATGCCTACAGACTCTCTGTTCGTCAAACAATCCCCTTTCACAATTTGTTATAAATAACCGATGAGAGCAAAAATAAAAATGGGGGGAATCTTCTTTTCTTCATCAACCCTTCAAAGTGTCGGCATGTTTTCATGATGTTAAAATGTAATGTTTTGCACCTTCTACTTATCTAAATCAAGACTTTTTTTTATAGACACTTGGTTATGTCCCATTAAAAGTGGCTCTGTGCAAAAACATAATGCCAAATAGAAAGGCTTGCTTTTCATGTGCTTTTTAAATTCAAGCCCATATTTAAACTATCAAATTAAGGCTGTGACAAAGCAAGAGCATCTGTAATCCAGCACGATGCTTCAAAAGAAAAGAAAAGAGCAAAACCTTTGTGTCTTTGCTGCTGTAAAATGTTGGAGATTTGCTATTCTAAGTGAACAGCTAGCTCTGTGATTATTTACCTGGAGATAATAATATTGAGTGTGGCTCTTCAAAATCAAGGGTTCAAACAATTGCCACTCCGTTGCATTACTACTTTTGGCATTTCTTGGTATGACAGTGTGCACAAGAGGGTTGGAGGTAGTTTATTTAAAAAATAGCTATTCAGGTGAAAACCATATTTTTTCCAGGTATATTATTGGGAGAACCCTTTTGATTGCTACATTCTGAAAGTCAAGACTTTCAGAGGTTATTGCACCAAATAGTTGACACCCTTCAGGAGTACCACACGGTCCACCACTGATTTTGTAGTCAGATGTTCATGTGGAGGTTCTGTTGTCATGTGGAGGTTCTGTTGTTGTTGTTTTGAACTGGCACCTTCATATTGGAGTCACAATTTGGGTAATTTCTATGGTGCTTTTCTGAGCTCCTAGGACTCTAATTGCAGCAGAGGTGCATACAGTCTTCAGATGGAGGCACCAGTTCCTATTAACAGCATCTGCAAATGAACACCACCTGCTCATGAGCTCCGCGGCCGATTCCACAGAACTTTCCAGATAATGTAAATAATTATCCGTTCAGGTGCAAAATGCTTGGGACAGGAGTGATTAGTCAGTGTTGTGTCTGCCTGTGCACACAGAATATTGGCATTCTCTTTCACAATGTGCTAAGTTATTGTCTCCCAATGTCACACTGTAACTGCCATCCAGTGCTATTTCACTCATTTCTCCCAGGTCATGTTTTGATCCTGTGTTGAGAGTACAGATTAATGAAACTTTCAACTTGAAGCCAGTCCATACACAGAAAGAGATACAAAAGCAGAGCACACGGCTACATGTGTTGTCTTCCTCTGCTTGCAAGTAAATTGACTCTCCAGGTAGGTTCTTAGTGAGCTAAAAATATCCAATGCAGCATGTAGCATTGCTAGGAAATCTAAGTGGGGGGCAGATTATATGGTACATGGCAGGCTTTGTGACCAGTGTTGGCTGGATATGATGAAGTATAAAACTCCCATTATCACACTTAGCTGTCGGCAGAGAAATTTTGCTATTTTTACAGTGAAGAGCAGGTTCTCTTAGTCTGACCTGGTACATGTTGGACTTTTAATGGCTAGAGTGTATAGCTGAATATATTTGGAAATGGAGAATGTATTTTTGTTAATGAACTGTAGTGTTTCTAAGTTTAAGTTTAAAAGCTTTCACAGGGTTGGGGAAAATTCTGAACACATAGAATGGGCGCATTTAAGTTATTTTGGAACACAACCCATTGGAAGCAGATCATCAGCTGGGCCCAATGAATGAGTAGATTTGAGGATTTAAATGTTAAAAGTATGCTATTTGGCATTGCTTGCCGTGACACCTCACAACAAAGCAAAAAAGTTGCTTTTGTATCTAATCCTGAAGCCTAAGATGACACAGTAACCCAAGGAATTTCAATCTTTCTGCTCCCAAGAAAGCTTGTCCTCCTTTACAGTCTCTGTAAGGGATGTCAGAGAATTCTGGCAGAAGTTGAAGGGGAAAACCAACATCATGTTTGCTTATTTGCCCCATGTCCCGAACGGTATGTCACTGTTTTAGTCTTCAACCAATGTGTATTTGATTATATTCCCCCCTGTTTGCATTATGTTTGCTTTGCATTAAAATGAATGGGATGGAATAACAATGACAAAGTAATTTATGCCAGAAATCACATAGGCTCTGTATTTTTGCTGCAGCAGACAGCAAGATGAGTAATGTTTTTGGTGCAAGGCAAGCTGCGGTGGATACCACAAATACAAGACACAACAGAGAACGATGCCTTAATACATCCCTAGCAGCCACATACCAGTTTTAAACCTGTGAAAACCCTTTTGGAACTGAAAGCACACCCTAGTATGCATTCAACACTCCCCTGTAGGTGAACATTGCAAGGGAAGATAAATTACTGAACTGCCTTTCAGGCACGTTTTTTTTTAACCTTTAAAACTTCACATGCCTGCTGTTTCCAGGAAGTCTTGGAATTGTGAGACTTTTGTTGTTGAGCTGAGAGTTTGTTCGGACCCTGGGTGAGAACCCAAAGGCTGAAAGGTGTGTCAGAAGGAAAATGAATTGATACTGATTTATAGATATATTCACAACTTTGTATTTATGTAACATTTTTATATGTAATTGTGTATTTTTGCAATATTTTAAGTTGTTCTTCAGATTTTTGTACACCGCTTAGAGAAAATTCTAATCTATTAAGCAGTATAGAAATTAAATAAATAATCAAATCATCTCAAACTGCTGATAGACCTGCAAAAGCCACAGAGGATAATTTGGACAATTACTATTTTAATATAATATGCCATATTCCAGAACAAAAACATGCTGTTCAGCTGACTATGCTGACTAGCACAGGAGAGATAGCAGCTGCTGCTTTTTGGAGAAGCTGAATCAGTTTATTAAAAATATTTTGGTATATGTAAGATAATAGCTAGCAGTGCAATGAAAATGTATAATGGCAATATTAGCTGTCAGGTGATTTTAACAGTTTCTCCATTATTATTTTAACATCTTATTTTAACCAGGATTTTATAAAAATGGATTAGGGTTTTTAATATGTTCTATATGCCCCTTTCCCATTCTTCTTTTTTGAAACATCCACCAACCCACTCACCTGTAAGGTCTAAACAGCATTGCAAGGCAGCGAAACATCATGTTTGAGATCTCCAGTTCCCAAATATTAACTCTGCCCCTCACCTCCTAGGGTATGTGATATCACTTTAGAATACCTAGCAATCAGTCTCCATAGCAGTTATGAATTAAACAAATCTACTTTTTATTATAGCTTAGAATTGTTTATCTTCGATACATGCATACTCTTAGACATTTTGAAGGAAGACTTCAGTTGAGATACATTAAGGTTAGATGCAGTTACTCTTACCATGATTCTAATTAGTGACTAGTTCTGTAAGTGGATTTAAATAATCACTTGTTCAAGTGCATAGGAATTTCCAGGCACTGGTAAAATACAAATACATTAGTATAACAATACAGAAACTGTAGCAGGAGGAGTGTGTTATATGGCACAGCAATAAATATGAGCCAGTTTTGATTTCCGCTTCTAGAATCATAAATACCATCAGTAACATAGTTTTCAGTGTGTTCATGACACTGAGATGTCTCCTGAGTAAATTCTAATGACAAAACCCCCTGAAGACCAATGCTCTGGATAAAATTTGACTTTTGTGTTTAGTAGAGAAACATAATTGGTGAGGAAATCTGAAAATATAAATTTGTTAATAAATAGGGTTGTTGCTGTACACTGCCCTGGCAATTTATACTTTTTATAAATAAATAAAATAAGAGACTGAATAAACATGTGGATGTGGTCTACAGAACTATACCAGGATCCATTACTAAAATAACCTGAAGTTTGCAGAGCTGTAAATAATATTTTTTAAAAGACCGACAAGGTAAGATGTACAAAATGGTGAAACACCATAGGAGTGTAAAAGCAGGGGACCCCCACCCCCATGAAAATGCAACTTTTAATTATGGGCAGTAAAAACTTTCAGTCTTAAGTGACAACAAACTGTCCTGATGGAACGACTTTAATTTGGTTATGAAGCCGTACTGGTTTGGCCTGAAGAATTGCTCTGTACCAGACACTGAGAAGAATGTTCTCCTATTACTTCCATAGAACTGTTATCACGATCCAAGCTTTGGGAGGAAATCTTCCTGTATCCACCACCTGTGGAACTGATAGTTTTCAGTGTTTTGGAAGAATCAGTGCTGCTATCGTTACAGCTGGCAATATCACTAGAGTGGGCATCCCTTATGACTATCTCCTGCAGGGCATCAAATGTTAATGGAATAAAACCTTCGTTGTCTGAAGTGAGCACAATCCAGGACAAACCTGTTGAAGACATTAGATACATACAATTTTTCAAGAGCATAATAGAAAAACAGTGATCTTTGTTACACTGTTTGCGATATAAAACAACAGTAGCTGGCTGGCTGGCCTAAATTCAGAACTTAGCTTAACGGTATCAGACCCAACAGTTATGGCCATAGGTGCCAACTTTCCGGGGCCCTGGGTGCCCGAGCACCCACAAAATTCCCCATGAAGGGCACCCACAGGCCCGGGCATCCATGGTCGTGGGACCAAGCTGGAACTCCTGCTTCTAGCTAGCAATGTTAGATTAATTTTTACGTACACAGAAAACAGCAAGAAATACATCTTGACGTGACTTCCAAGTCACAGACAACTTTTAAAATGAGATTGTATCAAAATGACACTTGGGCAATTCTTGGCTGGAAGCATTTAATTCAAACAATTCTTGCATTGCAGCTTCTACCTTGTACATTGAAAATGGTGGTTTTTCAATACAGTGATTATACTCTCTGAATGGCTGGTCCAAGCTTAGTAAGACACGAAAACTCCCAAGAGAAGGAATAGTACTAGCAAACCAAACAGAAATTGGGGGTGACCACTCCACTCTGACAGCCATCCATGTCTTGGTTCAGCTTGTAGCCCAGTGAACAGAGAAGCATGCAGCACCTCAGTACTGGAGAATTAAGCAGCAACAAAGGTTGGATTCTATGACTTAGCCAGGGTCCCTCCTGTTGCCAAGCAAGGCCACAGACCCCACTGTTCTGTAGCTTGGCTGCCAATGACTTCAGATGTTTCTTGCTGAGCAGCAAAAGCAAACTCCCATTTTTTTTTCTTGTAGTCCTGATGGCACTACAATTTTGCTAAGTCTGAAAATGCAGTGCTACAGATGCTCAAGAGTATTTTTCTCTAAAAAAAATCAGGATAACCAAACTGCTTTTGGTTTGGGCCCCCCCCTTCTTCCAACATAGCAGGAATGATGAAAGTAAAGAATGGTGGAGGGTGTGTGTGAAATGACTGTTAAGCCCAAGGTGCAGCTCTCTCTACCTAGCTGCACCGTTCAGGACCCTCTTCCCTTTCATCTCAGTTTCAGCCCATTGATACAGCAATGTTAGTGAGCTGCCTAAAGATTGTGGAGGGTGTTCTTCCTGGAATGTGCATGGAAACACTGTGGGGATGATCTTAGCCTTGATAGAACTAAGAACGTTTGGCCTGCCTCTGCTTTCCTAAAGCAGGTACAGTGGTACCTCTGGATGCGAAGGGGATCTGTTCCGGAGCCCCGTTCGCATCATGAGTAGAACGTAACACACGACTGCATGTCTGTGCATGCGTGGGTCACGTTTCGCCGCTTCTGTGCATGACATCATTTTGAGCGTCTGCGCGAGCGGCGAAACCCGGAAGTAACGCGTTCAGTTACTTCCGGGTTGCAGCGGAGCGTAACCTGAAAACACTCAACCTGAAGCATATTCAACCTGAAGTATGACTGTAAAAGCAGCCATTTCCACCAATGCCATTCCAAAGTATTTATACCCTAGATGGGTGGGGTATAAATAATATATTATTATTATCATCATGATCATTATTATTATTAAAGAGGCATTTGGAGGCTTCCTTTTTTCAGGTCACAGGCTTAAAAAGCAGGAGGTGAAGTAGGGAAGGGGAGTAAAACCAGACAGTATATGCCAGCTTGAGTTTGGGTAGGGCATGGATAGAATAATACCAGCATCAGCAAAGCAGTTCAGGAGAAACAGGGAGGCAGACTCGCAGACATGCAAGGGGGGCATTATTGTAAAAGATGTCAGGAAGGGCAGCAAACAGCTTTCCCAAACCACCTCCTCCTGAAAGGACTGCAGCACAACCAGGGCGAAAACTGGCAGGTCCAAATGTCTAGTTCTGCCAGCACCTCGTGAAGCAGCCTTTCCAAAGGAACTTGGTTCCAAACTGTAAAACTGTTCCTGGATTACAGGTGTAGTCAGCTTTTAGCAGTCATGCAGTACTTCTCAAATTTGATATCGACATGGCGACGTCATTCACTTCCCGTAATTTTAGGAACTGCTAGAAATGCAATTCTTACTGGCAGCTCCATTTGTCGGTTATGTAACACTCTGCGGCAAGTGACATCATGAGAAGATTGAGGCTTTACAGTCATGTGAACTTTTAATCTTTCTGCTTAATGCTTTATCTGGACTCAACTTAAGGCCAATACCGCACAAGACTTTCAAAATATCTCTGCGGGCACAGTTAAACAAGCCAGTATATGTAACACTTTGTAGACATGTTAATAACCCACCCTGAAATTGTGCACGTAAAATCAGGGCAAGTCGCAATTTATAAGATTTACTTTCATAATTGAGTAAGGGGAATCAATCTGAAAATCACTATTGATAACAAGAATGTAACTGCCTATTTGAACGGAACGGTGGCGATTTTCTTAAATTATTCCAAATGCCATTTGGGAGTTCTTGCAGCAGCTTGC
This sequence comes from Podarcis melisellensis, assembly GCF_964234715.1. Taxonomy (NCBI): domain Eukaryota; kingdom Metazoa; phylum Chordata; class Lepidosauria; order Squamata; family Lacertidae; genus Podarcis; species Podarcis melisellensis. The sequence goes on along the minus strand of NC_138530.1, from coordinate 100,266,074 downwards.
AAAAAAATGAAGCATGCTGAAGCCACTGGGTACAGAGCGGGGTGTTACTAAATTGGGCACACTCTGGTTTTTTCCTGGGCTTTGATAGTGCTGTTAACTTGTAAAATGTCTGCAATTAGGCAACTGCACTTGGGATGCTGAGTATAATTCTGGTCAAGCACCTCAAAATGGATACTGTAGAGCTGGAAAAGGGTAATCAAAATGAAATTCCCTATGAGGAAAAGCAGAGCTAATGCTCAGAAATATCTCTACACTTGCTACTGAAATACAGTGGACTCTCGGGTTGCAAACGTGATCCGTGTGGGATGCACATTCGCAACCCGCAGCATTTGCAACCTGCAGTGGTGCGTCTGCGCACATACGGGTTGCGATTCGGCGCTTCTGCGCATGCGCAACTGCCGAAACCCGGAAGTAACCTGTTCCAGTACTTCCGGGTTTTGGCGCGTCCATAACCCGAAAAAACGCAACCTGAAGCGTCTGTAACCCAAGGTATAATTGTAAACATTACCCTAAAGCATAGGTGATATTGTGAGAAATGACACAGAAGATACAAGTTATGCAGAAGAAATCACTATTCCTTCTCTGATTTCCCAAATGGTCTTCTAATAAGCACAAACCCTAGCTGAAAATAAAGGGCTCTGGCACCCTCGCCTCTTATAAAGAAAAATGTAAAGCAACTTCCGTTTCTGAATTCTAAATTAGACCAAATGTAACACACACAATAAAAGGCACAACTGTTTTCCCACTGGCACACTGCCTTCCTTCCAGATCAATCAAATATTTTCACTAAATACCATATTTCTGACAAACAGAACTTACCATGCTGCATTTCAACAAGAGTCAGGTTGAAAATCTGCTGAATTAGACTTAGACGAAGTTTGCCATCGCAGAGGATAACAGCTCGCTTCTCAGGTGTCACAGTTCCGGAACAATCCTTCTGTAAATTAACAACAAACTACTAGCGTGATCAAGACTTATTTCACCCCGTTCCCAGGCACCTTGCAACAAATCTGATCTGCATGTATCTAAATTTGCTGAATGTTCCAACTCAGCCTGTGCTGATCACCTCCTTGGCCCAGGAGCGGGGGAACTATAGCCAGGCCACCTCTTTGCTGATTTGCCCTTAACAGGTAATTAGCAGAAGCACTCAAATTGGACAGCACTTGCCAAAATCAAACAGATGCCAGAGTCTGGAACTGCATTCAAGGATCTGCAGGCCAGTGCAACAGATATGCATTGTTTGTGCACACAAGAATTCCAAGCAGTCTCAACTGATGAATGCCCAGTGGAGAATTTCCAGAGGTCTCCTTCCCAGCTGTTGCTCTATGGATGTGGATCTCCAGATTTGTTGCACTCCCAAACCTCATCAGCCCCAGGCAGAATAGCCAATTGCCAGGGATGATGGGAGTTGTAGTCCAGCAATGTCTGGAAGGCCACAGGCTCCCATCCCTAGATGCTCTTAGTGTCACACAGCTAAATTTGGACAGTAAAATAGTTTGCCTCCCTTCAGTGAGTTTGTCTTAGCCCATGCTGCTATACAAAAGTTGCTTCTCTCCAGAGATAGGAAGCAAGATTGCTAGTACCGTATTTTTCGCTCTATAAGACGCACCAGACCACAAGACGCACCTAGTTTTTGGAGGAGGAAAACAAGAAAAAAAATATTCTGAATCTCAGAAGCCAGAACAGCAAGAGAGATCGCTGTGCAGTGAAAGCAGCATTCCCTCTCACTGTTCTGGCTTCTGGGATAGCTGCGCAGCCTGCATTCGCTCCATAAGGCGCACACACATTTCCCCTTACTTTTTAGGAGGGGAAAAATGAGTCTTATAGAGCAAAAAATACGGTATTTTTAAGCATAGCTGGTAACCATAAAGCAGATGAATACATATACTTTTTGTTCGAAAGGTACCTGATAAATGATGTTAACAAAAGAGGGAGCACGCGAAGATGGATATCCCAGCAGAGGTTTTTTCCCCGATTTCAAAAGCTCAGTTAGTTCAAAAAGCTGATGCTGCAATTCTGCAAACCTGCAGCACAGCCTTTCCAGATGCTTAGAGGTGTAAGAGGGTTCTTTTTCAATTTGCAGCAAGTTTGTTTTTGAGGAATTCGACATATCCGTAGAACTATGCACATGCTTGTTTGGTGAAATGGATACGTTTGACAATCCTGAAGAGGTTTCGATTCCTTGAAGAACAAGTGAACGATTTGTTGGTTCAGCATCCAAACATCCCAGAACTTGAGGGAAGTCCCTGGAAATCTTTTTCTCCTGGAAGTCAACTGCATTGGTCAGCACGCTTTGCTCATTAGCAGGGCTCTTAATTTCTTCTATGAGTTTTCTTCTGTTTCTAGGAGACTGGATTGCTGTGCAACTTGGCAGTACCAATCCATCACATAGTATATGAGGCTCTGAAGAATGAATTTCTATGCCTTCTTTTTTTACCGGTACGTTTGCAAAGCAAACCTGGGTAGTCCCCGAAAAGGCAGAAGAGTCTTCTTTGCACACAATTTCTTTGACCATCAAACGGAGAATGTACTTGTCTGAGCGTGACGATGGAAGAAAAGCCGGGTCTGTTAATTTCTGTTTTCCAACCAGTATCAGCAATAGCTTTTCTGTCAGAAAACACAATCCCTTTGGCCTTTCGCTTTTCTCCAGTTGAATTTGTTGAATGTTAGGCAAGTGAGATGAAGATAAAGAGTAAGCCAAAATTATATTACAAGTGTTGGACGCCACTGCCACAGTTTGAGTTTTAGAATCAAAAGTCATTATGTCTGGGACCAGAATCCCTGAGATGCTGACTTTTTTGGTAGCTGTCACTTTTCTTTCAAAAGTCACCAAGATCAGGTGTGAGGCATCTTGGCCGCTTCCTGTTAAGTAATCCTTAGTTCTCAGATGAAGGAGAGAATTGTTATCAGTCTGCTGCTTGCTTGCAGTGAGGTGGGTTAGATCCACCGACGAAGATGTAGAAGTTACAATGGACCCAGGTTTTTCTTGGTCTGTTAACTTTTTCCCACTGTCTACAGAGAGCTCTTCTTTGCAGGCCGATGAGGAAGTTTGTGAGGGAACAGAGTTTCCAACAGCCTCAGATGGCATTTCAAACGAAATGCCCGCGTTTAAGCTACATATCTTATCTAGTGGAAGTTCGGTAGCAACCGCCACTTGAGAACCTAATGTCGCTTCGATTGCACAGATGTAGCCTCCCACGTCAAATATCGGGCAAAAAGAGCATGCATTCAAAGTTTTCTGTTCATCATCCCAAATATAGGAATGGAGGGCACTGCCTATCCCAACCACCAAGCGGTTGCCTTCCTCAGTCCAGCAAGCACAGTGGATGAGCGCACTGCTTTTAATATCTGCTTTTATTCTGGAGTTGTTGATCCGAACCGAGTGTAGCACAGAGGTGTCCCGCGTAGTAAGCACAGCCAAGATTTCCTTTTTCGGATGCCACACACAGCCCTGAGGAAGGATGGGAAACAGCTCGCCAATTTCGCTGATTTGATAAACCATCAGTTTGTTTCTTTCAGAAACACTGTAACATAGCTGCCACATGGTGATGTGTTTTTTATGCTGGATAGCAAGGAGGGCAGGGAGATCTGGGGCACAAGATGGAGCCCAGTAAAGTCCGTGAACGTGTTCAAACTGGCCAACAACATTCGAGTTGCCAAATTTAGGTTCTCCATTATGCTGATACAACGAAGTCAGGATCACTTGCTTTCCATCAGTCCAAGCAATCCCATGCACAGGATGGATGGCCTGGTATAAGGCATTGAGGCCAGTTCTCAGCAATTTTCCTTTCCCCAACTCCATTTTTATGTTCTGAAGGAATACATCTATAAAGCAAGCAAACAAAAAACATTATTTGAAACATTTTCGCTGTTGCTAATTTGACTTTATGCCATATAATGATGCAAATACGAAAGGTAAATTCCCAGGAACATTTTGTGGCTCACGGTTGAAAAAAGCATGCTGGATGAATTTCTGCCTTGATCCATCAAGGCTTCTTGTTTTCTTCTAGCATTCATCTTTTTTAAAAAAATTATTTAGTGATTTGAAACAATAAGCAAAAAGGGTAGTAAAGTAAACACAGTATACAACTGATGTTCATGTATCCTTTTTCCATAGAGTTTTTTAAATTTCATTTTACAATGTATATAATAGAAGAAAGAACAATGAATAAAAATAAAAAGATGAAAAACAAAACAATAAAATAGGCACATGGAATGAGTATAGTTGCACATGGGTTAAAATAACAAAGTCCAAGAATATAGGTGCCCATATATCAGTAGGTATAATTTGCATTTTTAAAAAACTATTTATATTATTTTGTTACAATACTGTAATAGGCAAAAACAACTTTAACAAATGCTAGAATATTGATGTTCTTTTCACATTACCCATTTTTATCTCTAAGGTTGCATACACACTATAGCTTTAAAGCCCATTTGAAACACATTCCTTCACTCAAAAGAATTCTGGGTACTGCAGTTTATCCCTCAAAGGTACAAATCCCAGCAACTCTTGACAAAACTACGGTATCCATAATTCTTTGGGAGGGGGTGGGATGTGTTTTCTGACATCTATGTCAGACAGATACTCTCACCACAGTCATGATTGGTAGCAGCTCCCTGCCAAGTGTATACTTCGTGTCAAACCCAAATCTGCCTTGCATAAGGCAAATATAAGAAGCTGGGGAGAAGAGGGGGCACTTTGTACTAAGTTTACCATCAGAGTGAAAAATAATCAGCCCTACTGCTTGGGGTACAGCTGCTTTCCCATTTCTTTTTTTTTTTAAGTGTTTGTAGTGGCTGGGAGAAGTGTGCAACAGAAAAATATCTGCTAAAAGCTTAAAACCTTGACTATATAATGCAGATTATGCCTTTCCTGCCATTGGCTTGGATTAGTTTCAATGCTCTGCATGTGTTCTGTATTCCCTGTACTATAGATATTCACTAAAGGTGATTAAGTGAGTTAGAGAATTCAGAACACATGCAGAGCACTCAAAATAATCCAAGCCAGTGATACGTCCCAAGTCTGCCTTAGCGATCCCATCTGTGAAATGGGTATGTTTTCTAGTATGTCTTCTACATGCATGGTTGGCATCCGTCTGTCCTGGGAGTGATTACTTGACAATACGCTCCACATATAACAAACAGTCTTGGGGTACCTTATGAAGTAATAAATTGTGGCATAAACTCTTGTGGCCCAGAACCCGTTTTGTCAGCTATCAGGCAGCAAACTAAACTAGTGCTGCATGTGTGAGACTTGATGTATAGTCCACAGCAGGTATGTCTGCACATAGTTCTTGCTTCCAGCTTGATTTGTTATGCTACTCTGCGCTGGCCTTGGTTATCATTGTTAAGTCTTTCAAAAACCCAGTTGCTTGGCGGCAGGTAACTTGTAAAGTGCATACAATAGCCAAACAAAACATTTTTTCCGAACAGAGCAAGCAAGGTGTTTTCTGTAGGCTTTGCCAGTCTTCGGGGAGTTCAGAAACATACAAGCATATATAATTGTTGGAACCCGCATGCCTCCTTCTTCACTAGTTCAGTTGGCAGAGCATAAGACTCTTAAATCTCAGGGTCACAGACTCAAGCCCCACACACCAGGCAAAATGTGGACCAGATGGGGTCCCTGCCAATTTGACAATTTTTAATGTGCTTGGAGCAACCGCAGTCGCGCTTAACTCTGCTGCATGAGAGCAGAAATCTCTCTCCCAGCGCAATAGTAGCCTAGTCAGGTAGAGCACGAAACCCTTCATCCCAGGGTTGTGGGTTCGAACCCTGCGTCGAAAGATTCCTGCATTGAAGGGTGTTGGACTAGATGACCCTCAGGGGTCCCTTCCGACCCCAAAATTCTACGATTTTATACAAACCATAGTGTGAAGGGCCCCCAAGGCCTAGACTGAGGACTGTTCTGTGATTCACAGCTCCAGCTAGTTAGGAGCAGGTTGCCAATAACCATAGCTGTCAACCTTCCCTTTGTGGGAAATTCCCTTATTCCAGCGCTGTTTCCCACTGCTATCCCGGATTTTTAGATATCCCGTAGACTGTCCTCGGGACAGTTGAGCCTGCTGATCGCTTATTTTCGAGGCTCCCCAGGACAGGTGAGGCTGCTGATCCCTTAATTTCGAGGCTCCCAGGGACAGGTGATGCTGCTGATCCCTTATTTTCGAAGCTCCCTGGGACAGGTGAGGCTCCTGGTCCCTTATTTTCGAGGCTCCCCGGGGACAGATGAGGCTGCTGATCCCTTATTTTCAAGGCTGGCTGATCCCTTATTTTCAAATCTGAAAGTTGACAGCTATGCCGATAACCCCAAGGTCGCAGGTTCGAGCCCCGTATGGGACCGGCGCTGCCTTATTCCTGAATTGCAGGGGGTTGGACTAGATGATCCTCAGGATCCCTTCCGATCCCATGAAAGGAGAACAGTCCGTGTGGGTTTGCTTTTCCTTAAACTGAAGTTCAACGGGACTCTTCCCCAAGCAGGGGGAATTGGACTGCGGCCTAAATCGTGCTACACACCCACCCACTATAAAACCGCAGCGCCTCGGGGTTTTTCCCTCGGGCCGTTGGCCCCGCCCCCTCCTCCATCGCCCCCGCCTACCTGCCCGCCCCCGCCCCCGCCGCGGGAGGCTCTTACCTTATAAGGGAACGCGGTTCGGTCGCCAATCGGGATAACGACATCGGCCTCTTCTCGCACCCGCTCGGCGCTCTGTTCATTCCTGTTAGTTCGCGAGCGGAGGAGGAGGAGCTGCTCGGCTCCCGAGCCGCCACAAGGGGCGCTGGCTGGCCTTCGGGAGGCCTTCGGTGGTGGCAGTAGGCGGGAAAAGGGGCGGGGCCTTAAGCCGGCGCCTCGCGTCAGCTCCCCTTGTCTACGCTCCTCAGTCGACGGCGCTCTACTTACCACCAACGGGTCTCTCTATGATCTAACAAACGCCCTCTCGCGACAAGGGAGCTGCTTTCCCCTCCCCCCCTTTTTTTGAGGCCTCGCTCACGTGGCTTAAGCTTCTATGCGGTTGGGTGGCAGGCGGCGCGTGCGGTTCGTGAGGAGCATTTCTGACAGGGAGGCGGGGCCAGGAGACGCGCTGGTCCCGCCTCGTCCTCGGGGCTTCAGTTGGCCGTTATGAGGCAACTTTCCCCAGTTTGTTCATTAGGAGCTCATAAGCTTCTCAATACATTTTATGTGCCTGACAATAAAAACAGGTGCTCTGTGTTTATACTCACATACATATAAAGGTAAAGGGACCCCCTGACCATTAGGTCCATATACATACGTATATATATGTACTGGCTTTTTCCCTCACAGGCGACCACGGCTTGAAAGCCTGCCTCAAACGCCCATTCGGCCACGAAGCGCGCCAGGCTGAGGTTGCCCACACGCACCAAACACCAGCACCAAGAATGTCAGAAGCTATAGTTCACCCCCTTCCAGAGCTACAGTTCCCAATATCCTTACTTAACACACCAGAGTTCTCACGTTTCTGGGTCGGGGGTAAAGTCCTGGACTTTATATGCACATGGCACGCAGGCCGCTAGTCTCTGTCCTAGCGCGTAAAGTTGCTGTGAATATAACCCGACCTCTTCGTAGAAATAGCAGGTTACATGTGTAGGTAGCTAGCTCTGCCTCTGAAAGTCTCGTCCTGGTAAAAAACAACCGCTGAATTTAATAAACAAATGTATAGCAAATAAGAAGACACATATGTGCAGTCTTTAGGTTTCTGGGAGGTGTTTTTCCTGTTTGTCTTGGCCCATTTTTTGGTAAGCTATGAAGGTCTCCTCTCACCTTTTTGCTATTATTAAGAACGGGTTCAGATGAATTGACTTTCCCTGTGCGTTTATGAATCCCCGTGGTTTATTGCTGTCTGTGCTTTTTCAGTACTTCTGAGCTCTTTTCACACATGTACCATGTATACATTTTCATACATTACCATGTATGTTGTGTTACCTGTAACAAGGGGATAACAATCTGATGGTGAACATTTTATGTCATAAGATATTTGCTAGTCTTTAAGAGGCTGCAGGACTCTTGCTCTTGCGGCAAAAGACTAAACACATCTCTCCCTGTTTAGAAATGATTAGAAATAATATAAAATCAATGTCAGAATGAAACCCCCTGTCATTTTTGTTTTGTGAAAAGGTACAGCCTTATTCCAAGGACTCTTGGAGCCTTGCGGTGGAGCAAAGACATGGTGGCGGAAGGAAGGACAGTATTCCGAGCAAATATTGAATAAGCCACAATGAGGGAGAAGAGGTAAGACTTAGAATTACAGTTAAAGGAGAAAGGGCTAGTTTCTTCCCCTATATGTATCCCAAACTATATGGATGAACCATCACAGGTATATACTAGATCATATTTTTAAAAGCAGCAATCCACTACTTAAGGAAATGAGTAAGTCCCTCCTTCCAAATAACGAGCATAATAACTCCATGGCATGAATTAGACACATTTAATAATCTTCATATTTGTCTGTCGATACATCTCTCGTGTTTATAAAAATATATATATTTGCTGGCACAGATGCAGCATTACTTCTTGAAAATTCTGCTTTAACTATGTAAGTATAATACAAGTAGAGAAAATATATATATGCTAGCGAATGTCACATTGCACAATATATGTAAAGTCTCTCATAAATTATGGCAGTTCCTTCATAATCAGGCTGGTAGTGCCACCTTTGCGCCTCATCTTCAGTAATCGAAAGCAAGCTGCCTTCATATCAAAAGTCCAAAAATAGAAGCTTTGGAAAAAATAATAAGCTAAAGTTACTTCTTTTTAATTTCAAGATCCACAGAATTCTTGTTTTACAGTATAATGCTACAGGTAGAAAGAAATTGGTTGATTGCTTTTAGCTGTCCTTACTTTGGCCACAGAACTCTAGAAATGTTCTTCCAAGGGTTCAGGCATTCTGTGGCAGCCTTCACAGCAACACAGAACTACAATTTCCAATGTTCTGGGGAGGGAAGCTTGTCACTGAAACCAATTTAAGCTTGTAATGTAAGCATACCTTTGTACTGAACCCTGGAGAAAATATTCCTCCCCCCCCATCTGTTGGGGGGGATATTAGTTTAGACTAAGAGCCAAACTAGATGCAATGTAAGAGAGATGATAATAGGATATTCCATCTTTTTTCCTAATTAAAAGCAGTAAATCCCACCCTCGCCCCAGATTGGGCTGTGGTTGTGGTGCTAGGAGAAGGGTTTTACTTTTTAATCCTTCTCCACACATCATTTTACTAATTTAAATCACTCAAAGTGTTTATTTGTCTCATGTGGAAAAGCATACAAGTATCAAAGGAGATCTTCCATGTCACATTCAGTTTGGCTCATAGACAGAGTGGAAATATAGGCCAGTTAGTCTTACATATGGGAGAAACTTGAAATGCTAGAATAAGAACCGGAAGAAGATTCTCAGCAATAATTTACATTCTGCCATATGAGTTTCATCGTATGTGTAGACTGTATGAATGCGGTTGTCAGGAATAAAGAAAAGGTTTACAGAAACCATTATGCATTATGTAAAAAAATAATTAATTAATTAACACTGTACAGTCTAATAATTGCTTCATAATTCGGTTTCATGTAGGAAAAGGTAGAACACATACATTTTGTTATGTCATGTATAATAAATGCACATGTGTCAATCTCACTGCATTTGTGGCAAAATAAACACATATGGACTGGATCTAGAGTTGCCTAGAGCAGAACTAACAGGCCAAAGGGGGAGGTTTTTTGCCAGTTCTCCTTTTCCTCTGCAGCCCAAATTGCCGCCTGTATGTCAGAAGGTCCCACAATTTTTTAATGCTACCATTATATCCCACCTTTCCTCAAAGGTGCTCATGTTTCTTCTAGGTCAGAAACAGTGATTGGTTCAAGGGCAACCAGGTAGGTTCATGGCTAAGTGGATATTTGATCCCTGGTTTTCCTAGGTCCTAGTCCAGCGCTCTAGCCACTACACCACAGAGGGCACAGGAGGCTGCTGTGGGAAGGGGATATTGGTGAAATCTGCTTCCATTTCTTTCTGCCAATGGGCATTTCCTGTGAATGAGTTGTACTCACTGGAAGTTAGTAAACACACCATTGTATTTTCTTCTTCTTCGCTTTGTTGTTTCATGGTGTTCTTTAGTATAATCTAGGGAGAAGCTTTGCCACATGAAAAATTAAAACAGACCAAACCATTCTGCACCAGTATTTTGGCATTGTATAGACTCCAAACTAATGCATGTTTTTCACACACCCAGAATCCTTAGGGCCAATTAGTCAGCCAACCAAACTTAGCCTTTCTTTAGCAAACATGAACTTCATTAATGCTAACTTTTCATGCACAGAATATATACCAAATCTGAATATGGCAATATTTACCCATTGTCGTGACATTACTTTTAGTTCAGTATTCTCCTTTTCAGTGCCAGGAATCTCAGTCTGTAGCCTCAGTGGATACAAACATGACATACTAGATCTGATCCAGTAGATTACTGTGAGGAGGACTAGCTACCATGGAACACAAGCCACATGAGTTATAGTTTAAAATGCAGTCAAAAATCCTGCTGATCATTTTCTACTCATGCAGTTATTTATGTTGAAGAACATATTTTTTTGGTTTGCCTCATTATGTCACGCTGCTCGGTGGTTGTGAAGAAATGTTTCTTTTGAAGGAGTGACTTCCACAGGCTTCCAAACTATCACTCCCCTCCCTTATGATGATCTCTTGCTTTGCCTTAAATGTTAATGGTATAAAACCTTCACCATCTGCAGTAAGAACAATCCAAGAAGAACCTAGAGGAAAGGGAAAAGCAAAGCATCAGTGTGTACATATGTATAATCATTATTATGTTGGTAATGCAATTGCCTACGTAAATGTTAGCATTCACCCTAAATTCATGCTTTGTTCATGTTTTTTTCATAGGTTCTTCTTCCTACAGTGTTGCAAAGCTTAATGGGTTACCATGCTGATGTAGGTTTTGAACCAAGTTGGACAAACCATTTATCAGTAATTTTCTTTCCTTTTTGGTATTTTCATTTGGCTCCACTATCTCTGGCATGGTAATGGGGAAGGGGGCAGGAGAAGAAACAACTAAACCTCATAACTGGAAAATGTGTACACCAAGGGCCTGGGGAAAACTGACAATGAAGCACCAGTTTATTATGTTTTTTATTTACCATGATTTCAACTCACATATCAAGACTTTCCTAGGATTAACTAAAAATTTTAACATTCAAGGATGATTTCCTAGTAAAAATATTGAACATGTATAGTTTACCCTCTTTGTTCCACTAGCTTTGCATGGAGAATTGGTGTGGGGGGGGTAGATTGAACTCATAAGTCTGTTCAAAGGCTCCTTGTACACTTTCTCAAGTTAAAACTCTCAGAAACCTCTGTGGCACGTGGAATTTTTTCTCATGCAGGAATATGCATGTGAAGTCAAATTGTGTTTAGAGAAACTTCTGCATGTGAAATCATAATTATGTACAGGTAATTCAAGAACAAACTTTGGCTGCCACCTGTGGATTGTTTGGAGATAAACAAACAATGAGTGCTGCTTTGCATGTAATGCTAGGGCATTGCTGTTATTTTTGTACTCCTGGCTTTGCAAAGGGAGCACCTGAGTGGGCAAAAATTGAAGTGTTTGCACCAGCACATTGTCACGGTAATAAGGGCTCGTCTACACTTTGCTTGTCCCACTCCTAAAAAGCAAGGGCCAGAGAAGTTTTCTGCTTGTCCTGTGCTTTCTGTGCACGGCTTTCCATTTGCCTCACTGCTTTCCCTGAGAAAACCTGCTCTTTACCACTGAATTGGAGCAAATGTCAATCCATGGAAAACCCTATTGACGTTTGCTCTGATTCAGCTGTAGAGAGTGGGTTTCCCAGAGGAAAGTGGCAGGACAAGCAGAAGTGTGGGTGAGCCCTAAGACATTGTTTGTTTCAGGCCATGGCTTACCATAACGTGCAAACCAAGCCAATTGATCTGCTTTATTCATGGGTCAAATCTATCCAATTCACAGTTCAAGTTAATTTCTGAATTTAAAACAAAGGAGCTAAGACATTTGTGTTTTAGAACTTCATTAGCTTTAATTTCTACCAAGAGCAGGTGTGTTTTTAATGTGCATGCCTATAATCAGAACAGCTACCTTTTATAGATGATGGTATCTTGTACCCAATAAGGTTTGGTGGGAAATAAAAAACTGTGCACTCCAATTTGACCAATTAAAGCAAAACAAATGTGCTGTTTCCTTATAATACTGTATCTGAAAGTACAGAAAGTTCTTTTTATTAAATCTATTAATTAAACACCTACACATGTTGCTTTGCTGTTTCGTGTTGTCTGTCGCGTCATAAGAAGATTACTGTTACCAAGCATGAACTTTTAATCTTTTGCACTTAATGCTTTCTTTCTAATTCTGGACAGACTTTTGATTCTATAAACTACCCTGTGCTTGGGTGTTTGTGTGTGTCATGTAAACCTACGCAATTACATTGCTAACCTTATATGTAAAACGGGGGGGGGGGGGGGGTTACTTCCAGAATAGTTTATTTAACACTCTGCAATGGGTGCAGATAAATGTTATTATGCCTGCAATGCAGTCAACTTACTTGAGAGTAAACCATGTTTTTCTAAACTTACTAGAGAAAAACAAACCTATATACCTTTTCCTGGGAGTAAGTCCTATTGAACTGTGTACAGCTGCCTTCTGAGTTGGCATGTACAGAATTCATTTAGCAGGGAGAAAGCATTTAACAAATCTAGATTGTAAATTGAAGTATATCTGGATAGACGAGGATATGACTGAAGGGTTAAAAGCTCTAGTAATTTCTAAACATGGTTGGCCTAATAAGAATATAATATCAATAATTATTTTTTATTTCAGAGTATAACTAAAGAGCTAGATTTATTAGTTGTCCGAGTTGGACAACTGTGGCTTTTACCAGGTTTTGCCCAGTTTGGGGCAATTCCACTCCTCCAGCAACCCTGCCACTCTCAACATTGTTAAGAACAACCCTTCTCCTTCAGAGAGGCTTGTTATAGGGTAAAGAAAGTTGAATGAAAGTTAATCTTACTATCTAAGCCAGGCATAGCCAAACCTGGCCCTCCAGATGTTTTGGGACTACAACTCCCATCATCCCTGACCACTGGTCCTGTTAGCTAGGGATGGTGGGAGTTGTAGTCCTGAAACATCTGGAGGGCTGAGTTTGCCTATGCCTGATCTAAGCCATAGTATATTAAAATATGGGTGATTGAGTGCTCACATAACTCTTTAAAAAGGAGGAAAGAACAGTTTTCCTTAATGAATTAAAATTCTACATTCAACTACATTCAAAATGATATGTTCAATTTCACATTGTGTTTTGTATGGGACTTGGGCAGTGTTTCCTAAAGATACATACTTTTTCTTAATTAAAGTTGGACTCTCACTTGCATTCAAAAATCAAAGCTATGAAAACACTCAAAAGTTACCTAATCTTAAAAGTGTCTGCCCCTATGTTTCCCTTCAAGTTGTTGTTGTTGTTATTATTATTATTTAGATTTCTATACTGTCCATTGAGGATCGCAGGGTGGTTTATGATATAAAAACACAAAAATACATAACATAGTAACAAACAAAACAAAAAACCCACACACAGTTTAAAAGGCCACATAGATTGTATAATTAGCCAAACGCCTGAGAGAATGTTTTTGTCCAATGCTTATTACTATTGTAAGCATGATGCTTCGTGACTTCATCAGAGGTAAGCCAAGAGCAACTACTCATTCCAAGACAGAAAGGGCAGGCTCCTCTGAGAGTGGGTAATTTTACTGTATCTCTTGAGTATACTAAATAAATAAATGATGTGGCAAAAACTAGTGATGTTAACCCCTTCCTATATGCCCTACCGTTTAGTTCCACTTTCTCCTCTTTCTGTCTTTTCTCGCTTGGGGGTTATCCATTGGCAAAGCCAGGATTTATTTGCGGGGGGGTGCAGGACTGAGTTATTTGCGACACAATTGGTCTGTCAATTATTCTTATTTATTTACTTGATTGGGGAGCAGCTGCCCCCTCCCTGCTGTGCTCATGGGTTTTCCATGCCTCCATCTGCCCCACCTCTTTTGCGATCTTTAGTGCTGATTTGGAACAAACAGCTATACATTTATCTGTGGATTGCCTTTTGTTCCAATTTAATGCTAAACAGTGGGTTTTCTGGGGGAAAGTGGTGGTGCAAAGGCAAGGCAAAACTGCTTGGACCCGTGCTAGAAAGCATGGGGCAAGTAGAAAACCGCTCAGACCCATTCTAGGTATGGAACAAGCAAAAGTGTGGACAAATCCCTGTGTCCTCAATTTATTGTGTATATATTTACAGTATATGATAAAGCTACTTTACAGTATATTTACAGTATATTTTTACAGTATATTTACAGTATATATTTACAGTATATGATAAAGCAGAAAACATTATAGGCTGAAAATGGTTGAGCTGCTGCTGAAGTTGTTAAATCATTGAATACATAGAGGCATGAACAAAGAAGCAGTGTATCTTTACTTTCCTGACTGCTCCCTACCTTCACAAGTAAATCAAAGGTGGGAGTTTGGAAGATTATGCTGGTGAGCTCCTTCTGTTCTCAGCATAGATTAAACTAATCCAGAGCATAACAATTTGATACACCTGTTTTAAGTATCACTGAGTATATGGCGTCTGTATCTGATAGAGAAAGGCATTCAATTGTCAGCAAACCTGTTAGGAAATCTTTCCTATGAGTTTTGTTTTTCGACTTACTTAATCCAGTAAGCAAAGGCAGCCACCAGCCTTCTTTGGTTGTGGGATTGCTGAACAATCATGCTGAATATTAAATTTCCCCATTTATGCTACATAACTTTAGATCCAGGTGAGAATTAGTAGCTTGATTGGGTGCTCTGCTGCAAGAAGGGAAGCCTACTAATATGTAGCATATTTCTGGACATAGTCAACTAATATATGACTAAGGACAGACATTGAGACAAAACAAGAAGGTCTCTATCAATGGTAGAAACAACATTCTGCTGAAAAAACATGAGGATTAAACTGACCATCTATTGTAGATATAGGTCATGATACCTGTGAACCAACTGAGTAGGGCTTGGTCAGGCAAGTGTTGAGATTCACTCAGGAGAATAAGCTTGCCAGGAAAGGGAATAGAACTCAGTTAAACCTACATCACATTGGAGGATGTACATGTAAACAATCCCTTAATAGCACAACTTATGTTCCCCAAAAGTACTGCCTACTATAATAAACACTTGCATTTTTTAAGAGAGAGAGAGTGTGTGTGTGAGTGGCTGGGGCAACCCAGCTAGATGGGTGGGATATAAATAATAAAATTATTATTATTATAGTAATAGAGAACTTACCATGTTTCATTTCAACAATAGGCAGATCAAAAAGTCGTTGGACTAAATTCAGATGAACCTTGCCATCACACAGGAGAACAGTTCTTGTTTCTTCAGCTATAGCTCCGTTCGAAAAATGCTTCTTCAGGCACATAAACATAGAGATAAATACCTTGTTAGAATACTGGTCACATTTACATTAATTATTGTTAATTAGTCCTATGAATCAGCAGTTTTCATGAATTCTGCTTTCCATATTTTCACACGCCCAAAAGTAGGGGGTGGGGACAGCACAAAAACAACTTGTTTGTAAGAGACTTCTTAAAAAATATATATGAAAGGTTCACCATTTCCCAAAGTATGGGGCTACAACCCTGCTAGGACCACTCAGATGTTGTTGTGAGTCTCTGAATGCTGTTGGCTCAGTCATCTCAGGCTAGAGATGGTGACTTCAAGAGCATGTGTGTAAATGTAGTGATGTTCTGGGCCAGTAGTGTGGAGGGTTTGAAACCTATTGGCTACCCTCCTCACCTGGTTTAGCCAGACAAAGTAATTTCTGCGGTGTTGCCACTGTTGCATACTGACAGCTTCCAGGAGCCATAGGTGAGAGCTGAGTGCAGGGTGGGTAAAGTACTCCAGAAGTAGCATGACCTATTCTCCACCAGAAGTACTTCCCCTTCCCTAACACCCCACACATTCCTGCTTGGAAATAAAGAGAATGGTTTTGTTATTAAATCTTCCCCTCCTTTCTTTACTCATTTTGGCTTCAGCATTAAATACACAAGGTAGTCCCCAGTCAACATGCTATGATTCTCAATAAACGTGCTGAGGATCACACTGTTTGAAGTTCACTCCATTACTTCCTAACCAATCCAGGGCTCATCCTATTCCCTCACCACTAAGTAATTGGTATTTGTTTGCAACACTTCTCAATTTAGCACCAACCGTAAATCACATCAACATCCTATTTAGTTCTCCAGATACTAAACAAGAAATAAAATGCAGTGTCACAGGCATTTTAACGGGAAAATAATCAAGACCATCAAAGTAATATAGATCTCATTCTGCTGTGGTTCTGCAGTGTTTCCATTCTGATTCTGAAAACTTATACCAACATTCCCTTTCAGCAGACTCACAGCTGCATCTTCTGTTTCTGTTTTTAGTAATCTGTTCCTCATCTTAATTAACCTTCAGTACAAATAAATGTCTCCTAATCTCCTTTAGTGCACAGATGCTGGTTTCTTCTCAGGTTCACTTGCTCTGTCAGCGTCTTAGATAGTTTTGCTGCATCAATGGGCACCTATGCACCATGCAAAATCCTATAAGCACCCTCCTCTTATGTGCATTTGCTTTCAGTTAAAGGCCATTTTTATATTTTCTGATATACAGCATCACAGTGGTCTAGTTCTCACAAACAGCAGGAAAATGTGGTAAATCTGTGTCTGGTTTATACTACTTCATAAGCAGGTAGGGTCTCGCATGGTTGAATGCTCCTTTGTACAATAAATATTGTGTACATAGCGAAGGAACCTGAGATCAAAAGCCTATCCTTCATTGCATGCTAGTTTTTCATGTGGGAATACGCCATTATGTTGTTACCCTTACCAACAGCTTCACCACCTCATCAGAAGCTCGCTTTATGCTTCTGCAAACAGAATCCAAATCTTTTCTAGTAGTCCAGACTGAAACCTTAACCACATACTATACATTCTGAATAGAAATATTGTAAAGGAAAGGGGAGGTAGGCACCATGAATGGTTGAAGATTTTACTTTCTGTGAGAGGATGTGACAGGTAATAACCGTTACCTTAGCACAGATTCTCATTTTTTCTTACGTGATAGACTGTGCATTTATAGAGGAGGAAAACCCCATTAAGCTTGGGCTTTCTTAACATGCAAAATGTTGTATAAGTTACCAAAAGCAACTGATTAAAAGAGGTTGGTTGTATTTGCAAATGGGGTACCTGAATTTTGATTTTCCTCTTCTCTCCCTTTCCCCTAGGGTTGCCATGTTTCAAAAAGTAAAAACCAGGATACCCTGAAAGTTGTTGAGTGGCTGTTTTTTTTTAGGAAGATCCCAAAATTGTTGAGGGTTTTTTTTTTAGGAAAACTCACATGATTTTTCAATTGATTGGCCAAAGATCCAGGACAAAGCTCCACCTCTCGGAAATTCCCCCTGGATATCAATGCCGTATTGAAATCCCGGTAATGTCTGGGAAAATCCAGACGTATGGCAGCCCTACTTTCCACTTGTGTGTTAGCTTCCCCCCCTTCCCCCAAGCCTGCGGGTAGGGACTGTCTTGTTTTTGTTTTATGTAAGCTGCTCTGGGAGACTTTTTGGACAAAGCACACAAATGGTCTAAATAAATAAATAACCTTTGCTGGTGCAAATGCTGTTGACAGCGGGATCATGTATGACTGCCCCAATAGCTTGAGGAGCACAAGCCATCAAGAATGAGCAATCAAAGGATATCTTGATGTACCATCAGTACAATCACCCAGAAACACTATGAGAGTTCAGTAATACTGTGTTTTCTTACTTATGATAGTACACTTTTTCCTTATTTATTTCATAAAATTTATACACTGCTTGACTGTAAAAAACCTCAAAGCAGTTTACAAAAAGAATAAAACAACAAAATTATCAGTAAACACAGTAGCAACTATTTAAAACATTTAAAGAAATTCAGATAAGCGACAAACTGAAAACAGATAAAAATACAAATCAACATATCTGGGTAGGCTTGTTTACACAGAAATGTTCTTAGCAGTGACCAAAAAGAGTACAGTGATGGCATCTTCTGATGTTAACATGGATGGAAATTCCAAAGTGTCAGTGCTGCAACACTAAAAGGTTGCTCTTACAAATGTGGAATGGGTATTATGTGTGGCACCTTAAATTTCTCCCCTCACTTCCTTTTTATATCAACATAACCTCGTGAATAACAAGAGTAAAAGTAACCACTTTGGAGTTCACTTGCAAAAAAAGAATGCCATTTCTATCATATCCTATGCAATTTTATCATAATTTTTATAAAAATATTTTTATACCACTTTTCTTTCAAAAGAAAATATCATGGTGGTGTGCAATATCAATATGAAACAATTCAACCAAACCGCATTAAACAAAATGCAATGTACAGATACAGCAGACAAAACTATAACTGATCAGAAAATGCTTGGCAAATAAATATAATTGGTGTCGTAGCATGGGGGGGGGCGGGCAGCAGGGGCTGTTGGCCCAGGCACAGCTGGGCTGCAGAAGTCCCGAAGGTGCCATGAGACTGGGAGGGAGGTGGTTCCCTTTTCTGGTCTGGTATTGCACAGTGTGTGCAGCATGCACGGCCAATGGGTGGCTGGATGGGTTGCGCATGGAGAGCAGGCATCTGGTCAGGCCCTCCTCTGATGGGGTGAAGCACCCTCTTGCTTCCCGCCCCTTTCGGTGCCTTGGCACGGCTCGCCACATGTTTCTTGCACTATGGTGCCACCACCATGTGTGTCAGGTCTCAGCTGCGCTGGGCGGCCCCCCTCTCAAATCTACCCACTGTAACATTCTTTAAAGATCTCTCCTGCTTCACTCTACTTGTTTAGCTTCAAAGACAAGACTCTTCCCTCATTTGCAAAAGTTAGCAAGCTATCAACACCATAAATCACAGTAATGGGGATCTTTACCAAACAGAACACTATTATCCCCTGAAGAGAGTCTAGTTGAATGATTAATCAGGTTACCAGCTAGAGAGGAAGGAACTTTTATAGAACATCATAGAATTAGTAACCAGGACCTTCACAGAAGTAAGACGTCTGTGCTTCTAATTTCGAAATACACAGTACTGTTTTTCATTCAGAATTTCTATTTGTGGGTTCTCAGCCTCATCAGAACGTTATTAGAATGTGCCCTTTCTTCACCCCGTCCTCTTGGGCTTTAATGCCTCCAGGCATTAATCCCCTGTTTTGACTACTGCATTTCCACTTCTTAACAGGCTTTTTAAATCTTGCGTTCAAAACTGTCTGACTAGTCTATCACACTATAAAGCTGAGCCATATCGCCCTCATCTTTCATCAGTTTTCACGACTCCTTTTATGTTTTCAATCTAGTTCAAAATTGCCTTCCCGATTATAAGAATGGTTTGTGGATTTATTAAAGATGACCTCTGTGATGATTCACCTGCTCCTTGGCTCAGTTTATTGACTTCTCCAGTCTCTCCTTCCTCTCTGTCCTCTACCCTCTCACTGTTTATCACAAGTTTGCCTCTTATCTTTCTCAACTTTATTGTGTACATTTAACACGCTTCCCTAAATTTACCTTCCTATTCTGCTTCATTTACTGTTGATGGAGCAAATGATCACTGACAGCAAAAAGATGGTTCGATGCTGTACATTAAACATCTTCAGCTTCTCAGTGTCTCTTAAATAGGACATTGTAATAGCTGTTTATACCAAATATCTTCTTCCTTACCGACTTAGAGATGTGCATTATTACAATAATTTCCCTCAGTTGCTTATGGCATACACACTTATTCCCAACTCTGTCAACGTTGTCCAAACCACAACTGTTTCTTCTTCTTTTAAATTAATTCATCACACACACTGATTTTTGTTTATTTCCCTAAAGAAAGCCTTGCACTCTACAAGACACAGCAAAGCATGAAATAAAGGTGCACCAGCAAGGGTGGTTAAGCACTCCTCTGCTATAGATCCCCCCATCCTGTGGCTGGGTCCATTATAAGGAAGAAGCAGTAATCAGGCTAACATAATGTGCAGTCTGAATTGTGTGCTTGCACTTTTTGCTTGGACCTCTGTGCTTATTGTTGTGTTTAGCATGTGTTGTTTGCACCAGTGCTTCTCAAGCTATTTGACGTTGTGAACCAGCAATTCCCCTCACCGCATCCCAATGTACCAGGGATCAGTACCGTATTTGGTCCCTGAAACATCCCACCCAGGCTGTGGTGTATTCACCAGGGACCAGCAGCCAATAGCCTGCAGACTGGGGCCGGTCCACGGACCACTACTTTGAGTAGCACTGGTTTGCCCTACATTTTGTGTCCAGTTCTGATTCCCCACATCCTTTGGGAATGGCCACAGCTTAGCAACAGAGCACATGCTTTGCAAGCAAAAGGTCTCAGATCCAGTACCGGAGCAGGTTGCTTCACCTCTGATTCCCTCCCCTGGTTCTTTTGTATCATCTTGTATTATACATGTCTATAAGTAAGTAAAGGATTTTATTTTAATTTTCAAAATACAGTGGTACCTTGGGTTAAGAACTTAATTCGTTCTGGAGGTCTGTTTTTAACCTGAAACTGTTTTTAACCTGAAGCACCACTTTAGCTAATGGGGCCTCCAGCTGCTGCCGCACTGCCGGAGCACAATTTCTGTTCTCATCCTGAAGCAAAGTTCTTAACCTGAAGCACTATTTCTGCATTAGCGGAGTCTGTAACCTGAAGCATATGTAACCTGAAGTGTATGTAACCCGAGGTACCACTGTAGTGCCAAACCACTGTGCACCTCTGATGATGCAAGGCTCTCATAAGCTATGTATGAACTTCTCACCTTCCATATGCAAAATTTCTTACTTTTATATATTAATATATTCTAGTTGAAAAACACTGAACTACATAGCCCAGTGCTGACTCTATCTAAGTTTGCTTCCTATGTTTCAGGCTTAGATACAAGGTGTGGGAGAGGACTATACTTCCATGTTAACTGAACTGCACAATGAGAATAAAGATTTCTATAGTGATTGCACACATAGCTTCAGCAACCCTTAACATTGCAGGAACAAGGCAGGCCAGCCGATTTATCCTAGGATTGCAGATTGGGGAGGAGGCTGCTAAGGTCCGTAGAGGATAGTAGGAAACAAATTTTCACAAAATAGTTAGCTATTTTCATTCAGATGCTTTGGTTAAAAGAATATGTTTGTAGAAATGTTGCTTTATTTCTAAAGTAGACTGCAAAATGTTGTGAGTGGGAATTGCCCTCTGAGGGTATACAGGAGAGGAGATCCAGCCACCATCACAGTTGCCTAGTTTGTTTGCAGTCTCTGTCCTTGTAAGGTGCACAGTGTTTCCTGCAGCGGAGAAGAGCGTAAGCTACCTAGGTGGCAGCCCTTTCAAGATGAAACTTCAGGGTAGCAGCAGGTCACCTTAGAGGTGAATGTCAAGCAGTGGGAAAATGGTGAGGAGTTGTAATGAACCTTGCATAATGGGAATGGGTACTATTTGGAGGATGGGAGAAATGCTGGATTTGTGAAAGAGTGCTTTCTTCCAGCTTCAGCTGGTATGCCAGCTACGTTTGTTCCTAGACAGAGATAGTTTGGCTACAGTGGTGCAGCCACTGGTAACCTTTAGAATGCAGTATAGCAATGCATGCTACGTAGGGCTGCCCTTGAGTCTGGTTCAAAAATTGCAGCTAGTATAGAATGATGTGCCCTGGCTTTTGGCCAGTGCAGCTTCGTATCAGGTAGTCTTGGTGGCTAGAAGCACCTTTTATCAGCTGCAGCTATTCCTGGACCAGGATAGCTTGACCACTGCAGACCAGACACTGGTAACTTCAAGACTGGATTACTGCAATACAGTGTATGTGGGACTTCCCTTGTTGGTCCAGAAACCTGAGTTAGTGCAGAATGCTGAAGCACAATTTCTGGTAAGGGTAAGATCCTGCCCTGCAGGGCAAACAGCATCCCCCCTCCCTTTCTGTATTTTAACTGGGAAAACAGAAAATATGTGTATGTGTGTTTGTGTGCGCACCTTAAAGAGTCCCAATCTGATTCAGGGGCCATTGTGACTGCTATTACACCTTAAATTAAGTGAAAGAAAATTGGACAGCAAGTGGGCAAGTTATGTTTTTTAATGCTTCCCTGCAGTAAACAAGCACAATCGTCATCATTCTGCACAATATGTAAAATGACTCTTGAATGTTACATTGGGAGGCAAAGTAATGGTACAGAAGAGATGCCATATATGTTTCACATTTGCACCACTGCTTGTGCATGCAGGTCTACCCTAAGGGGTCAGCATGGTCAGAAACAGTGCTATTTTTCTAGAGGTGCCTTGTTCTCTTATAATAGCAATGTCGTCCACCTGAGAGGTGCCAGAACTGAGTTCTGGTGCGTTCCGGCTTGGAAAAAAAAAATCTGGTCAGAAGAACCGATTGCTTAATGGTGTGACCCTGACAACTCATGCTTCTGACACTAGTCACTCACCTGGGCCTTTGGGTTGGCCATTGCAGTTGGTTAACATGGGGCAGGATTGGAGCCAAGCATTGCCACCCAACCCACCTGCAAAGCATGCCCAAGGGTCCATCAAGGAGTGAGATGAGTGGGTTAACAGGGTCAAGGTAGTCAGCAGTGGGTAACAGGGTTTTGCTGCTTCGATGGGCACCTACGCAGCCCTTCCACAGCAACCCATCTTAGAAGCTGCACGTGATAGTGGGTTCACTGAAGTTTAATGTCACGTGGGAACATACTAGTCCATTTGGACTAACAGCATGCTCCCACTATATATATATTGCTTTTAAGAGCCAAATTTGAAGGGATGTTAACTGCATGAAGGCAATTAACATATGCAACCACTGCAAAGCAGGCTTGGGACCATTAGTAGAAGAGAGGAGGAATTTAGCTCTTTCTCTCCCACAATATTGCTTCCCACAAAATTGCTGAACTGTGTCAGGCAGATTCTTGGCTGCTATTTACATACAAAAAATTACATATCTGTTGCATTCAGGGCCCTCCATGAATGAGCATTCTCATACTTTGCAAGTCTTCATCAAAAAGCATTAAGTATTATCATCTGTATTGCAGGCTTCTGTATTTTAGATTGGAGAAAAAACTTATTGCAGTTCCCTTCATTTCATTTCAGCCATTGCTTCAGCCCTCCTCCTTGACTATCAGGCACACTCCACAATTTATTTTGTTCACATCCAACCCATTCAGGAATCCTCACTAACTTGTAAAGCTGTGTCAGAGAGAGGGGGGGGGGGGGTCTTGTACAACCATGACTCCTAGAGATCCCCAAGGCCTCTCCTTTTTTACCATCAGCAAAGCGTTAATTTGTATTAGACTACAGCTATGTATTCATTTATTTATTTTTAAGTTACTTGAGCCAAAAGACAACCCACAACTCAGAGTGGGGAAAGCATGTTAGAGATTACTGACACGACAATCTGCATCAAAGAGCCATCAGTGCAGACCAGCCCAATGTATCTAGGTTCCTGCTTATACCTATCCCAGGTGCAAGGTCCATAGCTGTCAACTTTTCCCTTTTCTTAAGGGAAATTCCCTTATTCCGAATAGGATTCCTCGCAAGAAAAAGGAAAAATTAACAGCTGTGGCAAGGTCAGGGGTGCCAACTTAAATAAAATATTGTGGGGGCCCAGGTAAGCCCCACTCTACATAATCACATGACGCAGTGCACACACCCACACCATTTGAATGGGAATGCCCATCAACTTTGTGGGGGTTTGGCCCCCTCAAAAAAGTTTTGTGGGTTTTTGGCTTCTATGTGCAAGGCTGAGCCTGCTCACTGGGAAACAGAGGCATAGTGGGGGGGGGAGCCAGGGGGCATGGTCCCTTCTGCATATTTTTGAGGGGCCGCAATAAGGCACCCCCATGACAGGTACAGAGCCCTACTCTTTGAGTAGCTTCTGCTTTAAAAGCAGCTGTGCTTAAAGGCTGGCAAAGTGACTTTATCCAGGCCTGAAAAATGCACCCCTGGAGTGGTTGTGTGGGTGGAACGGGGTGGAATGAAAGAGGAAGGCAACAACAGTAGTTGAAAAGTCAACCATGAGTTGGGAGGATTAATGGCAGCGAAAGCAGCAGCAGCAGCTCCCAGAGCAAATATCTCATTTACGCTCTGGATGGAGTGGTTTAGATAAAATTAACTCACAGCAAAACAAAAAGCGTAAAATAATTCCACTGCTATACCTCTAATCAAAAAGCATCCCCAAAATCCTCAGCACACCATAATTTTCTGCCTGGGTCATCGGAATAAGAGAGTGCAGAGTCAAGCTTCATATCATAGAGGGTTTTTTTTACAAAAAACTATTGCTTCATAATAATAATAAAATTTGTTAGGAAAAACCCAATAGCAACTCTACAGAAGTTTCTTAGAAAAGAGTGGAAGGAGGAAGATAGATATCTGCCTTGCTACTACACTATATTTTATATATTAATGGAAGTTACTCTGAATTATTAAAGAAATACAAATAATGGTTTTTATGCTCCAGCTTGCTTAATGCAGCACATCTAAATTATTGACTATTTTTTGTTGCCATTAGTGTTGTACCACAAAACACTACAACATTGACTAGCAATCAAATTAATAAAATAGTGACAATTATTTCATGAAAAAGCAAGGGAGGAAAAAAGCATTGCTGTTGAGGAAACAGGAACCTTGATCCATGGATTTTGATTTTCTTAAATTGCTTCATTATGTAATCAAATATTAATATCCCATATTTCCTGAATGCTTTTATGCTGTGAGACCCATGATCCTTTGAAGCTTATATATTCTTATCTACAGAAGTTGGTCTGATATCTTCTCTCTCTAAAAAGATTCAAAGCATTTCAAAAGCCACATATAGAGCTGCCAGTTATCTCTTGTAGTAAAAAAAAAATATGCCTTAAGATTTGGAAACAGATGACTTAGAACAAATGGACATATATAATACATCAATGACAATTAAGCTGAACATTAAAGGAAGCATAGGTCTGGATTTTCCTGTGCAGAATATCAGACATAACCATTGCTCCTAATAACTATCATTTCACCATTTAAATCAAGCACAGCATGAAGCTCATGTGAAACTTACTAATTAAGCAAAATCCTGTAATGAAGTTTCTAAGAACTGTAATGAAGTTTCTAAGAACAAACTACTTTGGAGAATGGTATATAAATTACCTGGTAGGTGATGTGAACAAAAGGTGGTTCTTGAGAAGAGGGGTAAGCTACAGATAGTCTCTTTCCATTTTTTGCGAAATCTACTAGTTCCAGAAGTCTCAACTGTAAGTCATTGAAGCTGCCACACAATTTTTCCAAATTCCTGGATATTTGACTGGCTCCTTTTTCATTAGCCAAGCTGCTGTTTTTAGGAGAATTCAAAGTTTCTTGCATCACTTTAGAAGAAACTGATCTATTGGAAAACCTGGTAGGCGTTCCAAGACCAAACAGGGCTACTGACCGATTAATTGGTTCTGCATCCAAAGTTTCCAGTGCAATGGATGGGTCACCTAAGACTCTTTTCTCATCAAAATCGCTCACACTTGATGATGAACTTTGCTCATAACTAGGGCTCTTCACTTCTTCCAGCATTCGTCTCCTGCCACTAGGTGACTGAATAATCGTTCTGCCAGGGATTAAGAGCTCCCGCCCTACAATGTGATCCTCCGCAGCAAGATTCTCAAAATACTTTCTTTTCCCAGGAATGTTCACAGAGGACTCAAAACTGAATGGCAGACTGTGGGCGGTATCAGATTTTGCTGATGGCTCTTCCTCAAATATTAATTCTTTGATCATCAGTCGGATGATATATCTATCAGAATTAGATGATGGGATAAGTGAAGGGTCAGTGAACTTCTGCTTCCCTATCAGAACTAGTAAGAGTTTCTCTGTCAAAAAGGACAGACCCTTGGGTCGTTCGCTTTTCTCTAGTTGGATTTGCTGAATGTTGGGCATGCAGGATGAGGTGACTGAGTAGACCAAAACAATGTTACAAGTGTTAGAAGCTATTGCCACAATCTGAGCTCTAAGGTCAAAAGCAATTATATCAGGGACCAAAATTCCTGGAATGCTGACTTTCCTGGTTGTGGTTACCTTTCCTTCAAAAGTCACTAAGATCAAGTGTGACGAATCTTGGCCAGTTCCTGAAGGGTAATCCTTCCTTCTCAAAGGAATGAGAGGACTGGGGTCAGATCTCCGATGATTTGAAAGGATGTGGGTTAAATCAACTGGGCCCGAGGAAGATGAAGCTACTGAATCAACGGCTACTGATTTGTCTGAATCTATAGACTTCCTTCGCAGATCCATAGAGTATTCCTCATCCCCAAGCACCAGTGTAGACTGCGAAGTTAAAGAACCCGTTTCCGTTCCTACAGGCAATTCAAATGTGATGCCTGCATTTAAGCCACAAATCTTATCAAGGGGGAGTTCGGTAGCCACAGCAATTTGAAAATCCAACGTGGCTTCAATAGCACAAATGTAGCTTCCAACATCAAATATTGGGCAAAAGGAGCAAGCGTTTAATGTTTTCTGGGCATCGTCCCATATATAGGAGTGAAGAGCGCTCCCTATAGCAACGACTAAGCGATGGCCATCCTTAGTCCAGCAAGCACAGTGGATGAGACCACTGCTTTTGATATCTGCTTTAATCCTGGAGTTGTCTGAACGAACGGCATATAAAACAGAAGCATCCCTTTTGGTAAGTACAGACAAAATGTCCCTCTTTGGGTGCCACACACATCCCTGAGGAAGCAACTGGAAAGGCTCGCCAATTTCACAGGTCTGAGAAACCAGGAGCTTATTCTTTTCCGAGGCAACGTGGCTCAGTTGCCAAATGCTGACATGCTTCTTATGCTGAACAGCTAGCAGGGCTGGCGTGTCAGACGAGTAACTCGGGCTCCAGTAAAGTCCATGGACGTGTTCAAACTGACCAATAACAGTTGAGTCGCCAAACCGCAGTTCTTTGTTGTGAAAGTGCAGGCCAGTCAGTGCCACCTGCTTGCCATCTGTCCACGCAATCCCATGCACAGGGTGTATGGCCTGGTGCAAAGCATTAAGGCCTGTTCTCAGCAGCTTCGCTTTCCCCAGTTCCATTATTCAACCCTCCTTGCTAATGTGGTTGGCTCCAAAGTTGATTTTCCACAGGATTCATCAGAACAGCTTGACAAAGCAAATGCTCCTTGGCCGAAGACCGATTTCCCTATGGCAATGCCCTTTCTTTCAAGCGTCTTCTGCGATGTAGCTCTGCTGATGTATAGATCTACATCAAAGCTGCTCTAACCATACTCTTTTCTGGGGAGGCGCTCTCTCTGTGTGTGTCTCTCACAGACACATGTGACATCTAATAAGGTTTAGCTAATTACTGTTCTCTGAGATGACATGTTCTTGGAAGCCTATTTTTAACTCTTTAAGGGCTGGGCCTGTGTTTTAAAATAGCAGTTTAATACCTTCAGTGAATAACGGTCTCTTCACTGAATGGAGGAAAGCTCTTACGCACTAGCAAGCAATGCAGCTGCAGCATGAAATAATGATCTGACACTTTTTCTTTCACAGCCCCTGAAGGGAACACCAAGAATATTTAATCACATTCTTGAAGTGTAAGGAAAGAAGGGTAGTATTCAGTTTTGCCAGTAGTTCCAACCAAGTAATGGGAGTGACAGGAAACAAAAGCAAGAGCAACAGAAATAAGG
This sequence comes from Podarcis melisellensis, assembly GCF_964234715.1. Classification (NCBI taxonomy): domain Eukaryota; kingdom Metazoa; phylum Chordata; class Lepidosauria; order Squamata; family Lacertidae; genus Podarcis; species Podarcis melisellensis. The sequence goes on along the minus strand of NC_138530.1, from coordinate 100,238,348 downwards.
TGTTGGTTTCTGTGAGTGGCAGACCAATTGATTCCAGACTTTTCTTCTTCTGCATATACTCTTTTCTCACTTTATTATGTAATCCAAACCAAAGGGTCATAAAAAGAGAAAATCTGGGCCTCAAGCCTGAGCCATACTATCTTGAAGCACTGATGGTAATTAAAGATGCTTATGGGCTACCTGTGATTACTTTCTGGTGAAGGAAATGTGCTCTGCACATGCCCAGAAGCACTGTTATCTTTCTTAGTTTTATTTCATGCATTTGAGTGCTGAATCCCAGCATTTAGGAGTACGAGAAATAAATGTTCACAATACTGTAGATGCAAGGCTTTGCAATGAATTTCTTTCTTGCTGTGAATAAGATATTGCAGAAGCCAGCTCAAAGCAGTGCATGTTGTCCATGTTTTACTTTACTCCCTTGTCTCAACTGCCTCCCATCTTGCTGACCTTATTTAGAATAGTAGATTCATAGAATCATAGAGCTGAAAGTAACCACTAACTGACACAAAAGGCACCCAGTGCAGCAATTAGGCTGTTCTTTCCCACAACAGAGCAGAAGGAATTCCAAATGAAATGCACTTCATCCGAGATCCCATTATGGCTTGTACATCAATTCTGTATCTTTGGCTGGAGCAGTACATCAAATCACAAAAGTAAAAGCAGCCACCAGATGGCGCCTCTGACAGTTTCACAGGCACAATTAAAGCAGCCTTTTAACAGACATGTCTGCAAAAGTTCCTTGTTCCCAAAATACTTGAATGGTTTTAGTTACTTGTGGCATACACCGATGACCTGAAAGGGGGGGGGGCAGGTTTCCTCCAATTCACAATGGTTCCCCTGGCTAAGCTGGGCTCAGATCTCATAAACCTTGTTGCGACTTCAAATTTAATACTACCTATACATTGGGCTGCTTGTCAGTAAATCATGTATCAGACTACAGCCTTGACTTGTAAATTAAGCTGGACGCTTTCCTTTTTATCAAGGGCTATTACAATGATTTCCATAGCTTGGCCTTGATCTCTTTGTGAAGTTACAAAAAGAACTTGAAAGCAGACACATTTTGTTCAGGCACCCTACTTCCTGCACAATACTTTGTGTGTGTATGTCTGTGCATTGTGGGCCATCAAAAGTATATCACTTTGTAGAAGGTTACATATTGCAATGCAATACTTGAGAGAACATTCTCACATCCAAATTCTTTTCTCAGCATTTTTACCCTTGGAGGGTGTGTGTGTGTGTGTGTGTGTGTGTGTGTGTCTGTCTGTCTGTCTGTCTGTCACAGACTGGACATGCTGAAAGAAATCCAAATGCACCAATAAATGACTCAGTGCTTGTAAGTTGATTCAGACATTAAGGAAGGCATATGGTGCTGTAGTCCTCTACATAACTTGTTGGCATAGTGCGCCTTGAGGGCAAAGTCAAACTTGAAAGGTTACAGGGCCTTCTGTGGCTGTACAGACCGATACAGGGGAGACATGCTTTGTTGCAGCTGGGGTGGATGAAGCTCCTCCCAGTGGTCATTCCTCCTCTGATCACTGCTATGGATATATGACCTGACTGTCTACAGGCATCATAGAGTTGATGTTGCCAGCCTTCATGCCACATTTGATAGATAGATAAACTTTATTCGCATTAGCCAACAGCCATAGCAACATAAAACAAGCAATATATACAATTAAAAATACAACAATGGGTAAAAAGGGCAATAAAATGACCAAGATTATTGTTCAGATAGTGGCCCTTAATCTCATTGCACCCTCGATAAACCTGGCAACCTTTGCTGTTGTCTGATCATTTTGATCTGATAAAAGAAAGGACAATGTGGCCGCAGATGGGCAGCCTAGGATGGTAAGTAAGAGTGAGGTAATGATCTCATTCCTCATGCCACATTTGCAGAAATCTTTGTAATACAGAGTTGGTCTGCCAGCGGGCGTGGTGGCTGAAGTCAGTTCCCCATAAAGAGCTACATCATCTAAATAAGGGAGAGGGGGATTGCTTGTCAAAAACTGCTCCCATGCCAGTTCATTCTGCATGTGTGGAGCCAACAGCTCCTGGAGGAATGGAGGGCTTCCATCCTATCTAATCTCCTTCCTTGCACTGTCTCTTAAAGCACTCTACCATTGGGTAGAGTGAAGCATCTGCCTCAAGTGGCAGGTGGGGATGGGCAGGCGGCAACAGTGAGGTGAAGAACATAGCTATTTGTGCTATGTGACCTGCTCTCCAGCCCCTAAGCTAGCCTGCTGCCCTCATGTAGTGATAGATACTGTCCTATCACCAGGGCAGAAGGAATATTAAAATGCCAGTCTAGCGGGCTTCAGTACATGGAAGGGCAAGGGAGTGAGCTGTCATCTTGTCCTTCACCCCGGCAGCAAAATGTATTGGGCTGGATCTGTCTCAAAGCTTTCTACCACTTAAGAGTGCCAGGGGCAGACCCCGAGAGGACCTCAAAACCTTACAGTACTGAATTACTTAATGGGGGGGGGGGGAGAGACTTGGATGGAGGAATGAAAGTATTTGTTTCCCAACCTTTTTTTGCAAGTAAACAGTATATATTAAAGTAAATCATCCTGGAAAGTGATTTAAAAGAAATAAGAATAAAACAAAGTGATTTTATGGGCTGTTTCTTTAATTGATTTAATGAAAATTAAATTAAACTAGCAAGAGAAGGGTTGGGAAAATTTCCAGCATTAATTTTTTTGTAAATAGTGAAGGCAGAAATCTCAGTCACTTATTATATATGTCACTTGCATTATACAGTTGTCATAGTCCTATTGTGCTTAGGAATTGTATGAAGCCTGATATTGCCATAGGATTATGTGCATTTTGCTTTCTTATATATATGGCAATTCTAATCTTGAAAAACCTTTGGTTAGAGAACATAAGCGCATACAAAAAGTGTAGCTGGATCAGACCAAAGACCTGAGATTCAGTATCCTGTTTTCCTTAATAGCCAGTCAGATGCTCTGTCTAGCTGTTGTCCCCCAGCAAATGGCATCTAGAGGTGCAGTACATCTGATCATGGAGGCAGTATATTGCATTTAGGATTATCAGCCATTGATAGCCTCCTCTTTTAAAAAAAGAAATCATGAATAGTGTGCACCAATACTTCAAACAAGGATTGTGAAATGCATCCAAGCTACATCCCTTACCCAAATTCCACGACACTTGTGGTTAGCTGCTTTGGGATGCAGGACTAAATGAACCCTGGTTTTGCTCCAGCAAAGCTCCTTTCTCAGTTTCTTAGGAAACTGCTTTACACTTAGGGCTCATCTGCACTTCTGCTTGCCCTGTGCCTAGAAAGCATGGATCTGAGCAGTTTTCCACTCCTGTGCTTTCTAGGTATGGGTCTGTTTGAGTTGCTTTGCCTTTCCCCCACTGCTTTCCCCCAGAAAACCTGCTCTTTAGTGCTAAATCGGAACAAACAGCAATTTGTTGCCATTTGTTCCAATTTGGCGCTATACTGATTGGCAGTGACTCATGAGGGCTTCAGACCGGAAGCCTCTCCCAGCCCTACCTGGAGATGCCCTTGGAGATTGAACCTGGTACCTTCTGCATGCAAAACAAATGCTCCACCGCTGAGCTAAGGCTTTTCCTCACCAAGCATGCTCTTTGGGCCTTAGGCAGAGGATTAGAGGCAGTTGTAGGGGAATGCAACTGATTCAATTGCACTGGGCATGAAGCCTTGGGGACTCCGCCAGAGACGCAAACTATGCTTTAGAATTGAGTGTGTGGGGGGCGCTGCTGAAATTTAGACCCCAAGTTCTGCAACTGGAAGGATCTTTCCCAGGGACCTTCTGCAGTCAAAGCTGCCGCCTTTACTGCTGAGCAATGGTGCCTTATTATTAAAAACAACATCAACAACAACACACCCTTGCTTTCTACATGTTCATTTCTATTCTTGTCCACTATAATGATAGCTGCAGGGTCCTTGTTGCTTTATTTCCTGAGGCTGCAGGCAGGACTGCAGAGAGGGTTTCTGTGGAAATGAGTCTCGCGCTTGCAGCTTTTTTGAATTCTGTTTGGTAGGCCTGGATCCTTACTCTGTGGTATTTTTATTTATTTTTTAAATTTGTATAGCGCCCTTCATCCAAAGATCACAGGGCAGTCCACAACATAAAAATAGAGAATGGAAACACAAAATACATAATAAAACAAAAGCAAGAAATGTTTTCACCTGGCGCCTAAATATATTTAATGTAGGTGTCAGGTGAGCCTCCTTGGAGAGAGCATTTCACAGGGGAGGGGGGGCACTGCAGAAAATGGCAATTCTTGTTTTACCACTCCAGAACTCTTGTGGAGGAAGCACACGAGGAAGATCGCAGGGTCTGGATTGGTTCATATCGGGAGATGGGGCCCTTGAGTAGAACCAGCCTTGTACAGGAGCAGCTTCGCACCTTAGCGCTCTGCCTCTGAAACGGGGCTTGATACTCAGCATGGAACGGAGCAAAGTAAAGTTTTTTAAAAGTGCATAAAAGCCCTAGATTGGAATCATAGGCTCACGGAGTTGGAAGGGATCCCGAGGATCATCTAGCCCTACCCCCTGCAATGCAGGGATCTCGCATAACATATGGCCACCCAATCTCCACCTAAAATGCCGAGCCGTTTCCACGCCCGCGTTTGGCAAGCCGGGCTCTGCGCTGCCAAAGGAGCAGCGCCTGCTTCCCGCCAGGAAACAGGACTGCATTCATTCCGCAAGCTGCGCGCCCTGCCTGCCTGTCTTATCTTTTTGCAGCGCGGTCCCCCGCCCTCTTACTCCGCCGCCCAGCTCCTCCCCACGGGAGGCTTTTCGCCCTGCCTTCCCCTCCGCCACCTCGCGGGGGGATTGGGCGACGGCGGCGCCTGCAGCCCCCCTCCCCACTTTCCCATTGGCCGGGTGGGCTGATGGGCAGCTCCGGAGGCGCTTGTCCGTCAGCTGCGGAGAGGGGCGGGGAGCTATGCGCCGGCTGGAGGGTCTCGCTAAGCCGGGACCTGCCGAGGAGGACGGCGGCGCGTGGTGCGGGGAGCAGGTTGCCAAGCGGGAGCGCGCCGCGTCGGGAGCACGGCGGCCATGGGGGTGGAAGTGGAGACCATCACGCCGGGAGACGGTGCGGTGCCCCCCTCGCCGCGGGTTCGGGCTGAGGGGCGCGGGGAAGAGAGGGGCGGCAGGGCAAAGCAGCTGCAGGCGGAGCTGGGTGCCTATGGGGGAAAGGAGGGTGGTGGTGGTGAAGCCTCTGGCTGCTCAGAAGAGGAGAGATTTGGTTGGGAGAAGGCGATGAATGAACTGGAAGGGGAGTTTTTTTGGCCAGGGAATGGTACCAAGTAGGGGTGCTCCTGGTAACGGTGGAGCAACGTCGGTTCTGGAATTGTCCAGTTGGAAGGGACCCCAACGATCATCTTAGTCCAGCCCCCTGCAATGCAGGAATCTTTTGCCCACCATGGGACTCGAACCCACGACTCTGAGATTTAAGAGCTTCAGGCTCCACCGACGGAGCTGTTGAGGGCCAGCTCAGTGCAATGCAGGTGCGTGTTCAGGGTTTCTGGGTACCTTATTTGAGGTGCAGCGCGTCCTCCTGCTCTCCACACCCTGGTCAGTACCCTGTGGTTCTTTGGCTCTCTCCTGCCTTGGCCATCACTCTTGTCCACCTTGCCAAGCTTGTAAAGTATATTTCAGCTCATCTGCGGCTGACGAAGGGATCGGATTTCCTATCATTTCAGAGGGATATTTGAGGTCAGAGGGCTGAATGGGTAGGTGACTGTCTCTTTCTCTGGCTGTCTCAGGAGGTTGAATCAGGGAGGATCGGAGAAAGTGGAACCTACAGGATGTTTGGAACAGGAATTTTAAAATGCAAAATGCGTGAAAAAATGCTAAATGCAAATATACATACATATATATATGGTGGGGGATGGGAGCGGTGTTTTCCTGCTGTCAGGTGGGGGGAAACTTGAGACTCCCTGGCTTAGAATATGGTGGAGGGTGCCTGTCCTGAGCAATATAATGAGGGAAAATGCCCAGAGGGCTCTGTGGATCGGTGGGCTGCAGTCTTCTGCTTCTTTGGCAGCAGCATCGGCAGCCACAAGCGATTAGGGATATTTAAATGGCATTTGCTGACAGCTGCATAAATCCAAGCGCAGTGAAGTAATTTAGTAACAAGAGCAAATTATAGTACGCTGTACTTCCCTGTTTAAAATGTGAGCCTCTCCATTCAGGAGAGAGACAAGGCTTCAGGCTTGCTCCTCTGTGAAAACCTGGAGAAGGCTCTTATTGAACAGACCACTGCTGCAACTGCAGAGCTAGCAAAGCAAAGAACTCCTGTTGTAACGGGGTGGGGGTGATCAGTGAATGGGAATTAGCAGGGGTTTGTGGCTGACAGTAACATGTGGAGATAGCTTTTTGCCATGAAGGAAATGTGTGCCACTTAGCCATTAGCCAGACATTGACTTTGAAGAAGTCTTCGTCGTGGGTGCAGCTTGGTTTGAGAACATACAATAGAACGATGGCAATTTAGCCCAGCTCACAGCACAGAGGAAGAATCCTGTAAAACCTCAAATGCTCTGCTCACTCTAAAATGGTACAGCGTGTTCAGCCAGCCATAACTCTTCAGTTTCACCAGATTTACAGCCCCTGACTGGTGAATACAATTATTGTGGACAATAGTCTACAGATTTTGGCAGGTGAATAAGTGCCCTTTTGTCTTGCCTGTGGGCTTCCCTGGGACATCTGATTGGCCACCATGGGAAAAGGATGCTTGACTAGATAGCTCAGTCAGTAGAGCATGAGACTCTTAATCTCAGGATTGTGGATTCAAGTAGGGTTGCCATACCTCTGGAATTTCCTGGACATAGCCGGAATACCACATTCGGAAACAGTGTCTGTTGCAGAAATCGCTAAAAATGTCCGGGGAAATCCGGACGCATGGCAAGTCATGTCGGCAGTGTCATTGCTGATGATTTACCTGAAAAAATAGCTCCAATTTATTTATTTTTGCTCAACAACTTTGGAACTTTTTGAAATATCTTCCAGTCCTACGTTGGGCAAAATATTCCTACATTGCAGGGGACTAGATGACTCTCAGGTCTCCTTCCAACTCTAAAATTCTATTATTCTAGGTCTTTGGTCTGAATGAGCAGGGCTGCTCTTTCATTCTCAAGGTAGCCGATCAAAACTAAGCTGTCTCATTTCCTACTTACAAAGTAAGTGTATCCCCTGTGGACCAGATGCTCAGCAAAAGGGCAAAGTGGAAGGCATCATGATCCCAGTATGAGGCACATTCTAGTGCCGTTTGCCTCCCTGTGTCACTAATAACTTTGTTGAAAATGGTCCTGTGATGAAGCAAACTAGAAGCTGGGGCCGAAATCAAGCTTTTGGTCACTGCTCTTTGAAATCATATTTGTGGGCCTTCTTTAGGCATGGTTGTCATTTAGTTAAAAAACCACACTATTTATTTTAGACTGTCCCATGTCTGAGGCTTCATAGGGTCAGTAGTAAAGGAATGATCCCAATTGTATTGTCTAAATTGATGGTCACTGAAAATTGAAATCTGTTCCCCCTGCTTTCCAAATGGCACATATAAGCCACTCTGTGGGAGGGTGAGACCAGCATAAGCTACAGGTATGTGATTACAATGTCATCCACACTACATGACACCATCTCTGCCTCTGCACCTTTTTTTCCCTTACACTGGTCGGTGTTTTTAACACAGAAAACCCAAATTATTCAATTTCCATTTTATCTTGTATTTAATGTAGATTTCGATATGAATGAGTTTATTCTGCTTTGACTCTTTTTAAACATCCACTTTTCTAAAAGGATGTTCAACAGCATAACGTATGCGTTTGTTCATGTTTTTAAACAGGAAGGACATTTCCAAAGAAAGGCCAGACATGTGTGGTCCATTATACAGGTAAGTTCCATTATGAATAGACTATTTTGTGTTTTCAGATTGTTATTTTCCGTTTGCAGTCCAACCATATTCATTTCTCCATACTGATTCGTGATGTCCTACATCTTTGTATAACGGCATTCAGGTTATCCAAAATGCTATTGATTTACATGAATTTGGATAATTGTTGCTCAGGTTATTTAACTAAAAGAAGTACCCTGACCCTTCTAGCTTTTCTCTCCCTCTCCCCACCCATTTCATAAAAAGGACCAGAGGTTGTAGTCTAGCTATTCATGTTGTCATCACTACAGAAAGCAAAGCAGAAGATTGATTTCTTCAGTACAGCACAAATGACTCCACTCCTGCCTTGCTGTTTTTTACCCTTTCCTCTACTGCTCAGTACATACTGAACACTTATGATGTTATTTGTGGAGAGCAGCTAGAAAGCCTATCAGTGTTCGGGTGCAGTGGTCTTCAGCTTACTAAGAGCTGGGACTCACCTGTAATCCCAACCTGAAATATGGGACTCTCTTTCAAATGACCATAGGCTACAGGGCAGATCCCAGCATTAAAAAGGGTAGAACCCAAGAATCTGGGGTGTGGTTGAGGCAGTCCGAAGAAGCAGAATGTTAAAAGAAAATCAGCATGAAGAAGTGGAGTGTCATGTTACCGTATTTTTCGCCCTATAGGACACACTTTTCCCCCTCCAAAAATGAAGGGGAAATGTGTGTGCATCCTATGGGGCGAATGCAGGCTTTCGCTGAAGCCTGGAGAGCGAGAGGCGTCGGTGCGCACCGACACCTCTCGCTCTCCAGGCTCCAGGAAGCTATCCGCAAGCCTTGCGTGCCCGGGGGAAGCTCTGCATGTGTGGTTGTGAACTGTGATTGTTGCAATGGCAGGAAACAGGAAGCTGCATTGTGCTGAATGTACGCCAGTGGTTTTTTGGGGAAAAGGTGCAAAATTCAAAACCGCAGGTAGATCCAGATGATTGGGGGGGGGGTTTCTGCTGTTATAATGTGGCACACAGAGAAAAGCACCCCACCCCCAGACAGTTGCTTCGGAGAAAGATCTTGTGGAACATTACTTGGCAGAAGACAATACGATGGTGGTGAAGTTTGCTCAGTTCTGAAGCCCAATTCTGCAAGTGTGTCCTTGTGAGACAACTGAAAATTACCATGTCACTAAGAGAAGAACAGGAATTCTGTCATGTAAAGCCACTGCAAACCATATCTCACGTTTGACAAATACTGACATAAAGAGGAGTATTTTTAAGAATTGCTTCTTCTTTTTAACAACCTCGAGTTGTTAGGTTCTTAATGAAATTGGGTTTTTTAAAGTAGGTGAGCCCCCCTCCATTTTTATATTGTGTGCCTTTAACTGTTTGTTCTTATTACCCAAAATCACTGACTCAGCACAGAATGAAATCAGGATGTAGAAATGATCCATAGATTATTGTTGTATTTACTGGGTTCATTCAGAGTCAGTAAAGAGTAAGAACTGCTCTCCAAAAAGGTATCTGAGTGCTGTCTCCATGCAGCAGAAGTCCTGATGATCTGGGAGGAGATGCCTTGCTTCTGACATAACTGGAGAATAGTATGTGTGTGATGCTGAGATGTCATTACTGATGGAGTTATACAAAGACCCAACTCTTGTACTATGATCCTATAATCCTTCTTTAGCCGGCTTTTTTCTTGATTCTGAGAACCACTGTAAAGCAAGCTAAACTTGGCTGCTGTGGCCATTAATATAATTGCAATAACTGGCAGAAACTTGCAAGAAGTGGCAAAAAATAACTCTCCCTTGAGATGACTATGATGATATATTTATCACCATTCTGGTAATGGAAAGAAGGAGCAGACTAGAAGACTTCAGGCTACATGGCTAGCATCCTAGAATTTCCTTAAAGTGGGACAGGGAAACCAACCCAAAATGCAGAGATACCAATTTATTATTAACCACATATTTAAGCCACATTACTCTGAACATCTTTATAGAAATGTGGCAGCATGGGTGAATTTGTTCAGTTCCATGGTGCTCTTTACCACTTCTTTTGTGACTCACACTTTGACAGGTGAACAATTACTTGGATAAGTAAAACTCAACTTGATTTTTTTTTAATCTGCTGCCATGTTAATCCAGTGACCTTTGTATTCAGCAGCTTGCTGTGTTTATTCAGCATACTTGAGTTCACAGAAATCTTCTGGATAAATAACCTTTTTCTTCTTTCATGTTTAGGTATCTAGGATTAGGATTTTAATCGTAAAGTCCAATACAGGAAACTGTGTTGATGGTGATGGAGTGTGTGCTTTTCAAAAACCCTTTGGCTGTAAACACACATAACTCCATAGTAAGACACATAGGCGCAGCAGAACTTCTGAGTAGGGATGAAGTGGAAATGCATTCCATTTAAGCCCACCTAAATTGTAGTCCCTGAACCCACATAAGAATGGAATTGCTGCTGTGAAATTGCCAAGCCTGGCACTGACTTGGTACCAGACACCGAGTCATGAAAGGATGGCTCAGACTCCACACAGGTCAAGGGTGTTGAGGAGCAGGCAGGGTCCCTTGGAAACAGTGCTAAGGGTCTCCTTGAGGGGCCTCCTGGTGGTGGGGAGACCTGCCGATGAGCAGAGGAAGAGGTGGAGTCACCCTCCACAGTTCTCGAGAATGCCCAAACCAAAAGATTTGAGACAAAGAGTAGCAACATAGCATACATCTATGGACCTTGGGTTGTGAGTGCGGGTGTCTCCCTGTGAGTAAATAATCCCCCAAACTGCTTCATTGTCAGCTGCTGAGGTTAAGATGTAGTTTAGGAGACTGTAGTATTAAAGGTCTCCCTCTTGAGCCATCCAATTGCTGGAGGAAAGGCTCTTCGTTCCTAAACCTAGTCTTCTATGATTGCTGAGCTACATGGTGCTGGGACACCCTGTGTTAACTGATCTTGGAAGGGTTGTTTCTGGATCATGTTTTGAACCTTGTGTTTGTCCCCAGTTTCTTTGCACTGCACTACACTGCACCCCCTCAATGGTATCCTTAGTGAATGCTTTGGTGAAAGACTTATATCTCCTGGCACCCATGGGAGTGTGACAGGAATTCACATTTTTTCCTGAATTTTGCAATGCAGCTAACCAGCCAAACATTAAAAATGCCAAATCTTTATTTGAGAGGAAAGGGTGCACACACACACAAAAGCATATATTACTTGATACTGTGCAAAAATAAGTGTTGTTAAAAATTCTGTGCAAAAATGTATTTACGAGGCAAAATTGCATACAAAAATGTGTGGGAGAAACGTACATCAAAATACATACAGGCGGCTACCATTTTGCGTGGGGGTTCTGTTCCCAGACCCTGTGTGCATTGGTGGAGCGCACATAAGTATGCCCTACCCTGTTACACCCCAGTCTGTATATATTTTTGTCCAGAGTTTAAAAAGGATTGCTGCAAGCTGACGTGGAAATGGGACGGTGCACTTAAGATTGGAAAAAAAGGAGCCACCAAGCATAGACATTGACTTTAATGGGGGAAAATTGCTCATCAATTGCAACCAATTAGGAATTGTAAGGAAGGCAACTTTATTAGAAAACGTTACTGTTTATTGATTGTGCCACCAAAAAAGAAAGTAATTGCAGACCACTGTCTGTGAACGGTTCATTATGGAAAGGCACCTTGGGCTAAATTGATTTTGTTCAAAATAGACAACTCTGGCAATATTTTGTAAGTGAGAGTGCTCATTGATTGTTCACTGGCTGCTGTTGTTGTGGGTTTCTTTTCCTTGTTGTTTCTTTTCCTCCAGTTCCTGTTCTGTATTCCTGAAATAATGTAAGTTATTTCTGCACTGCATTAAGTACAGATGAGTATGTCTTTCACTCCATAAATGTCTTCTGATTCTAACCAAGTATTTTCTGAATATTCCGAGCAGCAACTGTGTCTCAGGCTTCCTCTCCCTCATCACAGTGTAGCAAAACTTTCCCTGTCTCAGCAATAATTTCCCCTCCCACCAATAATAGGGTAGGAAGGTGGGGAAATATGCAGCATGATAAACCATGTGGAGCAGCATCCCTAATAAGATATGACAGGCATCCATTCACCGTATCTTCCGGAAATAGTTGAAGACATTTTTGTTTTGACAAGCTTTTCCAGCTGGATGAAAAGGGCTCTGCCTTAGGTGTTCATTTTGAACTGTTTTTCCAACCTCTCTTCAGTTGTCTTTTGTACTGTTTCTAAACTGGTTGGATTTGGATTTGGATTTGATATCCCGCCTTTCACTCCCTTTTAAGGAGTCTCAAAGCGGCTAACATTCTCCTTTTCCTTCCTCCCCCACAACAAACACTCTGTGAGGTGAGTGGGGCTGAGAGACTTCAAAGAAGTGTGACTGGCCCAAGGTCACCCAGCGGCTGCATGTGGAGGAGCGGAGATGCGAACCCGGTTACCCAGATTACGAGACTACTGCTCTTAACCACTACACCACACTGGCTCTCTGGTTATATGGTATGCTTGTAAATTGCCATATAACCAGTAAATTTATTTACTGTAAACCAATTTACAGGCACACTGGTTATATGGTATGCTTGTAAATTGCCTTGAGACGCATGCAGAGCTGACCCCACCCATGAGGGAAGGTGAGGTCATCACCATGGGTGGCAGGATTCGCAGTGGCAGCAGATCCAGCCTCCAAGGAAGGCCCCGCCCACGGCTGCCACCACTGCTACAGTGTCAGCGACAGCTGTGATACACTTCCTGGAGGCCAGATCTGCCTCTTCCTTGGTACCCCCCACCCATCAATGCTGCCTCTAGAGCGGCCCCTGAAGCGTATGTAACGCGAGGTACCACTGTAATTTGGTTAATTAAAATGAAATATTGCTCCAGAATCACTGGCAGATTTTATAAATTCTTATGGTTCTACTTGCTCTATACAAGTGGTGAATAGGAGGCACTCCTGGTCTTCTCCCACCCTTTCCCCCCAAAGTAGGCCTTCCCCCACTTCTCGTACCTAAAGTAGATCCTTATTCCGACATCTTTCTCAGTGTAGATTTTTATTATCACCTTGTTCCTGATGTAGATCATCACTCACTCTTTCTTCCCTGGTGGAGGGAAGCATTTTGTGGTCTTGAGCCAGCCCTGGATGTATATATGTGGGATTGAGCCATGTTATTGAGCTTCTGCAACTATAAGCATGATTGTGCCTGAATCAACTACCAAGAAACTAATTTCTTTGGTGAAGATTAGGTCTAGTTGTCTTCTATGGAAGGTGAAGGCTGAAGTTTTTCTCATAGGGCCAAACCCTACCATGAGGTAGAGTGGAGCGGCCACTAAGGCAGCTCATTTTAGGTGTCATGAAGGTACAGATTCAGTCAAGGTTAGAGAGATGTGGAGACAACTGGGCAGTGACCCATAAAAGCTTTATCATTCCCACCAGGAGGTCAGTCCATCTGGGAACTGGATGGGAGGGTTTATACTTGGTGTTGGGAGGCAAGTCTTGTTGGTATACTGTCCTCCCTACTGCCCAACCACCTCCCTGACTAAGCTGTCTGAAGTAATCTGGTGAGGAGTTGGAGAATCTCCCGACTTTAGTTCTGCAGGTGTGCCTGGAAGAAGTGTATTATCAAGATCCTTTCCGGTTTGGATGCTGAATCAGCCTTAGTCACCCTTATAAATGACCTTCAAATGGAGTAAAACAGGGTAGTGTGAACCTGTTAGTTTTCCTTGACATCTCAGTGGTTTTTGACACCAAGCAACCCAAGCAGGTGGAAACTGGAGGTAACGTATCACTGTAATTCTGCTGCTACCCATAGGATTGCTACCAGAAAGTAGTAATCAGAGATTGTTGTTCGGCTCAGTGGCTTTGGGATTCTGATGTCTCACAAGTGTCTGTTCTGTCTCCTGAGCTATTTAAAATCTACATGAAACCGTTGGGAGCTGTCACCTGGGGATTTGGAACACAGTGTCACCCATGTGCTGATGACACAAAGCTTTATCTCCATTCCATCACAATCAGGAGGGACTATGAAGGTGTTCCACAGGTGTCTGGAAGCAGTGAAGGGCTGGATCGGGGCCAATTAATTACGGCTGAATCCCAATAAGGCAGAAGCGCTGCGGGTGGGTTCGCAGCTCGCCACTGAAGAAACAAGTACTTCTGGGAGTACTTCCGGATTCCAACTTGTCAGTAGGGTCTCAAGTGACTTCTGTAACTAGGAGTGCTTATGCCTAACTTAAGCTGATTCTCCAGCTACTGTGATAGCTCAGTTGCTCATGCTCTGGTGAGCTCCCATCTTGGCTACTGGCTATATGTAGGGCTGCCCTTGAAGAGGGCCCAGAGGCTGCAGCTCTTGCAGATGATATGTGGGGCAGCCCAGTGGAACCTGTGTCACCAGTCCTGAAAGCTGCACTGGCTGCCAATGAGGTCCAATTCAGAGCGTTAGTACTAGTATACAAAGCCCTAAATAGCTTGGAACCTACATAACGCTGAACCCCCAGCATCAACCATCTTGGACGCTTGCACTACCGGCAGCTCCCTGGCAGGCATTGACCTGTAACACAGCCTTTTCAGTGGCAGTTCTCCATTTGTGGAGTGTCTTCTCTGGTGACATGTGTCTCATTATTGACTTTCAGGAGAAATTAAAAAAGATTCTTGTTTACCCAGGCATTTGATGGCTAAAGTACAGCCTTCCTGTGCACTCTGGGATAACTGTTATCATCATCATCATCATCATCATCAATATATTTGTGACTCTGGGCTCTTTCAGGAGGAAGGGTAGGATAGAAATTGAATAAACAAATGAATGAATGGATGAATAAAAGAGTTGTGTTTTTACTCCTGAAATGTGGGATTTTCTACCACTGGTGCCAAATGACTTGGCAAGCCTTTGGTGCTGTGCCCCTCGAGCTGGCGGGGGGGGGGGCGAGGAGAGAAGCAGCACATGCCATTACATCCCGGGCAGCAAAATGTCTGGGGCCAGCCCTGCACCAACTGTGTTTGGTTTGATTAACCACATCACATCCAAGTTCTATTTTAGACCTGGATACTGTATCAGACATTGTAAGTGCGAAAGACAGTGTTAAGCAATCAGCCCTGATGCTGCTGTAACATTTGAGATACTGGGGGCGAGCTGCGGATAAGGTTGCAACGTTGTCAGGGGGGCTTGAACAGCAGCATGCGAGGCACAGTTCAGTGGCTGTCGATTCCCCTTTCACTATGTCTCCTTGCCGGGTAAAACTGTACCTGCTGGACTTCTGCCTGTCTGTGCAGCTGTTTCAGTGTACAGGAACCCTGCCAGAAGACAGACGGCCTCTCTAGCTGTGGACCTGGCAGCTGTCCCTTATGCTCTTTCCATCGGGGCAGCCTATGTGTGAAAAATATATCACAGCGTGAAATGTATCTATGTGTGATTGGAAATAAGTCACAGAGGTGATAACATGTGAATAATTACTGGTGCGATTAAGTATCTCCTGGTGCATCAATCTGTCTCTCATCCTGAAGAGCTAGCATGGACAGCTGTTAATATGGCACACAGAACTACTGAGTCAGTAGAACAAGGGAAGTTAATACTGGCCAACGGGAATGAGACAGAGTCGTTCTGATCCTGCCGTCATTTTCACTTTCTTAGCTGTGTTTGGGGTTGGGGATTTTTTTAAAAAAATGAATGGAACATTTTTTTTGTTTCTGAGCATGGACAATCAACATGGCAGATAGTGGAAATTATTCATTGCCGTTTTTTCTGTGAAGTGTAGATTAACCAGAGTTTCCTAAACATAGGTTTCGAGCTGTTGTTGGACTACAACTCCCATCATCCCTGGCTAGCGGGACCAGTGGTTGGGGATGATGGGAATTGTAGTCCAAAAGCAGCTGGAGACCCAAGTTTGGGAAACCCTGGATTAAACAAACAATAAAAAGGAATAGGCTTTATTGTCCTTCTGTCTATGATGTGGTGTAGTGGTTAGAATGATGGATTGTGGGAGCTGGGAGTCTTGGGGTACCCTCCCTTCTGATCCACTAAGATCACTGGATTATCCTGGGCCAAAAACTTTTTTTTTTAAACCCAAATAATTTTTATGGCTTTTCATGTAAATACAAGAACAACATATAGCTCCAGTAACTTGTCCAGTGGTACATTCTTATTAGGTTTGATATGCAGTATACTATACAAGCAATACGTTTATTTATGCATTGTCAATTCAAGTATCCTCTCCACAGAGATTTTTGTAGTAACTTTCAACTTAACCTACCTGACTGGGATTTGTTGCGAGGAGGATAAAATGGGTGGGTGGGGATTGTGTTCCTATATAACCAGTTTTGAAAAGCAATATTGTATTTTTAGTGGGAATCATATTTTGCATGGACCTCCGAGGCGGTTCCTTGTATTTGATGCTGTGCTTTGCTGAAGAACAATGTATTACATAATATGTCTTCAGGGCTTTTGCAGTTTTAAAGGTAGCTAGTGCTTTTATGGAATTTGTGGTCACCATGCATTTCTCATGGTGCAGAAACTGAGCAAAATTCCGTGTCGGCTAAGCTTATCTTGCAATACTTGTATATGTATATTAGGAATGTATGTATATATTAGGGTCCTGTGAAACACACATTTATATAATTTGGCTAATTAAAATGAAATACTGCTCCAGAATCACTGTCAGATTTTATAAATTCTTATGGTTCTACTTGCTCTATATTGCTTTTAGCATCATGATAACCAGCATTCTGCATTCTTGCGGTATAGTTATCCTTGAGTTGCTTTAATCCAGTGCTTTTTCTGGGGGTCCTCAAGGGTATGCACTACCCACACCTTTTTTTCTGGAAGAAAAGCACTGCTTCAGCCCGTTTGCAACATACCACCTCTTGTTGAATCCCCCCCATCTTTAATATTTTGTTTTTAATCCCCTGTTTTTACAGCAGCATTACATGACTAACTTGTTAAAAGTGTGATCTTAGCTTTTAAAACTGGCACCTGCTGACTTGACAGATTTCTCTGTTTTAAAAGTTGCAGTCCTAATTTTGTGCATGTGTTGCTGTTGTTTTAATAAGTTTTAATAAGTGGCATTTATTGCTGTTTGTGTGGGATGCAGGTGGCGCTGTGGTCAAAACCACAGAGCCTAGGGCTTGCCGATCAGAAGGTCAGTGGTTCGAATCCCCGCAATGGGGTGAGCTCCCGTTGCTCGGTCCCTGCTCCTGCCAACCTGGCAGTTTGAAAGCACGTCAAAGTGCAAGTAGATAAATAGGTACCACTCCGGCGGGAAGGTAAATCGCGTTTCCGTGCGCTGCTTTGGTTCGCCAGAAGCAGCTTAGTCATGCTGGCCACATCACCCGGAAGCTGTACACTGGCTTCCTCGGCCAATAAAGCGAGACAAGCGCCGCAACCCCAGAGTCGTCTGCGACTGGACTTAACGGTCAGGGGTCCCTTTACCTTTTATTGCTGTTTGTACATCGGTTCACTTGCAGGGAAATTTGAGGCCAGAATTTGACTGTGTGGCTTTAACCCTTATAGTCAGCACTGCATAACTCTGGGCATGACCCATTCTCCTCTACGTGTAGAAGAGGGGATCTCCCCCAACTTCAGTCTTTCCTCTTCCCTTTTCTCATAGCCCTCATGCAGCTACATTCACACTGCAGTGCTTGGCTGCTATGGCCTTAAAAATACACTGTAGATCCATGTAGCCTTCTCTTTCCCATAGAGGTACAAGAAGGCTACTCTTCAGTGGACTAGTCCTTGCACATGTCCTTAGTCATAGAGGAATCTGCTTATGTGAAGCATTGGAAACTGCCATCTATAGAGTGACACTGACTGACAATGGTTTTCCGGTTACTAACCCACAAGGTCTACCAGAGATTATTCATTCATTGATTTTATGTGTCTGCAGCTTTTTTGCCCCCACCCCCCAAAATAAATCATGCTCACAGCAGCTTACAGCAAAGCAAAGAGGGAAATAGTTCAAGCAAGCACTACAAATCAATTTCATAATAATATATGAAATACAATGCAATACAGTGGTACCTCGGGTTAAGTACTTAATTCGTTCCGGAGGTCCGTTCTTAACCTGAAACTGTTCTTAACCTGAAGCACCACTTTAGCTAATGGGGCCTCCTGCTGCCGCCGCGCCGCCGGAGCACGATTTCTGTTCTCATCCTGAAGCAAAGTTCTTAACCTGAGGTACTATTTCTGGGTTAGCAGAGTCTGTAACCTGAAGCATATGTAACCTGAAGCGTATGTAACCCGAGGTACCACTGTATACTGTAATATACTGCAAAACAACACAGTAACGATTTCATAATTACGTAGCAAAACAATTGTTTTGTTGTTGGCATCCATCTGTCTCAAGAGAGAATGGAGTGTGTCTCTGGGGGTGAAGTCAAACTGCTGTGATAGTAGCATCAAAGTGACGTCCCCGGGGTACAAGGCTAGGCAGTGTGCATGGAGGTCCTGAGCTGCCCAGATGACAAGACTCCTATCTCGGCCTTGCTAATGTGGTTCAAAGGAAAGCGGAGCAATACGTTCAGCACCAGCTTGGCTGCAGGAGTTGCCCGAAGGAGGCATACAGGGCACCATCCAACCAGGGCAGATGGGGCTCTTCAACCTAGGAAGGTAGCCCATCTAGGAGAAGGAAAACTCTGACCCTAAACCTCAGCTGCCTTGTGGGATATTTTCAGGAGAAGAGAGCCCTACACAAATCTGGAGTGGAATCCCTATAGCAATTATAACACACAAAACCCCACATTTCAATGCTTTAAATGTAGCAAGATTACAACATGCAGCATCCAATAGCAAAAACAACAGGAGCTTCAGTTTCTCCTGGGGACCTTTTACATGCAAGGCATGTGCTCTGTCACTGAATCAAGGCCCTTTTCCTCCATAGGCCTCCCATTGTAGGTATTGACTGGCACATTGTGATACGTGTTTGAACAAAAAAAAAAAAAATCAACAAAGATTAAGAGAGAATAGCATGCCAAATAGACAGGGTTCGAAATTAGCAGGGCGCCAGGCGCATTTTGTGCCTAAAGAGTCTTCATTTGCAAGAACCTCAGAAAGTCTGGCTGCCTTTTTTTGCACCTGGCCGATACTCAAGTGTTACTGAAATATATGTGCTTTGAAGCCTCGAAGTATATGTTAAGGATAAACAATATGTTAAGGAGTTTAACAATAAAGAGTAGAATGATTTGAAAACTGAAGCATGGTACCAATATTTTTATTTTAAACACCAAATTCAACATGTATTAACAATTTCTGCTAAAAATGTGATATTAACAATGTGTCACTTATGTGAATTGGGTATTAATTCATGCTTATCAAAATAATAAATAAAAAGTGTTGCTGACACCCCACCCCCAGTGGTGACTAGACATTATGCTTTGGCACCCACAGCTCAGGTCCCAGAAGCCATTTGGCCCCTAGCTTTTCTGTCCCAGCTTCTAACACTACATATAGACATTTCTAGTGTTGCTTGCTGTACAGCTGCCTCCAGGCCTGCTTGATCCAAAAGCAAAACATTATTGAGTTTTTTGGATTTCCTTTCCATGCAAAGCCATCTTTGAGAAAGCACTGGATTGCACATCAAAAGGTTGGGGTGGGAGATTCTAATGGAGGATGTTCGTGCCATTTAAAAAATGGTTTGCTTTAGTTTTTACAGCTCTGACTTCACCCTTCCTATGGAAGTGCTTGCATTCCTACAGTATGTACAGTATGAACATGTTGCTATTAATATATCCCTTGTGGCAAGGGGTGGCCTGGGCAGAACAGCATGTGTGAAAAGAGATCTTGTGCTAGGAGGTGACATGAATTTTGGATTGAGTCATTCTTCCCCATCTGTCGGGGCTCCCTGTGCAGACGCTCCCCGCGGGTTGAGGTAAGCCAACATGGGTCACAACTAGGCCCTCTAATGGTGCGCTTGTGTTTATATTAAGCGCCAGCACGACTTCCCACCTTCTGGGCTCATCCCACTTTAGTTCTGTAAATATTTTTGCTGCTCATATCTATTGTTGGCACAGAGACACCAGCTGAAAGTTCTCTTAAGCCTTTCATTGCATATATGGCTCTGTGCCAGTGAAAGCTAGACTTAAGCATCTTGGCCTCTTTCGCTGCCTGGGGCAGATTCTCCCCTACCCCGTCCCCAGTAATAACTGATGTTTTTCTTTAAGCTAGGCAGGAATTTCCACAAGGCAGGCTTTTGCCACTGCTGTAAACCAGAGGGTACTTTGTTTTCTGCCATTTTAGCACACGCCATCCTGTCCCCCCGCCCTGCTCCAGCATGCCTCTTCAGCTAATCCATACAGGATGCACATTTCTGTCGTGGTGCTGTTGATTGTCTTCAACAGCCATGCCAAGTTTCCCAGCATGAAGTGGCTGCTGTTAAAATATTTATCTGCCATTTAGTTGGCAGGTGGCATTTCAGAGTTCTGTGGTTACATCTCTCCCCCCCCCCTTCCGAATCAAGCAAAGCTTGAAATGATGATTTGCACATGAGCTGAAATTGTGTATAATTTAGACGCACCAGGAAGGGTGGCAGCTGCGATAGAGATTGCTAATTGAGAATTATAGGAGTAGCTCTGATCCACAGATTTAACATCTCCATGTCAAGTCTAGAGTATTTTTGTGAATGAGACAAATGCAACACAACACCTTCTGCTTGTGAATTTCTGGATTGAATGTCACCCCCAAATGTGAATCAATTATTATAAGAAAATTAGTATTTCACTACCCACAGTGTGTACTGTTGTTGTCTTCTCCCGCAAATGTGTATGCAGCCATTTTGGGAAGCCTAGTCATTTGAAAATGTCTTTGTATTCCTGTTGTGTTCAGGAAGCTGCCAATCTTCAAATGTTGCATTGGTGTTATTATGAAGCAGAAGTTGTATTGGTGATCTATCAGTTGATGACATTCAAGCAGCCTCTGAATAGACTCGCCCAGTAAGGGCCAGCATTGACCCATGACCGCCTAACAGTAGTCCTATGGTTCATTCCTTCTCTTAACCAGGCCAGCAGCATAACCCGAATATATTTTACTGAAGCTAAGCAGGTTTGGGTCTGTTCAGTGCCTGGATGAAATTGCCCAGTCAACCTTTGAGTGACACCTTTAGCTCCCCATTCAAACCATTGCAAGTAGTATTCCCTATTAGCAAGCCTAAAAGACAATGGTAATTCCTAGCACAAAAACCCTTGTCTCATTCTTGGGTAAACCGTTGTCTGTGAGACGGATGCAATTCACAGTGTTGAGAAATCCAGTCACAGATCTCCCACACAACATGCCTTTTTCTTCCTGTGTGAATTGAATCAAAGCAATTGTTTCATTAACAAATCAGGGGGGTTATTTTCTTTACCAATGCTTGCTTGTGAAAGGATAGCTCTGGAAATGGCTATATATCTTTGGCTAACTTTACTACTTCACAAGTTTGTATGGAGGTCTAATCTTCCTTGGGGTGAGAAGTAAGATACAAAAGTGATAGTTTGGCTCCCCTTTGCCTCCCTCCTGCCTTACTAATGTCTCTGGCTGAGATACAGTCCAGCAATTCTGGTTATGTAGTCTGCCTTGCCCTTCCCTGCATTTTTCAGGTGGGCTGTTGTCCTTTTAATATTATTATTAAAATGACACACCTGTACATCTTAAAGCAACAACAAAAATCATCTGTCATCTTATTTGTAAAAATAAAGAAAGAAAGAAAATAATGAAAACACATTTTTAAATGCTACAAAATTGCTCTGGTGAAAGGGCCATCTAGAGTAGCAGAAGCTGTTTCCCAAAGTTCATCCCTGGAGAGGATTGTCTGTCTGTCAAGAACATAAAAAATGCTTCCAAAACACAAACTCCCCTCTTTTTACGTACCTTTTAGGCATACTCACAGATGACCAGGACCCCCTCCCCTTGTGAGCTTGCTAACCTCAGGATAGCATGCTTGCCTCTGTTATCATGCCAAATAGTTAGGGGGATTGGAAGCCCTCATCAGGTGCATGCGTATGTGTGGTGAAATTACTATATACCCACCCAGAGATTTCATTAAAGCTAGGAAACAATAGACCACCTAGGACTCTGATATGTGGCTTTGACTGACATTATTATCTAGAGAAATGGAAAAGACTGAACTTTCTAATTTTGACAGGTTCAAATAAAAGTGTAGCTCCTTCTTTGCATATTTGCAAAACATGGTCTATAACATCATGTTTTCTGGCAGTGCAGATTAGGATTTCCTGAAACCCTAAAGTGTGTCTCTTGCATGGCTTTGTAACTGTCTCCTACACGTCTAGGAATCCATTAGGCTAATAAATAAATAACCGAGCAGCAGCTGCTCATAACCACAAAAATGAAAATACAGATTGCAGCAAGGCAAAATGTCGCAAGGGTTAAATCACATTTCTGAATCATGCCACAAGCAGTATTCAGTAACAATAATTCATACCTCACATTAATATAGTCCTGAGTTTTCAAAACATTCTCCATACATTATTTCAATATTTCTTACAACAACATTTTCAGGTAGGATCATATTATCCCCTTCTTGCAGAAGACAGTAGGGGCTATGGCTTAGATACCATGGTTTACCTGAGACCCTTGGGTGAGTTGATTGTGACTAAACTCTTTCCCAGATTGTGCTTTTTAGGTAGTTATCTTGCATCAGTGCTCAAGGTGGAATAGCCTCATAATTTGCTTAACCACCAAACTACTACTCTGTGTTCACGCTGCAATAGAAGGTGTCATTCATTTAACTGGTCTCATCAGCTGTGCATACCACATGTGCATTTTAAAGTGCCCAGTTGCTTGTTCGCTGTGTACAACAAATCAAGACTGTCGGTCAACAACTTTTGTTGATATGTTAAATAGATATCAGACTAGAGGACTATCAGTCCAGCTGGTTATTGATATTGTTTTCTGTATGTGGTCTAGAGAGAATTGGCGACTGTCATAGTCTGGGAGGATCAATAAAATACTGTTACTATTACTGTGGGTTTGATTGCAGACATGGTACTCAGGCCTGATTTGCCCAGACAAACCTGCTGTAAAAGAGCATCTCAGCTCTGTTGATCAGACTGTAGGCATTATCAGTGCCAAGAGAAAAGATGGCAGCTCCCTCCATTGTCACCATACTCACATCCTCTTCCCAGCCCCAACCCAATGGCCTCATAGATGAGTGAGCAAAGGGCCAGTTGGCAGGTGAAATAACAAATACTTTCCCTTTAAAATCTGGTATTGCCTTTCAGCTATCTCAGTTTTCAGCTCATTGCTATGTGGCTTATTCATGCTGCTTGATAGTGGTCAAAGGAACTTTACTTCTCTGCCACTACTTGTCATTTCATGGCAGCTATGCATGAACAAAACAGTGCCACATATAGTTAAATAGGCCTGTCCCTGATTCAGTAGTGGAAGGGGAGTGTAACTGAGTTAAACTCTCCCGGCTCCAACAAGGGATCAGCACCATCACTAAAATTTAAATGGCAGCTGTGTGCAGGGTGGGTAGGGCTTCCTAGTCCTTGCACGATCAGTTCCGGCCCAGGATATGGAGATGTCAACACAACCATCTTTATATAGCAGGCAGAGGTTCTGATGAGCCCATTCACGTTTTAAAAGCACATGTGAAAGAAGGGCTCTGGAGCTGTGTGTTAACTTTGCCCGTTGTTGATGCGTTCTCTGGCTGTGTTCCCCACTAGGCATTCAGCCAACGTGAGAAGAGACCTAAAGTAAGCAGCTACCAATGTGTGTGCAATATGTTCTCTTCCATGTGAAAGAACCCAGAATCCCCTTACCTTGAGGACTCCATGCATAAATGTAGGCATGTATATAGGGCCTCCTCTGCACCCTAGCTAAATGCAAATGGAGCAGAATGGGCCGTGAGGGGCATGATTCTGCAGACTTCTCACATGTGTTGTTGACATGCTAGGGGTTTCTCTGAACTCCTCCTTCTCTATATGATCAGTTTCTGGTTTTACATGTCTCCTGATTTTTCATAATCCAGCTTGATTCCCCCCCCCCATGGGGGAAAATAATGTATAAAAACAATTTAAGTCAAGGATTATGTAATCTGTCAAATGTGTCCTATCTTGGGCTAAATGCAAGAATAGTTCAAAGAAAGCATACCTGAGTCTTCCTGGGATGCTTGGCAACATGTTGTCATCTGATCGAGACCTGCAACCTGTCTCTTATTTCTTCTCCCCCTGCCTCACTTATTTGCTTGGGGTAGTGGGACGTCCACAGTTTATATTTACATTTACTGCTTATATTAAATCTTCTTACCAATGATACTAGCACACAATAACCCATTCTAAGTATGACTGTGAATGTGTGACAATGCACACACATATCCTTCTCTTTTGCTATGTTGTTAATTTCTAATATTCTTATATTGACTGGTAAATTGCAATTTATAATCATATTTGTTTGACTGTAACTTAGTGGCTGATAAGTGATAATTATAATGATTGGGTTGGATTGTTTATGCATATATGAACACAATATAATCAACTGAGGAGAATAAAATCTTTTTTTAGCAAATAAAGGGCAGGTGACATCAAATGGACTGGAAACACAGCAATGTTAAGCATATTTTAACCATCCTGGTGAATTATTTGAAACCCTGTTCTGCAAAGTGAGCTCTGTCGCCACCCGATTTCATCATATTCCTGTTTCAGCACCTAAATGTCCCAAGGCCTCTCGTAATGTTAATTACAGACACATTATCCAGTGCTGCAGGATTGCTGGTTGATGTCTCTGAAGCAAAGTTGTCAAAGCAGCCAAAGGCACAGGCTCCATGCAAAGTCCCTACGTGCTGCATGGATCAAAAGAGGACATGAGCAGGAGCATTTAACTTGCAAGCCTTGCAAAAACTTGCACTCAGTGACTGTCTGTGCTGGAGATGACAAGCAACTCAGAAGTCGAAGCCATATTGGGTTATTAAAATGCTGATTGGCTCGCAGCAAGGACTATTAATAGCAAGTGGCAGAATAGTCATTCCCAAAATCACAACCGATAATGTATTCTTATTGCAATTGAGATTCGCAAAAATGAGAATCTTACCTGGAAACAGCATGAGTGAATAACTTCCCCTGACCAGGTAAAGCACATATGTATTCAGAATAGAAGCAAAAAGGTCTGTCTTCCTGCATTCCTTTAGACTGTGGTTCAAAACAGCTGCAGCTATATTTGGATTTTTGGCAGATGTTCATACTGTCTCTTTGCAGATAATTTTTTTTCAAGTATCCTTGAGCTTATGAGTTTCTGGGATGAGTCAGCATGTCACCAGTGCAGCTGTATCTGGTACAGTTAAGCATCTCAGCCTTAATTGAGGTGTGACTGCCCTTCAGCCATATTATCAGTAGACAGTATTAGCTAAGGAATTAGTCATATGCTGAGCAAGGTGTGATGGGGGGGGGGCTGCTGTGTTTGATATTAAGCATGCTCCATTCACTTACAAGGAAGGGATATGTGGATAAGTGGAGTTGAAACTTTCCTGTTTTACTACTTCACATTCTGTCATCCCAGATGCTTTTTTTCCAAGGCCAGCTTAAGTCTAGCACTGGAACCATGTTTGAGAAAAAGTTTATTGAATGACATTAGCCAGGAAGGTAAGATGAGGGAGTGTTTGGCTCCCTCAGCCACAGATCTCTTTCAAAGTAGAATGGACCAGTGAGGTGTCATGGTTAAAGTGTTGGACTAGGGACTGGGAGACCAGGATTCAAATTCCTGCTATGCCATAAAGCTCACTGGGTGACTTAGTGGTACTGTAGTCTGGTAATCACAGTCTCACCCTAAACTAACTCTCAGTGTAGTTCTGAGGCTAAAATGGGGAGAAGGAGAACTATGTATGCCCTTTGAGCTCCTTGGTGGAAAGGTGGGCTATGAATGAACTGAGAGACATTACCCCTCTCTTTAGGCACCAGTGGGGCAGATACATAATTAAACGAGAAAAAGCTACCATGTCACATCTGTTAAAGGTAAAGGGACCCCTGATCATTAGGTCCAGTCGTGACTGACTCTGGGGTTGCGGCGCTCATCTCGCTTTATTGGCCGAGGGAGCTGGCGTACAGCTTCCGGGTCATGTGGCCAGCATGACTAAGCCGCTTCTGGCGAACCAGAGCAGCGCACAGAAACGCTGTTTACCTTCCCACCAGAGTGGTACCTATTTATCTACTTGCACTTGGACGTGCTTTCGAACTGCAAGGTGGGCAGGAGCAGGGACCGAGCAACGGGAGCTCACCCTGTCGCGGGTATTCGAACCACCGACCTTCTGATCAGCAAGTCCTAGGCTCTATGGTTTAACCCACAGCGCCACCCGCGTCCCTTATTTTGACTCTTAAGTTCCACTTAATTTTGGAAGCTCTTGGTGAGGTATATTTACCTATGGTTCTTCTAGTCTCTTGCCATGACATTTATTTGAAGGGGGGGTGAAAAGGGCGGGGAATAGGCTCCAGCAGAGCCTCTGGGCTTCTACTTCATTCAGACAAATCCAAGTATGGATCTCAAATGTCCAAATGTTTGTTCTGTTTATGCCACCTGCTAAGGATAGCTTTTTCAGGTGGGAGAGGACAGAGAACATTAGGTTGCCCCTTCGTTAAGGCCCACAGCATTGGAATATAATTGAGTAAAGTATGAGCAACTGAGAAATTTAAGGATTTCCCCAGGACCAGGTTAATATGTACTATGATACCCATCCAGAACAGGGCCACTACAGGGCATCACCCGATATCTCCCACAGCAAAGTTTTCCACTATGCAGCTGGGGAACCCTCTGTTTCCATGCCTTTATGTTGGGCATGGGGAAGCTGGAATCTGAACGTGGCCCTTCAGGCCTTTCTGCCTGGCCCTCAGGACTCCCCTTAGGCCACACAATTACCCTTGCTCTGATCATGCCTCTTGCTTTCCTGGATGGAGGATAGAATATGTGTAGAAACTACCCTAATATACAAAGGTAAAGTTTACATTCATTGCTCAACCCACTTTTGCCTCTGGCCCCACCCACCACTGATATGTGGCCCCTGGAAAGTTGCCCACAAGGGAATGCGGCCCCTTTGGACTGAACATACTTCCCCACTTAAATGATGATCTCCCTTAAGTGATGGCAGATTATCTTGGATATGATTCATTTTATGCTTAGATACAAAGACTTTTATTGGCTCCACTGGGCACAGAGGCACACCTGGCACTCATTTTGGCTGGCAGAAACACCCCATATATTTTGGGAATGCTAATGAAAGCCTTAATCCTTTTCCTTTTTTTTTTCTGTCGCTTTGTGTGTGTTTGCTATGCTGTGTATATATGTGTGTGCCATTTCAACTAACGTTTTTTCGTGTTTCCACTGGTTTCTCTTGCACATTTCTTTTGTTTCTAGTGATGCTGAGTGTGGTCACACTGGCCTTTAGTAGAAAAAGTTTATACATTAAGCAGCTGTCCACTGAAGTTTCTAGGCTTTGTTTCAACCTGCATAATGCAAGGTCAGACTTTACAGAGTGTATTCTGGCTTGCCAATTTCTATTTGTTCTTGATTTCAGGAACATGTGCTATTTGAAAGGGAAACATACTGGTATTGCTGTGCAATCAATTTGATTAAAATGTACGCACACGTTAGTTTAGAACAAAGGCAAGCGAGGGAGGGACATGACAGCAGTCTATAAAATTATTATTTATCATTGTTTTCTCTCTTGGCTGATGCCTAGAATTTTAACTCTTTTCACATTAGAAAGTCCATCATGGCTCCCAAGCGTTTTGGCATAAATATACAAAATTCATATTCCAGTGTTTTTATTGGTAGCAGTAATATTGAGAACTTCTGTTTTTTTGTTTACTTATTTGCTTGTGTCATCTTTTCTCTTGAATATATAAAGTGCAGCTTGTTTGTCTGTAACCAGATAGTCTTGTGTCGGCTGCCCTAGTTGCCAATTTGTCTGGATGACTCTAGGGGGTCTTCGCAGGCAACAGCATTGCTGGGAGCATTGTAAGAAACTGGTCACTCATTCATAGTCTGGAATTTGAAGGATAAATGCAGTCCTGTTATAGTGCAGCTGGAACTGTCTTGCAACACACCAGCACCAAGGGAGCAAAATATTGCTTTTTTTGTGTCCAGCATTCGGGTGGTGCTGTGGGTTAAACCACAGAGCCTAGGACTTGCCGATCAGAAGGTCGGCGGTTCAAATCCCCGGGGTGAGCTCCTGTTGCTCGGTCCCTGCTCCTGCCAACCTAGCAGTTTGAAAGCACGTCAAAGTGCAAGTAGATAAATAGGTACCACTCCGGTGGGAAGGTAAACGGCGTTTCCGTGCGCTGCTCTGGTTCGCCAGAAGTGGCTTAGTCATGCTGGCCACATGACCCGGAAGCTGTACGCCAGCTCCCTCGGCCAATAAAGCGAAATGAGCGCCACAACCTCAGAGTCGGTCACGACTGGACCTAATGGTCATGGGTCCCCTTACCTTTATTAGGTGACCCAAGGCTTGGTAGTGACCTCTAGGCCTGAATTACCACCATCCAGATAACTACAGTAACAAACCACTGTCATGGGGATATTGCAGTTAACTCTTAGCGGCCTCCGTATGTGGGTTTCCTAGCCTTGCCTTTAAAGACCAACAGAGCATACCTGTTTTGTTCAGACTTTGGCAGCCATTTTTCAAATGTGCCACCATCTCAGAAACTCAGCAGGCTTGACTGGAACAGGAGCTGTTTTTGTGTTCTGGCAGGAATGCTACAGAATGGAAAGAAGTTTGATTCGTCCCGAGATCGAAACAAGCCTTTCAGGTTCAAGATCGGCAGGCAAGAGGTCATTAAAGGATTTGAGGAAGGTACTGCACAGGTATGCAGGATTATGCTGATGCTCTTTTCAGAACTGATAGAACAAGTACAATAATGAGGGGTTAACATCATAGGAAGGGTGGGAAGAGTGTCATATTTATATTCTCGGAGCGGAGCGTAATGTGCATGAACTTGTATGCTGCTTTGAATATAAACAGCATTCAGCAGGATATGTCTGCAATCCTATGTACACGCTTACCTGATAGGAAGTCCAGTTTAACTCAGTGGGATTTGATTCTGAGTAGACATGCCTAGGATTGCCCTTTAAAGTTTTGGAACCCAGGGGCATTACTTCAGCACTTCCTGTTTCAGCCTGTTGGAGCATCAATTGGCTATGTTCCCGCTATCACCATGAATTCAGCAGAGATCAACTTTTGCTGCACATCTGAAAATGCTCCAGAACCTACATTTGCAGTAATTTAAGGAATGAATCAAATAGCACCTTTTAAAATTAATCAACCAGTGATTTAGGTTCACAGTAGTGCATCGTAAATTCAGTCTAAGCAACATGCTTGACAACTGCCTTCTTGCAGGCTCAGTCAGCTGGGAGTCCATACAGCCAATGTGAATAGGCCTTAAACATCCTGGGCAAAGTCTGAATTTAGTGCAGTGAATTTGTTCATGACTGCATCTTCCTCAGGTGTATGATCAACTGAGTGCCTCTGCAGCTGCTTCTGCTCTTCCTGGAGCAGAGCTTTACCTTTTAGATTCCTGAAGCTGCTATATTACCAAATATACAACCTCCAGGTGGAGTGTGGCAGAGAAAATTATTCAGTGTGTGTGAGGAATACCTTACTTTTAAGACTGCACTTTTCCACCCTCATGTGTTTTACTCAGAGGTTCATTCCATTATGTTCAGTCATGCTTACACCAAAGAAATTGTTTCTAGGAGTGCAGTTTCTTCCATCCTAAGACATCCAACCTCTCATTGATATCCCGCAATTAATTGCTTGCCTTGGTCAAGTGTCTGTTGGCTCCACCTAGTGGATTGTTGCATTGGGAATTACTGTGATGCCATTAATATATAATTCCCACCTGTTGGCAGATTGGCCAAAGTACCATTCTGCATAGCACTACTGCAAATTCCTGCGTTCTTCTGGTGGTGTTTGGTTGCTAGATGGCAAGCATGAGGAACCTTTGGCTCTCCAGAGGTTGTTGGACTCCATTTCCTAGCAGCCCAGTAGTCGGGGATGATGGGACTTGTAGTCCAACAGCACCTAGAGAGCCACAGGTTAGTCACCCCTCCGGCATGGTATCTTGACCCCTATTACTTAAAAGATGGAGATTATGACCTGTGACTTCCTCACTGTAACCACTCTTTTTTTAACATACAGCACATCTTGAAATGCTTGCATTGCTGACATGTTCTGATCTTTTCTTTTGCTTCTCGTTTTCTCTCTCCCATTTGCTATCGTTTTTAAAAAAATGCCAGATGAGCCTAGGACAAAGAGCAAAGTTGACCTGTACACCTGACATGGCGTATGGACCCATGGGGCATCCCGGAGTCATCCCTCCCAACGCTACTCTGATTTTTGACGTGGAGCTACTTAGGATAGAGTAAAGAGGGGCAACTGACTGAAAGCACCTGTTGATAACCACCCTTCTTTTCCCTTCCTCTGAATGGGAGGCATCTTCACTAGAATTTCCATCGTTTTCACTCAAGCTCTCATGCCTACCATGCCTCGTCTGAGGGTTGTTTTCCCCACTTCTTCCTCCCTTTTTTACTGTTATTAGTGTTGGAATTTGTCCCCGATTAGATGCTTCTTTGCTGTAGAGACAGGAAAAAAAGATGGCTGTTACATCTGAGTTGTACATTTTATTTTAATTTGCATGTGAAGCTCCAAAATTGTGATTGAAACTATATATAATATATAAATATATATATATAAACTTATAAATATATAAAGTTTACTTACTGAAAAACCACTGCCTTATACACTTAAAGAAAAACACACACAAGGGTCTCAGAAATCCAGTGTACATTTCGTACACGAGTGGGCATTAGCCAAACCTAGTTACCTGCGCTGCCACTTTTCCCTCAGTTTGTATGTTCTGCTTGCTGCTGTTTTGAAGAAAACATCTCACGTGATAACTTTCCAAGAAGAAAAATAAAATCTTGATACTTTATGGATTTCTGTGCTTTCTCGTTTTTTTAAGCAGTTAAAAAACCTAAGCGCAAGAATTCTTTCTCACTCCACTGGTAATATTGCTGCAGTTTTTGGATAATCGGATCTAATAACCAAAATCTTACTATAGGCACATAGGCAGCTTCCTTCTACTGATTCAGACCATTGGTCTATCTGAATATTGTCTACACTATTCCCAGGCAGGACTCCTTCCTAGCCCTACCTGGAGATGCCAGGGACTGAGTCTGTGACCTTCTGCATGCCAGGCAGGTGTCCTGCCACTGAGCTTTGGTGCTGTAGTTGAAGTCCAGAAACAAGTGCTTTTCATGTATTACAGGCAACGACCGACTGATGTTCGTCCAATCGCACATGCACACCTAGTGCCAAACCTGGAAGTGACACAAAAACGTCACTAAAAGGGCCAAACCCTTTACGCGGGCCCTGCCAATGCGAGCAAAACAAGGATTGCCTGTATTTGAATAATTAAAACTCTGTACAAAATGTATTTAAGAAAGGATACCGTGTTCTACACTCAATATATACTCTGTAAATAATGGGCGACGTCCAGTGTCAAGTCGTCAGATTTCTTTCTGGACAGCGAGACTTTATTTTCTCCTAGCTGTGGGCCCTTGTATGTCCCCAGAAGATTTGGGGGAGGTGTGCATGTAGGGGGTACTGAAAGGGAAAGGACAGGATAGCTCAATTTGCCTAGCGCATCATCCTCTGTTCTTGCCTAGCGCATCATCATCTGTTCTGACAAGCTGTGTTTTTTTTTGAGGTTTCAGCCAGAGTCCTTTCCCATTACTTGCTATCTGGTTCTTTTGATTGATGAGATGCCTGATTGTACCCTGGGCCTTCTTATACCATTGAGTTACAATTCCTCCCATAAGAATTTATATGTCTGCTCTTTTTTTTTTGGAACTCATATGCCATACAAGCCCAGCTAGGCGATCTGGAAGTGATGAAACCCATTCAGGCTGACCAAAATGATACCCGCTTAGCTTTCACACTTGAGGTTAGTAGAAACACAGAAGCTAGAGTGGAATCAATGTGCAGGATTTGGGGCGGGTTTTTTCTCTTGGAAAATTAAATTACAAGCACCTTAACATGGGGGCAGTAAATCTTAAAAACCACCTGATCCTTTATATCCTGGCCTGATCACAAAGATCTTGTGGGGGGAGTCTGTGTTGTTGATCCCCCCCTTGCTCAGATTAACAGTCCGTAACTATTACCTATGCATTCAGCATAGTGGGGTCAAGGCTGTGAAATGCTCTCCTGAGATGAGACAGGCACCCCCCACCTTGCTAAACTTAAGGTTTTAACAGCATTTTAATGTAGTGTTGTGTGATCATTTTTGTATTTGTCCCATTTTCTGTGGATTGCTTTGATGCACACCACTTAGAAATGTGAATAATTAAGAAGTATATGTTGTTTAGTCGTGTCCGACTCTTCGTGACCCCATGGACCAGAGAACACCAGGCACCTCTGTCCTCCACTGCCTCCCGCAGTTTGGTCAAACTCATGCTGGTAACCTCGAAAACACTAACCATCTCGTCCTCTGCCTCAAATAAGCAGGAGGCAATAAAATGACAGGAGCCAGGCATGGAGGAAGAAGGCTTAAGACTAGCATACAAGCTTTGGCTTGCTTTCTCAATAAAAATTAGCTTTCTTCAGGAACTTTCTGGTTTCAGCATTCTGCCCCTACAACCGAGGGTCAGGAGCCACTCTTTAAGTTCTTGATCTGAGGTTTGTCTAAATGCTAAGCTTAGGCAACTAGCACAGTTATATCAGTGCACCCCATTCCACGTACTGTCACAAGTTGCAGATATATATAAGGGTTATGATATTCATCAAGACAACCAAAGCATTAATTTGTGCTCTCTTTCTCTCAGCTTTGTTGTAGAATTATGTCAGTGTAATTTTCAAATAAGGGAATTCTGTTTCCTTCCATTATTAACATAAAAGCATTTTAGAAGGCTAAGCTACTTTCTGGGCACAATTTCTGGTGTAGCCTAAAAAAACCCCAAAAGACATAAATTCAACTGCATCAACAGAAGTGTACAAGGACATTAATACCTTGGCAAGCCACCCTTTCCCCCATTCCTTTTAAATTGGTCTCATTCCTTGTATTCTGTTGCCTCACAAGGAAAATACTGAAGAGATTTCATCCAAATAAGCCTCTAGGCACTTGCTTTCCATATCCTTGTGCGGAAAGCAAAAACTGTTTACTTTGTGTGCACAGAGAGTAACAGGGCCCCTAAAATAAGCTCTAGAAGAGCAATCTGTGACTCTCCTCTGTCAATGAAACCCCAAAGACACTGCTTTGCTGAGTAATCAGCACTAAGAACAGTTGGTTTTATATTCTCAGAGCCAAAGAAACATTAAAATCTGAATAAACACATAGTAACAGAAATTAAAAGGAAAATGGCATACTATTTTTATTTGTCAAATGAACAAAGTTAAAACTTAAAGTTATGTCTGTCACTTAGAAGAGCAAGCAATATTAACAGCAAAACGAAAAGCCAGACCAGAAAAACATTGTCAAAAAAAACTGACAGTCTTTGGATAGACACAATAAGCCTAGAACTCCTTTCATCTTTTGAATAGCTTCACTACAGAGATGAGTTTGTCGTTTTAGTTGTCCTTGCGGATGAACCATTGATTCAAAACCCAAGATAGTAGGACAGGCGGCCAGGCAAATAGACCACTGCAGCAAATGCCAAATGAACTCTGCTATTCTCTGTAACAAAGCTCTTTAAAATACATCTTGGAGCCAGTTCACTACCCTAATTGCACCAGTCTTTATTAAGCTGAATTTCCCCCTAAGGTTAGATGAACACTAGGCATAGTATCTCACTTGCAAACCTCATTCCCTACTTGCAGCTCTTTTCTAAAGCATATCTTCATGCCACGGCTAAAGACAAATTGTGAAAATACATTTATGAAACCAAAACGCAAAATAAGTGTACTTTCCTAACAGATTAAATACAACATTTTATCCCAGAATGTTTTACATGTTCTCACAACTGTAATGATTATATTGATTAAGTATTCAAAAAGCTTTTTATAAGGCTCTGAGCTGTAGGATATTTCTACAAAAGTGTACCAAATTCTATGGCTAACCTTAATTTCAAAGTGCCAAGTATCATAACGATAGGGCAGTCACGAGTCTTTCCAAAACTGGGATTAAAAAGCTTTATTTGCACTAAATCTAGCATCCCAAAATGTCCTTGCTCCAAACTAATCATGCATATTTTGTGGGGCACTTAGTTTAGAAACACCAATAGGATTTTTTAAAAGAAAAAAAAAAGTCCAAAAGAGCCAGTTCCTCATAGAGGTTATAATTTTTATTTTGGTGGGTCTGTATTTATTCCGTATTTCTCCTTCAGAAGTTTGAGCTGCTCTTCCTTCTTCTTTGTATCCATCTTTTGGAATGCCTGTAATAAAACAAAAAATATTATTAACAAAAGAACACGCTTTAGTCAAAACAACTTCATCCCATCTATTTATTTCAAAGCAATCTAACTTTTTTATCTTATGAATTTAAATGATAAACAGGCAATTTGCCTTGCTACCAAGAAAAGCAGACACCTTACAGTAACTATGTTCCAAAACACATTTATTTAATTCCTCAGGAAAGGTATTTGGGAAAGAACAGCTTGACCCATAAGCAGCCTCATGTTGTGCCCATGCTGCTCTAAGATTTTCACAAATCAGGAGGTGGAACAGAGGAGAAATTGCTGGGTGTCCCCAGGCACATCTATTAACAGGCTTTTATAAGGCATCTCCTCCCATCACCTGTGGAAAGATTCACTTCCAAGTAACCAAGCAAAGAAGCTTTGTGAACTGGGTGAAAGAAAGGTGATCCCTTGCTTTGTTTTAAGGCATCAATGTGGTACAAGCAACTAAACTAACCCCCATTCCGACCCCACCCCCTTTTTGCTGGCATTTTAACTTCTGTGGGGAAAAAACACATTTGTCCCATAGACAAGACAGATGCAGAGCTTCTAAGAGACCTATCAAGATCTGCACAGATTCAGTCAATCAATCAATGCACAGATTAAAAACCCTGACGTCTTTGTACCTGTTCTGAGCCTCAAGAGAGATTTGAACATAAATGCCAGTTATGTTAGTAGCCAAAGCAGCTCAAATCCAAGATGCTAGACTGAGGAGTCAAACCATTCAAATCGTTTGCTCATTTTCTTTCTGTGGTACACAGAAATCCAGACCTTTCCCACAAGGTTATTTCAGAGTCTGCAACAGTGAGTTAAAGCATTGAAACAACAAGCCTCTATCCTGCCTGCTGGTTCCTTGTCCACACAGTGGGCTGGACAAACCTAACAGGTATGGAAATCCTGTGAGATTGTGCTTTTTCCCGTCCATTCAGTCAATACCTTGCTCTGAATACGCAGCCTGTATTGAACTTGCTCCGTTCCGAGTTTGATAAACACTTTTAAAGATTCAGGTTTTTTGATTTACACAAAATACAATTGTCAGCTGAAGAAGTTTAGAGGATATTTGCTTTAGAGAATCTTAAAGGACACACAATCTGATTAGGAATAAACAGGACTGGATGAGTCCCGTTTCCTTTATACAAGCCCCTGCTATTGAGGGTAAATAAAGAAGAAACACGCCAATTCATTTAAATTGAATTATTCCAGAACTGTTTTCACAATGATCTTATAAAAAAGTTAATCTCATGTTCAAATGTTTTAAGAAAAGCTCTTGTACTTGCCCTGTTTGCATTATAGTACAAGACAACAAGGTATCTGTTGCACACGTTGAATCCTGACAGATGGTCACAAGCATTCTTGGCATCAAAGATATCTTCATAGACAACGTAGGCTGTACCTCTAGTCTCAGGAGTATTTCCTCTGTAACAAAAAACAAAACAAAAAATTAATGTTAGCAAAAGATAAGAAAAAAATCATGTTAATATTTACACCTCTTTGTTGTAGTCACTGTTACATTCTGACCCTAGGAAAGGCAATGACATCAATTCTATGCTGTCTCACTTGGAGGTGAACTGTGCATTAGATTGGGCTGCGTAAGATATGCCTATACGGTAACAATTTTCTCACAACAAATTGCTCCCTTTTGGGTCTATTAATTATCCCCCCTGTAAAAAATCAAAACAAAAAAACCCAACCCAAACTCACACACAACCAAAACTCTCTACATAATTCTAATATTTTCACTCACGGAATATCCCCCATATTATCTATGTCTCTATGTGCATTGCCTATATTGGTTTGTTCCCCAGACAGAATTCAAATCAAGTGGGCTGGTATATTTAGACTCCCAACTGCTTTATTTTACACCGAAAGCTGCAATAATGATCTGTCAGTCAACTAGAAAGCTACTTGACATAAGAAAATTCTAATTTCTATGCTTTGTTTGGCAACGTACAACAGACTTACACTCTGATTTGTCGAATCGGTCCATATTTTCCAAAAATGTCATACATTTCTTCTGCTGTGATCTTATACGGTAAGTTTCTGATATATAAAATTCGATTCACTTCAGGGGGCAGACGGATCTAGAGTCGGTAAAAATTACAAACCAGAAACAAATTAGCAACATGATTTCTTTGTATGGTATGTAATATGTAATCAGAGAATAATTTTAACTTTGGCACTGCAGAGGGTTGGACTAAATGACCCTCAGGGGTCCTTCCAACTCTATGCAATTCTATGACTCTGCCTTGTTCCGAGTGCTATCCAGGTCATCCCCAGCCAGCTTTGCTAACAGAAAAAGCACGACTCCTGGTCTCTACATCGAAGAAAGTTTGGAGGGTGTGTAGTTATGTGACTCCTGATCCAAGGAAAAGAACAACTATACAACCTTTAGAACACATTCCAAGGCAGCCCTGTATGGGGAAGTTTTTAGATGTTTT
Organism: Podarcis melisellensis; assembly: GCF_964234715.1. Classification (NCBI taxonomy): domain Eukaryota; kingdom Metazoa; phylum Chordata; class Lepidosauria; order Squamata; family Lacertidae; genus Podarcis; species Podarcis melisellensis. The sequence continues at coordinate 100,201,721 of NC_138530.1, read as the reverse complement.
ATTTCAATCAATCAATCAACATTTACTGGCATACAGAGAGGACAGGACCATACAAGTCGACGAATAAAAATTGGCATCTGTTCACAAGAGGAGATGCTCGGGGAGAAAAACCATAGAGACCTAGTGGGGGTTTAATCTTTTATTGTGTTTTTATATATGTTGGAAGCCACCCAGAGTGGCTGGGGCAAACATGTCAGGTGGGTGAAGAATAACAATAATGGCAGCCCCACAATATATGGGGGTGCTTCCCCAGAGTCCAAAGTAGGCTAATAATAATAATGGTAGCCCCACAACATATAGGGGTGCCCCCAGAGCCCAAAGGCTAATTAATAATAACAATAATAATGGCAGCCCCACAGCATATAGGGGAACCCCCTGAACCCAAAGACTAATAATAATAATGGCAACCCCACAATATATGGGGGTGCCCCCCGAGCCCGAAGGCTAATAAATAATAATAATAACAACGACAGCCCCACAACATATGGGGTGCCCCGCAAAGCCCAAAGAAGGCTAATAATAATAATAATAATAATAATAATAATAATAATAATGGCAGCCCCACAACATATGGGGTACCCCCCAAAGCCCGAAGGCGGCTAATAATAATAATAATAATAATAATAATAATAATAATAATAATAATGGCAGCCCCGCAACATATGGGAGTGCACCCCCCAGCGGACCCGCTTCACGCCCTTTCCCACGTGACGCGCCCTCCTGAATGTCCCGAAGGTGGAGGAGCAAGAGGCGCAGAACCAGACGCGGAAGGCGGCGAGAGAGAGAGAGGGGGGGGGGGCAGAAAGGAGAAGAGGAGTCGGAAGCGAGGAAAGGGCAGCCGACGTGCAAAATGGCCCCGCCACGCACAGGAGAAAGGGAAAGGGGGGTCCCAGCTTACATTGGCGCGTTTCGCCGCTTGCATCGCCATGGCGGCGGCCTTGTGTGGGAAGCTGCTGCCGCCGCTGAGGGAAACGGGAGCGTCGTCGGCGCCGCGACTGACCGAGCGAGAGGGCCGCGAAGCCTCAGTACAGCCACAACCGCGTTCTGCGCCTGCGCCGGAAGAAGGCGCGCGGGGAACATCCGCTTGGCTTCGCCTCTCTCCCGGATATGACGTCTGACTTCCGACACTCCGCCATAAGAGTAGCTGGCGATGGGGTGGATAATCTGGAGCGCATCCAGTTGCTGCTGATTCTCCCCCCTCCCTTCTTCTTCTTCTTTTGAAAAAGCTGCTTAAGTCCAAAGCTCAGCAGCCAAAGGAGGCAATTTACTGCAGGAGAAAAAAAGTTAACCTATAAAGGGGAGGGAATAAGTCCATGGGAACTTATGTAATTCTTGTTTTGTTTTGTTTTTGATGTAAAAATTGAGGTTTCGTCGATATCTGATCATTGTCTCTGATTGCATTACCTGGGCAGCCTGGCCATTCTTTTGTGTTTCAGTTAAAAAAATAAATAAAGCGATACAGAAAAAGAAGGAGGAAATGGGAGAGGGAGAAAAACAACAATAACACATATAAAAACGAAAATATACAAAAAAGGGAGCAATATATTTTTTGTATAAATTCGTGTAGTGTTATTGCCCAAGTGCAGAAATAGGCAAACTCGGCCTGCCAGGTGTTTTCAGACTACAATTCCCATCATCCCTGACCACTGGTCCTGTTAGCTAGGGGTGATGGGAGTTGTAGTCCCAAAACATCTGGAGGGCCGAGTTTCCCTATGCCTGCCCTAGTGCTTATTTAAATGCTAATAGTCTACTAAATTTTGCATAAATTCATTCCAAATGCTATCGTATTTATCCATACAGAGTCTGCGCCTTAAGCAGTCTGTTCATAAATTGCCACTGATGTCATATCGTCAGTCTATTGATTGAAGGGTATAGCATATCTTTATTTTTCCAATTTCTCAGTATCAATCTTTCGGTCACCATTAAGGCATGAAATATCCATTTCCGTTGCCCCGTTGATAATTCCCATACTGCAGGTATATAGTTCAATAAAATATTATCCGCTGAAAGATTTAACTTTTTCTGCACAGTCATATAGTTACACAGTCCAGCACTTTCTCCCAAAGCTTGTTCAGTAAAGAGCACTGTGCAAACAATGTGTTTCAGAGAGACATGTTTCAGAAAGCCTGAAATGATATGGTTTAGCCACAAGAGGGTAGCGGCAAAGTGTATTGTCGATTAAATGCTTTGGAAGTATTATTCCGCCAGGTGGCGCTGGCCCACGCCTGCACAGGAAATTTTGGATTTCCGCCTAAAGTCAGCAGCACAGACTTACAATAGCATAATGATAGACTGATAACTCCATTGGTTGAAGATGAGATAGCCTGGTTCCTTAGATGCACAGGAAGCAGAAGATGCCACAGATGTTTTATCCCTGCCCGCCTCTCAGCCTTACATGTCTGAAACACAAAAGCAGCAGAAATAATCCACAACGAGCCTCTGTTGCCCAGTATGAGTCAGGGGTCTACATACCCTCAACACTGACTTATATTTCTTCACATGTGGCTTGAGGACCATGGGACAATATGTCCATAGATCTCCTTCCCATAGGTGATTGAATGTGAAAATTATTGTTACTGTGTTCATTAGTCAGAATCTTTATTTGTTTGCAGCAATGGGATTACTATTACAATCAAACCAGCCTTTTACCCAATTTTATTTTATGAATCTGAAATAAATAGGGAAGGGAGCAAATTGAGACCCCCCCACACACATTACTAATAACCCCATGTAGTATTTATGGGTTTTGTTTTTTAAAACTTTTTATTAACACATACTGCACTACTTCATGAATTTAGACTCATGGGCTTAATATTTTCTGTACGGTTTTTGCATGCTTGAAAAACAAGGTACTGCTTATTAATGAACAGATAGATTGCTTTTCAAAATTCCTCCATCAAATGAGCATTTAAAAACTTTGTGATTTAAAACTTTTATCCTACGATAAAATAATTGCTTGGAATGACATAAATCTTCAACACATGTCTAGAAATAATAATTATTACTAAACATTTAGAAAAATCTAAAATTTTGAAAGCACTGCACACATATTGATAGTGAAAATGGCCCTTGCCCCCAAGCTTGCAATGATACACATGATACAAAAGGGAAAAGGAATGGGGAGGGAAGAGGAAAGCAAACATTTGAAGCCAATGGATGGGGCCAGGCCCAGTGGTGGAGAAACCCTCCATGGCACCTGGGGCGGCACAGCCCGTGCAAACTGCGCATGTGCAGCATCTCGCATGTGTGCACTCCTTATGGAATGCCACACATGTGCAGTCCATACGGGCTGCTGCACAAGCGGTATCCCGTACGGACAGCACACGAGAGCGGCAGCCCATATGGATTGGCACACGCCCTCTGCTGCTCTACAGCTGGGGGGAGGCAGGGGCCATCTTGTCACCCCTCCCAGAGTGGCACCTGGGGCGGCCTACCCCCTCTACCCCCCTTCCCACACCCCTGGCCACCCCTGGTCTTCTTCTCCAATATGTGAACTGCATTTTTGTGTAAGTCCATCTATGTTAGAAGTGCTTCTTGTTTTTCAATCTAGGACTTCAAGGCAAGAGTAAGCAACATCTCCACAATTAAGAAATTCTTGGAGCCAGGCAGCCAGAGGAAATTTGAATTAGAAGACAAGGCTCTTCAAGAGATCAGGAAGATTTTCAACATCTGAGAACATCTGCTATGAAGATCACTACAAATACTGGCATGATTTTAACAAATCTGTGTGACTTCTCTCTTACTAGTTGGAGGATTAACAGTGTTGTCCTATTCATGTCTATTCAGCATTAGTTCCATTTGAATTCAGTGTAGCTTACTTCTGGGTAAATGTAGGTATAGAATTGGAGCCTAAATCCGTAAAATAGTATTTCCTCTTGGTTCCATAGTCTCAAATGCTTTTGATTGCAAACTCTTGAAAAATGTGGTAGATGAGAACTCTTTTGTGAAGATTCTGAGGCCTCCTTTAGATATTAATCTAATGCAACGTTCCCAAACTTGGTATGAAACCTTCCAGGGGTTTTGTACTACAGTTCCCATCAGCCACAGCCAGCACGGCCAACAGTCAAAGAATGAAATTGCCAGAGCCAACAAACATTTGATATTGTGCAAGGATTTTTTTCAGCCGGAACTCACTGGAACTGAGTTCCACCACCTCTCTGGTGCATTCCAGAGTTCAAATGCTACTGAGTAGAGGATCACCATAATGGCACTGTGTAAATCCACAAAAGGAGATAATGATAATACTGTGTGATAGTACAATAAAATGAAATAAAGCATTCTACAGTGTTTGTACTTCAGTGCCATGTTTTACTTGAGTAGTCAATAACATGTCTGTTCTGTCATGACTAGTTCCTGTTGTGCTTTGTGTAGATGTGACGGGATCTGTGTGGTCCTGCTGGATTAGAGGCAAGCAAAATATATCCTATTAACGTATTCCCTGCCAGAAAATGACCTGTTTTCATAGCCTTCTACAGCAATTAGATTGACCAGCCATAGCAGCAATTCTTTACCAGTCCACCATGCTATCCTCAAGGAACATTCTTCTCAGTTTTATGACAGCAACTTCCAACTGTCACAAATTTTTCAAAGCCAGACATCAAATAGGTGATTTTCACTTGATCAACTGGATCAGGTATCTTACATAACAAATCAAGAATAATTTTTGGATTGCCTGTAGAAATCCAGTTTTGCATACCTTTAATTGTAGTGATCTATTTGGCCCAACCCCCGTCAAAAGGTGGGTAGGACCAACAGGGAAGCCCTGTGTAGTTGACTTTTTTCTGTATTTTGTGGCTAGCAGCTGCAACCACAGACTGCAGTGGCCTCCTGCCCAGTTATACAAAGGTTTCAGTTGAATATACAGTACTAAGACCAGGAATGTATGCCCTCAGTGCAGCTGTACAGATACAATAAACCGAGTTGCATCATGTTACTCAAGCGTGAGACAACCTTTCCCGTTGTGAATTAACTTTGCGTGACTGATTTGTTGTAGGTGAAAAGTCTCACGAAAGGCAGAGTAAGTGTTTTTCTATTTGCAATAGGGAGTTTCTGCTACAGATAAGCTGTTCTCTCCTCTCAGAAGGTGGAGCTTCTGAGCTTTTATAACCCTGAGCCACACAAGTTCGGGGCTCATTCTGCTTGAGAAGAACTTCCACTTGTTCAGGACTTGCAGCAGGTTAGTATTCTAAGGTAGACGATTGCTTTGGAGAGTCATTGGTCAAGAGCAACACCCTGGACAGAGGAGTAGTGCAGGGACCATTTTCAAAGACCTCACCTCTGCCCAAAGGTTTTCTTCTTACCCGCAGAGTACTAAAGGTTTGTGGGTTGGGAGGGGGCATACTGTAATCCTCAAACCTGTAATCCGCAGAACAGAGACATTTCCCTTTGGACAGACCAAAGGCAGGAGCTGGGCAGTGGGCAGAGTTCTAAAAATGATATGGGGTTGGTCTTTGTTGCACCTCAGAGGAAAAAGAAATCTTGGGTAAGAATGGGAGAGAAATTAGATTCATTTAAAAAATAGTGACTCACCAAATTTCATTTCCCAAAAACATAGCTATCCCTTGAAATTTGCACTGCTGTTCTCCAGCCAAATAAAGTGTAAAAACACATATGGTGAGGTAAAATGTGCATATGAATGTATATATTATTGAAAAGAATGTAGAATATGGGTGTGGTTATCCAGGGTTGAGGAGGGTGTAGATGCCATCCAACTGTCTTAGGGACTCCACTCTGGATTTGCTTAGGGTTTACTCCTTAGCCTTTTCTTCCTAGGGCAATAGAGGTTTAGGGTCATAGGTTAGCTCCTCCTAGATGGGTTACCTTCCCAGATTGATGTGGAAATATCTAAATTAATGGTTCTTATTACCCTGAGTAGTACCGAGTTAAAAACAAAAGAGGAATGTAAATGGGTAAAATTGGTGGTAATTGCTGCCAGACAGGTTATAGTGAGTAATTGGAAAAATGCAGAAGAGCTAGGGGTGAACCAAGGGAGGAAAAAACTGAATAATATTATAATTTTAGAATACCTAACTCTGAAGATACATAGAATGAAAGGGCTTAAGGTCAGTGAGAAAGAGGAGGATTGGTTTGAGAAGATACTGAATTATTTGGGTAGGTTTGAACAATTTGGGGCAATTAAAATGTTAAAAGTTAAATAAACCTTGTGGAGGGAGGAGTGTTAAGGTATATAGAAGTGTATATATGGTTGATTTTATTGAATATTATTGAATATGTATATTATTGAATATATATACCCAATGTATCAGCCGCTTGGGGGGGTTTCACTGTTTGTGTTTTGGTGGTTGATAAAAAATAAAATATTAATTAAAAAGACCTTCTCAGATTGATGAGCTCCACCTGCCCCTCACTTCCCTCTACAGCATGTGCAGAAGCTCCCTTCTTGACCCTTGGACCCACTATTGGTCTCATCCCTCAACCTGCCAGAGCCTGTCCTTGCATGGAGGGGAGGTCCCTAACTCACATGGGTTTGAGACCCATCAGCTATCCTTACCTGGTTGAGCCAGCCAGTCAAAGCCATTTCCCAGGGTGTGGCCGCTGTCACATGCTGGCAGCTTCTAGGAGCCACAGGAGAGTGCTGAGTGCAGAGTGGGAACCAAAGATAGACAAACAACCCTAGAAGGAGCATGATGTGTCTCTCACCGGTGGCAATTGGGGAAAACAGGTTGAGAGAAGGGGGTGTCCATGTAAGGAAATCTGAAACAGTTTTAAATTAGAGGTGGTGCTTCAGATGTGATTCATCACTACAAACACACATCATCCCTGGCGGTTGGCCATGCTGGAAAGCCATGTGCCTGAGGAGATGAGAGGCAACTGATGGCAATGACAATGGTGCGAGTACGAGGGGGAAGTTACAATTTTGTGGCTCTGGGAACATGGACCGTGGCTGTTCAAGAGGGGGGTGATAGTCATAGATCATGGGTAGGCAAACTAAGGCCCGGGGGCTGGATATGGCCCAATTGCCTTCTAAATTCGGCCCACAGACGGTCCGGGAATCAGCATGTTTTTACATGAGTAGAATGTGGGCTTTTATTTAAAATGCATCTCTGGGTTATTTGTGGGGCATAGGAATTCATTCATTCCCCCCCAAAAAAATATAGTCCAGCCCCCCACAAGGTCTGAGGGACAGTGGACTGACCCCCTGCCGAAAAAGTTTGCCGACCCCTGTCATAGATTGTTGTGGTTTTTTTTTTAACTCTTCCTATTTTATCTGTGCAATAATATGCTACATCTGCTTGTGCTCTGTGATTATGAAAAAGCGTTTGATAAAAAATAAACCAGAAGGCTTTAATGTGAAATCCTTTCTTGTTGTAAGCAATCACCAGAGCACCGTTTTGAACAGTTGTCCTGCTCTGCAGTGGTTTCCCTGTCAAACATGACCTCTCAATCTCCCTCTCTCTGTCTCTCATCATAACAGGAACACTTAGGAACATGGCTGGGAAACCTAAGCTTTACTACTTCAATGGAAGGGGCCGAATGGAAAGCATAAGGTGGCTGTTGGCTGCAGCAGGAGTCGAGGTTTGTTTGTCTTCTCTGACAAAGCACCTTTCCCCCACCCCCCAAAAAAAGAATGAAGGGAACTGTTGTTTTTCCAGCATTCTTATATTTCATACAGTTTCCAAATTTGGGTCCAGCATTATCATTTGTGAGGGAGGTGCCTGCTTCAGGTGGGGGATTTTATCTATCCTGGAAGGGGCAGCTACTGTATTTTTTGCTGTATAAGACTCACCTTTTCCCTCCTAAAAAGTAAGGGGAAATGTGTGTGCGTCTTATGGAGCGAATGCAGGCTGTGCAGCTATCCCAGAAGCCAGAACAGCAAGAGGGATTGCTGCTTTCGCTGCGCAGCGATCCCTCTTGCTGTTCTGGCTTCTGAGATTCAGAATATTTTTTTTCTTGTTTTCCTCCTCCAAAAACTAGGTGGTCTGGTGCATCTTATAGAGCGAAAAATACGGTAATTGATGAGTTATTGTCATCATTATTGTACTTTTTCTACTAAGTGGGGGGGGGAGGAGACTTGATTGTGTGGACAGGCGGAGTCCCCCAAACCCTGGGTGTCCCCCATATGGAATAACGACTCAAGACAACATGCTATGGGATTAAAATTGGCCACAATTTTATTATGTTTCAGATGTGGGTAGACCTTGACTCAGGCATTGGGCTTTTATCCCTCTCAGTCCCCCACCGGGGATCTGGGGAACATCAGGGTTATCCAGTGGGGGGGGGGAATGGGCTGGCTCTGGAGAACATATGTTCAAGAAGAGAGAGCCTGCCCCTGTTATGCCGCAGTCGCAAGGAAAGCAATGACAACCTCCACTTGTACGGCCGAAGCCTCCCCTCAAACAACACCTTTAACGGGGAACCCTGGTATCGCCGCCACAAAGAGAAGGGGGGCATGAGTCACTGCTGCACGTCCCCCCCCCCATTTAGGGAAGATAGATAAAGGATTCCGCCCAAGGCCTGATACCACCAAAGTTGTGACGTTTTGCTACGGGAAAGGCAAACCTGCCAATGCAGGAGAATTCCTTTCCGGCCCTTCAACAGCAACCTTGACGTAGCAGTGCTCACATACCTGTGGAGAAAAGGTTAACCTGCAAAGAAGTCTTAACTGAGGGTGGGTAGGGTGGGAGAAGCTCTGGAGCCAACTGACAATTCCCAGGTAAGATCCTCCCCCTATTGTATGGGCAGGTGGTCCCTCCCCCTAACTGATCACCTTGGCAACGTCTCCACAGGCGGGATTGGGCAACTGGCTGAGGTAGGCGGAGACCTCCAGGTATCCCACCTGGGGAAGGCCAAGCCAAGTCTGTGCTAATGGTGCCACATAGGGTCCAGGGGGCTTCACGTGACCACGCAAAGGGCACCCCCCCCATTTAATGTGGGGAGCGGTCATTGTGTGTGTGAAGCACTTACTGCTTCAAGTGCTAAAATGATATGACTAGCCTGTAGTACTTGATTTGTGCATGGGAAACATTTGTTGTTCTGTCCCAGACAGAGAAAATTATTGGGCGGGCTGGCCCGGAATTCGGCTGTGAAAGGGGAGTTTTCATCAAATTTTGAAAACTTGAAAGGCCCTGTGTCATTTTTGGAGCCTGAAATTATTCCATGAGACCCTTGAAATATTCTGCCTCTTTTATTTTTTAGTTTGAAGAACAATTAATTGAGACAAAAGAATATCTAGAAAAATTAAAGCATGGTGAGTATGTTATCTGAATATCAGTGGGACTGTCTTCTAGTACAGTAAAGCCTTATACAGTAGTCTTAATAGCAGAGGTTTTCAAAGTGGACTTGTGCATTGTGCACACTTTCAGGCAGGAATATGTGTCAATACACAGTTGTGATCTGGTTATATTGCATTTTTCTCTCTTCTTTGAAAGAAAAGAGAGTTTTCCAGATACCCACAACACATACCACTCAACTTTGTATTGTGCCGAATGGTTTGCTTGTTTTTTTGCTGGAGAACAGCAGTAGCTTAAATAACATACAAAACTAGTTTCCAATGTGTGATTGCTGTACTAATTTAGCACATGTTCTGCAAAAGGGTTTTGAGGGAAAAGCAGAGGCAAACATGATTATCGCAAAGGCACAATGTAAAAGTAAAGGCTCAAAATCAAAGCATGGCTTGGGAGATGCTCCTGAAAATTTAATTTCCATAGTAATTACCTGGGAGGATGGACTGATTTTTCATTTTCCTTTCACAAGGCGGAGACCTGCTCTTTCAGCAAGTGCCCATGGTGGAAATGGATGGGATGAAGATGGTGCAGAGCCGAGCTATTCTCAACTACATTGCTGCCAAATATAATCTCTCCGGGAAGGACATGAAGCAGAGAGCATGGTACTGTAACATTCCTTTAAGTTTGGTTACTAAATGCATACTTTGGTTTGCTGTACATGATATAAGATCTTCTCCGGTCTGTCATATGATCTACTGATGAGTTATGAGTCAGCATGTTTCATCTCTACTGTCAGATTGGGCAAGAAAGGGTACAGTATGAGGTAATTTGACCGCCCAGTCCCAACAAAGTTCATGTGGACTGGTTCATTAGAAATCAATGAATTTTCATGTAATCCCAATAGGAGATTAGGAGGTCATTGTCCCTTCCCAATGTTTTTTTTTGGGGGGGGGGATTGTTGCAAATGTATAAAATTGATTTTTGATATAAGGCTTTCTTTATAAAAGGTCTAACTGGTGAAGATCACTATAATGTCAAGCAAATTATAGGGGCTTTTGTTGCATAGAGCAAGGCTCTTTCCAGGGAAAATGCCCTTTCTCCAACATACAGGATCATTGTACTTGTTTTTCTGCTAGGTCATCACACATTTTTGCCTGTGACACTACTGCCCAATTCCCCCACAAGGTTTTGGCTCTGCATTATCATAATTAGTACTATTGCTGTTGCTGCTGCTCCCACTACTGTTTTCTTATTATTACCTGAGTATGAGAGAAGGAAACACTGTCTCTTTCAAATAGGATTGATATGTATTGCGAAGGTGCTATGGATCTGAATGAATTGATAATGATGCTTCCCTTCAAGCCAGCTGACAGCAAGGAGAAAGAGTTTGCAAACGTTATTGAAAAAGCCACCACCAGATACTTTCCAGTCTTTGAAAAGGTATGGGGCGAAGGAAACTTACAAACCTTTTAACACAAGAACGTCACCTGTGCTCAGCTGGAGTTGGCAGCTGGTAATGTTGATAGGATTGCTTGGCTCATCAGAAATCATTTCCTTATTCCTTGTATTTTCCAAGCTTCTGAGCTCAAAGTTAAAAAAGTAAAACAAAAAATTAGCTGTGTGAGAGAAGATCAGGAATCACACACAGTGTTCGTTTACCATGTGAACTCTGATCTCAGAATCTGCCCTGCCTCATTGAAACATGACAAGCAGTGGTTTGGGAAGAGGGAATGATCAAACTTCTCTTTCTTAGCCAGCTGTTTGTTAGAAGACATGAATCCGAACTGATACAAATACACTCGATCTCCTGATACAATATAATCTGGGCGCGTGATATTCAAAAGTGGTTCAGATATAGATTCTCCATTTTGTGTATGTACCTGAAGTACTCTTCAAACATTTCCTGCTCTATAGGTCCTCAAAGATCATGGACAAAATTACCTGGTAGGAAATCAGCTCAGCAGAGCAGATATCCAATTGCTTGAAACCATTTTAATGGCAGAAGAGCTGAAGGCTGATATTCTCTCCAAATTTCCTCTTTTAAAGGTAAGCATGCTTACTGAAGCATAAGCAAAGTTCTAGTATGGCACTTTTATTCTTTGCATATCTAAAACACCATCGTCTCTGGATTTCTACTGCACAAAGTCTAAATCACACAGGAGGCCCACATTCATGGATAAGCCTTCTGTGAATTAAATTTAGACACAAACAGGTAACCTACCTACGATTATAGACCTGCAATGGAGCTCAGATGTTGACCTCCCTCTCCAAAGGTGCATGCCTGAATTAACTGGGTTTAGAGTATGTACAAAGTTTGAGTACATATAAAGTTTATCACTTCTAGTTTCATTATTGACTATGAAATCATCGTAACCGTAAGTGGCAAATGATTATTTAGGGATGCCACCATTTCTCCTTTTCTCTACTAAAATATTTTACTCACTCTCTCTCTCTCTTAGGCCTTTAAAGAGAGAATAAGCAACATCCCAACAGTGAAGAAATTTCTGCAGCCTGGTAGTCCAAGAAAACCACCAACAGATGAAAAGACTATTGAAAAGGCAATGAAAATTTTCGCCTAAATCGTGGCTGAGGATCCCAAATGATGCACTATTGTATTCACAGGCAATGGGCAAAAACTGAAATAGGACCACAATGGCACAGTGTAAATCCACAAAGCTACAGTAGGAATCAAAATAACTAACAGAACAAAAGGAAGTAGTGATAATACTGTGCTGCACTACACTAAAATGAAATAAAGCATTCTACAACTTTTGTATTCTGGTTGTTTTAGTTCCAGTATGACGTCATTTACATTAATCTTAAACAGCAGGGGAGCACATAAGCAGCCTTGTCATAGGTCTTAGGCCCTTTAACATATTTCTTAATCAGATGGTTTAAGATGTAACATTGGTTTATATATTTAGCTAAGTGTGCATTTATGCTTATTTATTCTATGACTGAGACCTTAAAATTCTTGTAACAATCCCCCATTTGGGGCAATAATTTAACTAAAATCGTTGCACCACTAAACAACCTGATGACCACTCTTCCCAAATGTTGGAACGGGATGTGTTTATGTAACTCTGAGGAGACTTGTCAGGTCTCTTAAGCCTATTCACAAGTGTAGCAGTTGGACATAGGATTCTGTATCATATAAAATAACACTATCTTGTTTTGTTCTATTCTTAAAATACTGGTGGCATTGGTGGCATTCTAACACTTTGAGAGAAGCCTTCTCTCCCTTTTCACTTTTAAAATGAGGGTCTATGCTTTACATTCAGCAGGAAGGTCCATTTAAAATGAAATATGATCAAGGTAATCATAGACCACACCAAATAATTGTGGGGTGGGGGAATGAAAGCAGAATTTCTTCCATGAAGAAAACACTGCATATTTCCCAGAGAATGGGTTGGTATAAAGTATAGTATAAACAGTATAAAATTTACCTGGCGCCTTCATTATACACCTTTAGGTGCCAGGCAAAAAGGTCCTTTTTTTAACTGTTAAGGCATGGAAAATCCATTTCCATTGTCCCGTTGATAATTTCCATACCGCAGGTATATAGTTCAATAAAATATTCTCCGCTGAAAGATTTAACTTTTTCTGCACAGTCATATAGTTACAAAGTCCAGCACTTTCTCACAAAGCTTGTTAAGTAAAGAGCACTGTGCAAAAATGTGTTTCAGAGAGATAAGTTTCAGAAAGCCTGAAATGATATGATTTAGCCACAAGAGGGTAGCCGCACAGTGTATTGTCGATTAAATGCTTTGGAAGTATTATTCGGCCAGCTGCCGCTGGCCCAAGCCTGCGCGGGAAACTTTGGATTTCCGCCTAAAGTCAGCAGCACAGACTTACAATAGCAATAATGATAGACTGATAACTCCATTGGTTGAAGAGGAGATAGCCTGGTTCCTTAGCTTGCAGAGCTCAGTCGGTAGAGCATAAGACTCTCGGGTTTGTGGGTTTGAGCCCCACGTCGGGTGAAAAGGAGGTTCGCCTAGATCAGTGTTTTTCAACCTCTTTTGGGCAAAGGCACACTTCTTTCATGAAAAAAATCACGAGGCACACCACCATTAGAAAATGTTAAAAAATTTAACTCTGTGCCTATATTGACTATATATAAAGTAATTCTCTTGAATAGGAATCAAATAAACACAAAGAAAGTATTTTATAATTACTTTATTATGAAATAGTAAGTAAACAGAAATATGAAAAATTATAAAATACTTTATTTTTAAATGTTTCAATTTTTTCAATTTTTCCCACGGCACACCAGGCAACAGTGGTTGAAAAACACTGGCCTAGATGACCCTCCTGGTCCCTTCTCTGTCTCACACACCCTGACAAAGTTAGCTGCTGCCTGCCCATAGGGAACAATGTGTGAAGTTCCAAATTTTACAAAGTGAAACAGTATAAAGTTCGCCTGGCGCCTTCATTATACACCTTTAGGCGCCAGGCAAAAACGTTCCTTTTTAACCAGGTCTTTGGTTGATTTGATTGACATTCTATGCCCTTTTAAAATCTGGTTCCTTTTTTTGGGGGGGGAGGTGTTATTGGGTTGTTGTTTTTATTTTGATTATATATATAGTGGTTTTATATTTTGATTTTGTTCTGTGAACCGCCCTGAGACCTCCGGCTATTGGGTGGTATACAAATGTAATCAACCAGTCAGTCAATCAATCAATCAATCAATCAATACCCAGCCTTGTCACTGAAAGATCTCCAAGTGACTTACAGAATATATAAAAATATACACACTGCTGGTGCCCTGCTTCTTGCACACACCCCCATGCGAAACGACTTGTTTCAATTATCCAAAAGAAGTGACTTCAAAAATGATAACATTATCCAAAATATTATCAGAAATTTGGAAAATATAATAAAAACAGGGCTTCCCCCCCCCCGGGGGGGAACTCAACCGGCACCTTTAGTGTAACAACTTCATGGGCGTGTACCAGCACCGTTTTTCTTTCCTAGAAGAAAAAAAAAGCACCGACCAAAAAACTAATATGTATAAAACTTGTCTTTGCGCGTGGACGCCAAGCGAAGAAGTCTAGCGAGGACATTCCCATGCGACGACTCGCCAGCCGGCCCGCATGTGCACCTCTTTTAGTTCTTGTATGTCTAGGGTTATAGCGAGGGGCGGGTCCGCGGCGAGCAGAAGGCAACATGCCGGCTGGGAGGCAGCGGCTCTTGGAAGCCTCCGCGGGGAACGGAGGCGGCGGCGGCCAATGGGTGATCGTTGCGCCAGGTAAAGAACTCCTTGCAAAGAGGCGCGGGGAGAGGGCTGCTGTAGCTGTGAAAGGATGGGCTCTTTTTTGGGGGTGGGGGTGGAATCTCTTTTCATTTGAATGGATGGATCTTTCCTCCCTTGTCCTGAAGTTAAGTTGTGCACCTCTTGGGGCAACGCGTGTCTGTGTGCGCGCGTGTATGTATGTATGTATGGGTGTATCCCCGCTAAAGGCATTTCTGGAGGGTTTGATCAGTGCCATAAGGAACAGAAAACATCTCGGCGAGAATTTGCAGAAACGAAACTGGAAGTCACTTCCTGCAGCACTTGGTGCTTTATTTTAAAAAAAGGGAAGGTGGTGGAGCCTGCTAGCAAGATAATGAAAATATGATCGCTTTTTAAAATGAGTTGTGGCCGATAAAGGCCTCGATCCAAAGAGCTGCTCTGACCAGTTACACGTGTCCAAGGGGGTCTGGACTTGTTTTCCTCAGTTTGCTGCTGTGCTACGTTGGGACAGCTACGATATGGCCCCAGAGGATTTGCTGTTTAGAGCTGGTGTGTGTGTGTGTGTGTAAAGAGCATAAATATATACTGTATACTGAGGGCATCCCTAAGGTCTTGGTCTAGCATCTCATTGGATCACAGCCATAATCATACCGGTTTGTCTTTCTGTGGCGGTTGCAGTCATGAGTGGGAATTCATGGTAAAGCCAGTTCTTTGAATGCAAGGGTGGAGACCACTACAGTATTAAAATGCTGCAGCATTTGAACTAACTTCTGTGACATGCAGGCATTGCAGATTTTTTTAAAAAGCAGGGGGCTTGCCAATATTTGCAATGGGTGGAGAAGAGAGGGCAGAGAGGACCTTCTCACAGTTGTGCCCTTCTCTCTGGCACACACATGCACATGCATGCATGTCAACTTGTGTGTGTGTGTGTGAGTGAGTGAGTGAGTGTGTGTGCACACATACACAACCATCTAACACAAAGTGTGGGAGGATGAGACACAGGAAGCAAGGGTTTCCTCTTTCTGCCTTTCTCTTGTCACTCAAGTCTCCTTGTCCTCCTGATCTTCTTCTCAATCTGACCTCTTTCTCCTCCATTTCATCTGCCTCTGAGATGGGATTCTGACCATGTACACATGGCCTGGTGTAGCCAGGATTTATTTTCGGTGGGGGGCAGGCTTTATGTTGGGGGGGGGCAGAACCAAGTTATCTGCAATGCAATTGGTCAGTTAGTTAAGTATTTTCTTTATTTACTTGATGGGGGGAAGCTGCCCCCCTGCCCTCCTGGCTACGCCCATGAGTCTTTAGCATATCAAACTGCAGGAGTGGGAGCCTGCCAGTTAAGACTGTTTTCCAATGTGGCAAAACAAACACTCAAATCCCCACGAGGAAAGATGTAGATGTTGTGGTCCAACATGTTTCCCATTGGTGTGAAGTTTCTTTTATGTCAGGTGGCATTCAAGCCCACGCAGTATTTTACCACATCACAACTCTTATTGCTATGTTTTGTTGCGTGTGTAGACTAGGCCTACAACTGTGGGGAATGAGGGCTGCTCCCCTGTCCTGCTTTTTGCCTCTTCTCTCTTCATCTTGGCTGTTGCTGTGCTTTCCACTGCTCTCTTTTCTTCTCCTTTCTTCTGCTTTGCCTTCCAGCTTCAGAAAGCATGGAGAGAGCAATGGCTCTGCTTGGCTGTGTTTTCAGGTAAAATTAGGATGAGTAGCATGAAATGTTGTGGCAGCTCAAACATACTCTCTCCCTGCCTATGAGTTATGATGATGTTGACTTGGTGAATCTGAGTGCACAGCTACTAGATTGCAACCCTGTTTAATAGAAGTCTGTACAATGGTACCTCGGGTTACATACACTTCAGGTTACATACGCTTCAGGTTACAGACTCCGCTAACCTAGAAATATTACCTCAGGTTAAGAACTTTGCTTCAGGATGAGAACAGAAATCGTGCTCCAGCGGCGCGGCAGCAGCAGGAGACCCCATTAGCTAAAGTGGTGCTTCAGGTTAAGAACAGTTTCAGGTTAAGTACGGACCTCCGGAACGAATTAAGTACTTAACCTGAGGTACCACTGTATTCAGAAGATAGGGGCTCACCTGATCTTCTGGGGGCAATTCTTACTCTCCATAGGTAACAAGGGAAGCCTCAACCATATTTACAGTAACAGTAGTTAGATGTGAATATTTTTAAATATATGAAGGGTATATCTCACTTTGGAATTTTACTTTTTTTCAGAAACTGCTACTAATCTGCCAAAGAAGCCAGGCTCTGAGCCTTTATTTACAAAACTGCGTAATCCAAGTACAGGCAAGTCTGAAATTGTAATTCTTCCCTTACCTTCAAATTTGAATTACAGTTGTACCTTGGTTCTGGAACACCTTGTGACCCGAATGTTTTGGCTCCTGAACACTGCAAACCTGGAAGTGAGTATTCTTGTTTGCCAACGCTTTTTGGAAGCTGAATGTCCAACGTGGCTTCTGCAGCTTCCGATTGAGTGCAGGAAGCTCCTGCAGCCAATCGGAAGCTGCGCTTTGGTTTTTGAATGTTTCCTGAAGTCGACTGGACTTCCGGAATGGATTCCGTTTGAGAACCAAGGTACCACTGTATTTCCTTTGTAGGCTGAAGCTTTAAAAGGACGTGTTAAAAAAGAATAGGGCTTTTGGTCTATTCAGTAAATGTTTTCTGTAAGATTATGTCTGTATGTTTCTGTATGTTGTGAATTGTGTTTTGCTGTAAAATACATGGGTTTGGGGGGCTGAGTTAAGCTGCCAACTGTTCCTCTGTCCCAGAGCTAATAAAACAATGGCTACATCCAAGGCATATTGTTGTTGACATCCATCTGTCTCGAGAGATAATGGAGTGTGCCGCTGGGGGTGAATTAAAACCACTGTGTTAGCAGCACCACAAGCCTGGGCAATGTGTATGGAAGTCCTGGGCTGCCCAGATCCATGTCAGATTTCTTTGAAATTAATTCCCAAGGGTCAAAAGGACTGGGATATGTTGATCTCATATGATATCTGTAATAGACTTAGTTCAGACATCATGCCAAACTATAGTTAATACAGGGACACAGGTGGTGCTGTGGGTTTGCCTATCAGAAGGTTGGCAGTCCGAATCCCCGCAATGGGGTGAGCTCCTGTTGCTCGGTCCCTGCTCCTGCCAACCTAGCAGTTTGAAAGTGTGAAGTGCAAGTAGACAAATAGGTACCGCTCCGGTGTAAACGGCGTTTCCGTGCGCTGCTCTGGTTTGCCAGAAGTGGCTTAGTCATGCTGGCCACATGACCTGGAAGCTGTATGCCGGCTCCCTCGGCCAATAAAGCAAGATGAGCGCCGCAACCCCAGAGTCATCCGCGATGGACCTAATGTTCAGGGGTCCCTTTACCATTTATAGTTAATACTATGGTTTTGTAAATCTACTTCAGGTCATGATTTTCAGTTTTGCTTTGCTGGCTGACTGCAAACCATGGCTTGCCAGTTTATACACGATGCTTACATTCAGATGAAACACGTTAAGCAAATTTAGCTTGTGTCCTGCCAACCTAGCAGTTCGAAAGCACGTCAAAGTGCAAGCAGATAAATAGGTACCGGTCTGGCGGGAAGGTAAACGGCGTTTCTGTGCGCTGCTCTGGTTTCGGTGTTCCGTTGCGCCCGAAGCAGCTTAGTCATGCTGGCCACATGACCCGGAAGCTGTCTGCGGACAAACGCCAGCTCCCTCAGCCTGTACAGCGAGATGAGCACCGCAACCCCAGAGTCGTCCGCGACTGGACTTAACGGTCAGGGGTACCTTTATGAGCTGCCTGCTTGTGCACACAGCCTTCTCTCTTCCTTTCCTGGATTTAAGATAAATTTATTGTCATTGTCCGTATATACACAGTATACACAACAACGAAAATCAAACACCCAAAGACCGGGTTCACATACACATTTGCACGTATCTCCAACACTCTCATCCTATTCAGACATAATCTATAAAACATAACATAATCCAGAATATAACATAACCTATTAAAGGCATAACATAACCTAAAACCTATCTCATTCCTTCCTACTCCCTGCTTGCTATTTCTTGCAACTGGCCCTGAGATCATTATTTAGTGCAATCAGAGCTCTTGGATAGAAACTATTCAGAAGGCGTGTGGTTCGTGTTATCATTGTCCTATATCTTCTGCCCGAAGGCAACAGTTCAAAGAAGTTGTGAGCAGGATGGGTGGGATCTCTCAGGATATTGTGTGACTTCTTCAAACTGCGAGACGTGAAGATCTCATCCAGGGTTGGTAGTTGGAGCCCAATAACATTCTGGGCAATTTTAATTATTCTCTGTAAAGCTTTTTTATCCATTTCAGAGCTGCTCCCATACCACGATAATATACTATAGGTTAAGACACTCTCGATGGTACTGTGATAATAGGACAGAAGTAGGTGCTGAGATAGATTCAGTCCCCTGAGCATTCTCAGGAAATACAACCTCCCCTGCACCTTCCTCACAACCATATTAATATTTGCAGTCCATGAGAGGTCCTCAGAGATATAAATGCCCAGGTATTTAAAACTACCAACCCTCTCCACCTCCTCGCCATTTATGTGCAATGGTAAAAATACACTTTTCTTTCTCCTAAAGTCAATTATGAGTTCTTTGGTTTTTTTGGTGTTAAGCATAAGATTGTTTTCTTTACACCATTGAATTAACCCCTGTACTTCTTTCCTATAAGCAGTCTCATCGTTCTCACTAATGAGCCCCACCACTGTTGTATTTGGAGCAAGGAAACGAACCACAGAGTTGGCTGGCTTGACATTCTGTCCAAACCAGTGTTTGTGTTCCAACTCCCCGCCCTGAAACAAACCACAGTTGGGGAGCGCTTATTGCTTCTCTCCACAGTTAGCATAACATCCAGATGGGATCCCTTCCAAACGATCGTTAAGCTTCCTAAACCATGGGTCGGCACGGGAGTTGTCAACTATTTTGGACCCATGGGCACATTTGCAAACCAGGAAAACAATGGTGACCCCCCTTTCACCCATGCATTGCACAGCAGCCTATTCTGTTAGCTACAATATAATGCTTCTTTGCAGCCTAAGGGGTTTCAGCGGGTACCTGGGAAGGTCTCTGTGGGTGCATGAGTTGGCAATCCCTAGTTTCAGTGTGATGCTTAAACTTTTCTATTTGTTTGAGTTTCTTTTGCACTTAAGGTTTGCATTTACTCTGGCATTCTCCTGAGAGTTTACTTTCTTCTTTTGATTGGGGGTGGCTATTGGCAGCTTCAGAAATCCGAAACCAATATCTGTCGTCGTCGTTTTAACAGGACAAGCAGCCCTTTACTTGTTCGGAAGTGATGGCCGTCAGGTGTTTGAAGTGAAAGCTTTTCATGAAGAATACCGGTCGTGGTTTATAGGCGAAGCTGTTCAACATGGTGAGCAGCGTCCTCTTTCTCCATTTGCAGCCTGATCTTCAAGCAGTGATTCCTTGTGATTTTAGGCATACACAGATTCCTGAGCTACTACAGCTTAGTTTATCCTCATTTACATGTAACGACCTGGGCAAAGCTTAATGCTTCCATTGCCCTCAATTCAGATCTGTATAAGAATATACACAGGAACATAGGAAGTCTTACACCAAGTCAGGCCTCCTAGCTCAAAATTGTCTACATGGATTTGCTCCTGGATAAAGAAATACGTTTCAGCACCCAAAATCAAAAAAAGAAATATTTTATTTGGGGTATCGTACCTATTTCTTTACTCAAGGGAAGATTGAATTTATCAAGGGAAATTACTATTATTATTATTTATCTATTGTCACGATGATGATTTTTTATATACTTTTAGATGGACGGCTATTATTTGCTACACCAGTGGATCCCTTATTTCTTTTGTTGTTTTACCTTACCAAGGCAGAGAAAGAGGTAGGTAACTCGAAATTTTTAAGGATGCCATTATATTGCTTTTCTCCACAAACAACTGTAAATTAATGCTCTAAAGTAGGTAGGTGTTCAAGTGTTGTAGTCAGTAAACTCCACTACATATTATAATGTGTTTGGGTACTACCTGGTTAGGTTGTCATGGCTGTCACTTGAAATGATTAAATTATGTAGAAAACAACCCCTGTAGGGCTTCAAGCCAAACTGGAACATGTATTGTGAGGAAGAAAGATTGGCTATTCCAGAGTTCTGTCCATAAATCTTTCTAGTGAAAGAGAGAGTACAAAATCTTGTTGCCTTTTGGTCTGCTAATTCTGTAGGTGCATTTTCACTTGCAGAACTTGTATTTATCCTTCACAACAAAGAGTCACTAGGAGTTTAAAATACTGGCTTTTAAAAACAAAACAAAACACAACACTTTATTTAAAGACCCTTCATTAAAGAATTCTGTTGCCTTTTTCATCAGTCCGAAATAACTGTTAATGCTTCGCTGTTCTTTAATTTATTAGCAGCTTTTGGTAGTACCTGTCAGCCATCCATCTCTAGCTGAAATTACCTGGCCACAAAAAAAAAAAAATTAAAAAAAATTCTGGCAAAATATTTTTGAAGCACTTTGATCCATTCACCATTTTGATTTATCTTCCCTTTTTCCAGCAGGGAAAGTTTCAGCCTTTGGATCAGTTCCTGGTAGACGAAGAGTTCTCTTCCTGTGCAATGTTGCTAAATTGCAAGAACCTTTCGCAATCTGTTCACCACCTAGCAGATGAAAAAGGTACAAGATCTGACAAATAAAATGAGCAACCAGCATTTGATGCAGGTTTTACAGTCCTTTGTCAGTTCATGCTGTTAGGCCAGTGAAGGTTTGTCACAGTCAGCCTTCCCAGGGCTTCACAAGCCATACATGTAGAAATAACTCCCAGTGAACCATGTCAAACTATAGAGGGTCTGTATGAGAGAGGCCACTGAACGCAGAGTATTCAGTTGTGAGTGCCAGGAATGTATGCTGAAACTCGAGTGTGTTCAACATGCCCAAGTTGTAGAGGGAGGGACTGTAGCTTAATTAGTAGTAGAGTACATTTTTTGTATGCACGTGGTCCCCGATTCAGTCCCTGACATCTGTAGGTAAGACTGGAAGAGAGCCCTCTCTGAAACACAGGAGAGCCCTGCCAGTTAATGAGCAAAATAGACCAATGCTTATAAGGTGGTGTGTGTGTGTTTCACTGGTAACCTTGTATGTGTGTGTGTATATGTGTATGTACAGTGCTTTTTTCTGGGGGTACACAGGGGTACGCATACCCCTAAACATTTTGTGAATCTAACGGGAGAAGAAACTATTTTTTTAAAAAAAATAGCTTCTTGTCTAGCACGGTGAATCATCAGTTCCATTGCTACCTCTGATGACGGCCTCATTTCCTGTCACGGTGTTTCCTGAGTCTCAGATGGAAGTGAGCGTTTAATGTGTGAAGTAGGAGTTGGAATCTAGCACGGTGATTGGTCGGTTTTGTTGTATTTACTGTATTTATTTACCCTGATTTGAATTATATAATGGTGATTTTCTTGAGTCAAAATGAGAGTACCCCTAAACATTTTTTTTAAAACGAAAAAAAGTACAGTGGTGCCCCGCTAGACGAATGCCTCGCAAGACGAAAAACCCGCAAGACGAAAGGGTTTTTCGGTTTTTGCGACGCTTCGCTAGACGATTTTCCCTATGGGCTTGCATCGCAAGACGAAAGCCCATAGGGAAATCTCGGGGACCTTTTTTTAAATGCTGGCGGTGGGGAGCAAAGCCTTCCCCCCCCTCCGGACTTCAGAAGAGGTCCAGGAAGGCCGGCGGGGGCGAAAGGCTTTGCTCCCCACCGCCAGCATTTTAAAAGCGGTCCGGGATAGCAGGGAAGCGCTTCCCGCTATCCCGGACGGCTTTTGAAGGCAGGCAGGGGGGGCAAAGACTTTTGCCCCCCCTGCCTGCCTAACCGGGGGCTTTTAAATCGCCCCGGGACTGTCCGGGGCGATTTAAAAGCCCCCGGACGGCTTTTGAAGCCTCCCCCCCGCCCGGCTTCGGGGCATCATCCCGATGCCGGGCGGTGGGGCAGGAACGCCTCCCCCAGCCGCCCGGCTTCGGGGCATCGTCCCGATGCCGGGCGGTGGGGCAGGAACGCCTCCCCCAGCCGCCCGGCATCGGAACGATGTCCCGAAGCCGGGCGGCCGGGCGGGAAAGCCTCCCCCCCCCGCCCGGCTTCGGGGCATCATCCCGATGCCGGGCGGTGGGGCAGGAACGCCTCCCCCAGCCGCCCGGCTTCGGGGCATCGTCCCGATGCCGGGCGGTGGGGCAGGAAAGCCTCCCCCAGCCGCCCGGCATCGGAACGATGTCCCGAAGCCGGGCGGCCGGGCGGGAAAGCCTCCCCCCCCCGCCCGGCTTCGGGGCATCGTCCCGATGCCGGGCGGTGGGGCAGGAAAGCCTCCCCCAGCCGCCCGGCATCGGAACGATGTCCCGAAGCCGGGCGGCCGGGCGGGAAAGCCTCCCCCCCCCGCCCGGCTTCGGGGCATCGTCCCGATGCCGGGCGGTGGGGCAGGAACGCCTCCCCCAGCCGCCCGGCATCGGGGCATCGTCCCGATGCCGGGCGGTGGGGCAGGAACGCCTCCCCCAGCCGCCCGGCTTCGGGGCATCGTCCCGATGCCGGGCGGTGGGGCAGGAACGCCTCCCTCAGCCGCCCGGCATCGGGGCATCGTCCCGATGCCGGGCGGTGGGGCAGGAAAGCCTCCCCCAGCCGCCCGGCATCGGAACGATGTCCCGAAGCCGGGCGGCCGGGCGGGAAAGCCTTTGTCCCCCCTGCCTGCCTTCCCAGGGGCTTTTAAATCGCCCCGGACAGCGGAGAAGTCCTCCGCTGTCCCGGGCGATTTTAAAATGCCGCCCGCCAGAAGAGGTCGGGGGAAGGCTTTTTCCATAGGAACGCATTAATTGATTTTCAATGCATTCCTATGGAAAACCGTGCATCGCAAGACGAAAAACTCGCAAGACGAAGAGACTTGCGGAACGAATTAATTTCGTCTTGCGAGGCACCACTGTACTGTATATATATATATGTGTATGTGTGTGTGTGCGTGTGTTTATAAATGTGTACACTGGTAACTTTGTATGGATGCTGAAATAACATATCTACTGCAATGTCTTATTTCATGTCAGAGCGGTATGTAAATTCAACAAATAAATATATAAATGTCAGGAAAGTACAAACCTAAATACAAGGTGACTCTTTTTGTCTCAGAAATAGGTGGCCGAAAATTTTACAAATACAGCGAGGAGAAAGCACTGAAGTGGCTGAAGAAGAAGGTATCGTTTTGTTAAAAGAGATTCTTTTCTATTGTGATGGATTCTGAATATTATATGTTGCCTTGTACAAAAGCCAGGGACTCTAGCTAAAACTGAAAAAATGTAACAGTGCTATGAGGAAGTGTCCTATGTTCCTATGTAATTTCTGGGACGGATTAGATATCAGTAGTTGTCAGTAATTTCCTGCAGATTATCCCAAACTCCACCTCCATCTGCTTCCACTTTGTGACTGGCTCAACCCTTGGGCAGCCATTTTGTGACTGGTGGACTTCCGTAATTTTCAGCCAATTCATGTGGAACCATGGGGGTGCAAACTTTTGAGATCTGACGATTTAGTTAAGTACAGAAGGCATTGAGATTGTCGTAAAATAAAACAATGAAATACAGTGGTACCTCGGGTTACAAACACCTCGGGTTACAAACACTTCAGGTTACAGACTCCGCTAACCCAAAAGTAGTACCTCAGGTTAAGAACTTTACCTCAGGATGAGAACAGAAATCATGCAGCGGCAGCAGCAGGAGGCCCCATTAGCTAAAGTGGTACCTCAGGTTAAGAATGGTTTCAGGTTAAGAACGGACCTCCGGAACAAATTAAGTTCGTAACCAGAGGTACCACTGTACTAAAATTGCTGCTTGACTTCTGTTTCTGCCTATGGTGGGTGTGTATTCCTCCTTCCAATTTGTAAAGTACATACATGTGCTCTCATGCTGCACTCAATTCAGCACTTAGAAAATATGACGCCCCTGAACTAAGTTTCACATTTGCTTTGCATAGTTACTTGTCTGAAAATAAAAGGGGGGCATTCAGATGTAATGCAGGATTTTCCCTCTCATCTCTCTTCACATTTTCTGTGAGCAGCATAAGCTGCATTCCACTTACTCATAGACTCATAGTTGGAAGGGATCCAAGGGTCATCTAGTCCAACCCCCTGCAATGGAGGAATCTTAGCTAAAGCATCCATGACAGACAGCCTTCCAACCTCTGCTTAAAATCCCCACTTTTTCTACAGCAGTTGTGCTAGCTTAGTTGTGATCACTCTACAAATGGAATACCTCAGTAGCCTTTGCTGACTGCAGTAGGAAAAAAGTTTGGTTAGGAAAACTTTTAAAAAGTGTATCAATAATTTGCTAAGTTTGTAGCTATTTTAACAGTAAATTGTATGCCGTAAATGCAGTCTTCCGTGATTTTCTCCTGAGCAGTTACATTTTACACAAACGGAAATGTCTCAGGAGTGCCACTTTTTTCTTGCATAATTCTCATTCATCCCACCAAAAGGGGGTTTATTTGGGCAACCGTAGAAGATTGTGACCCATGTCAATATGGTAGCAGCTACAAATGTGTGCTAGATTTCAGTTTGTAGGTTCAGGGTTTGGCTTTGGTGGTACATTACATGTACGCACAACAGAAATGATGATAAGCCCTTCTGTTTTGTGGCTTTTGTCAGGTCGACCAGACTGTCAAAGTGTTAAAAGACAATGACATACCTGTGGGTGGAAAGGTGCAGTCTGCTACATTTATCAGCGGCAAACGGAACACGGATGCCACTGAAGGTAAGGGGATTTAGGCCCCAAAGTGAAATATAAAACATTTATGCTGGTAAGATTTGTACAGTACTTACTTTGTTCGCATACATGATTTTCTCTTGCAGTACAGTGGTAACTCGGGTTACATACGCTTCAGGTAACAAGACTCCACTAACCCAGAAATAGTGCTTCAGGTTAAGAACTTTGCTTCAGGATGAGAACAGAAACCGTGCTCCAGCGGTGTGGCAGGAGCAGGAGGCCCCATTAGATAAAGTGGTGCTTCAGGTTAAGAACAGTTTCAGGTTAAGAATGGACCTCTGGAACGAATTAAGTACTTAACCCGAGGTACCACTGTATTTACATTTTCCTTACTGTAACAACTCCCATATGACATCAGCTTGTGTGTTGCACTTTCCCCTCCTTCACTTAGTTGTTTTCCCAGGCATTCATTTCAGTTTCTCTTAATTTTTTGTGTGTGTGTGGTGTTTTTATATTTACCAGGCCACTGCTGCTAAACACTATCAGGCCACAATGCACCCATCTCCCTCCCCAAAACTAGTTGATGTTCCCAGCACTGCTATCCTTTTGAGGCAAAACAAATAATAGTTGCTACATAACTTTATAGCCAGTTTTATGACTTCAGGAGTGTTCCGTTGGAAAGAGAAGAGAAGGTCAGACAGGGAGAATTAACCCATCTGGTTGCCTGGGCTTATGAAACCAATAGGGAACATTTGCATGGCCATCTGTGTGGTTTTCCATCCCTTTCCAATTTTATTTTTCCCCCCAAGACACAACTAATACGAAGCTGACAACCATTGCTGCACTTTAATTATGAGTGACAATCGGGACGTACCGTATTTTTCGGACGCACCTAGTTTTTGGAGGAGGAAAACAAGGGAAAAAAAAATCTGAATCTCAGAAGCCAGAACAACAAGAGGGATCACTGTGCAGTGAACCCTCTTGCTGTTCTGGCTTCTGGGATAGCTTCGCAGCCTGCATTCGCTCCATAAGATGCACACACATTTCCCCTTACTTTTTAGGAGGGGAAAAGTGAGCCTTATAGAGCAAAAAATAGGGTACGTACTGTTGGCATGCTGCAAGCTGTCTATAGCATTCGGTGTCTGCTCTTGGCAAGTATTGATTCCGTTTAGGGCAGGTGTGAGAAGTCTTTGGCCCTCCCAACTGTTGCTGGACTTCAACTCCCATCAGCCCTAACCATTGGCCATGCTTGCTGAGGGTCAGTGGTTCCCCACATCTGGTTTAGGCCAAAGGGTGTGTGAGATGCACTGATGGGAACATCATGAAACTAAAGGTGCGGATCACTCATCACAGAAGTGGAAGTGGTAAACCTGGGGCAGTGTTAATTAGGAGACAGAGCATTCTAAAGGAGAGATGTTTTATAGCATTTATTTTGTTTTTCTTTCAGAGGACTATATTCGCTATGCTCATGGTTTAATAACTGAATATATTTCTGAAGAGCTGAGTACTGCACTAGCTCAGTATTTGAGGTGAGTGTACAAGCTTAATGTTGTAAGGGATAACTTTGATGACAATGACTGTTCCCCCCCCCCCCACGCTTAAGCTCTTTATATACAGTGGTACCTCGGGCTACATACACTTCAGGTTACATATGCTTCAGGTTACAGACTCCGCTAAACCAGAAATAGTGCTTCAGGTTAAGAACTTTGCTTCAGGATGAGAACAGAAATCGTGCTGCTGCGAGAGGCCCCATTCGCTAAAGTGGTGCTTCAGGTTAAGAACAGTTTCAGGTTAGGAACAGACCTCCGGAACGAATCAAGTACTTAACCCGAGGTGCCACTGTATTAGGTGGAAAGCATCCATCTGTGTCTGTAATTTTCAGCCAGTTAATTTGGAACCTGGGGGCGCAAACTTTGAGAATCGCTGATTTAGTTAAGTACAGAAGGCATTGAGACTGTCATAAAATATTATAATGAAATACTGAAATTGCTGCTTTACTGCTGTTTCTGCCTTTGCTGGGTGTGTTTATCTCTTTCCAATTTGTAAAGACCGTACACATGCACTTGATTCAGCACTTAGAAAATATGACGCCCGTGACTAAGTTTAACATTTGCTTTGCATAGTTCCTTCTCTGAATGTGAAAGGGGAGGCTCAGGGGCCAATGTGGCCCTCCAGGTTTTATCCCAGGCCACACAGCCTTTCAAGACACACTCCTTCTCCCCAGGCCTCACCACTCACAGGTCCTTCTTTACACCCCCACTAGAATATTTTTTGTACATATTACATTTTCTCCTAATGCTACTTTTATGTTTTTTTAGTCTTCCTGCCCACTGCTTACATCATTTGATTATTCGGTTGCATCTGAATTAATATTTGTTGTCATTTGGCTTTGGCATTTTTGTTTCAGAACTGACACACAGGGAATACAACTTTGAAATAAAAGTAGAATTCTTTTTTTTTTTTGTGGTGCATGGCTGTTCTAGCCCAGAAGTTTTTATTAAAGTTTTCACAATGCAATCAAATTATATTTAGAACAAATGAAGTCAAAGAGAGAGAGAGAGAGAGAGAGAGAGAGAGAGAGAGGGAGACAGAAACAGCAAAGCAAAGAGAGGAAGGCAAAAGAAGAAAAAAAGGAGAGGATTGAAGATTAGGGTAAAGCTCGAATACAGGGCCAGTTTTACCCTAATCTTCAATCCACATACAAAAAGTGGGTATCCCCAGCTCCCACCTGGAAAGTTTCCCCCTTTCCCCAGGCTCCCACCCTGATAAAAACCCACTCTTGCTTGTCTCCCACACAAAAACTTCAAAATAAATAGATGAGGCACTTACTGATAAAATATTCTAGCTTGATAGTTCTAAAATTTGACTTCCTTAACCTCTTTTCTTTTTTTGTTTTGCTTTCCAGGCTCCCACAAATTGCAAGTCCTCCGGCGGAGCCAGCATCCAAGGTAATGAATATTTAGGTACTGTTGGATACGTATCGTTTTCATGCAGTTATGCCCTGCGTTCCTTCCATCACGGAACCTGAGGGCAGTTTGCATGGGGTTTTCAGGCAGATCCCTGTTCAGGCATTGGCCAGACTCAGGTGAGCTTAGCCTCAGCGAGGTGGTTGCATCGTGAGCCTTCAGACCATGGTCTGGAACCCTGGAGATGATGAAAAAGAAATGCTGTACCAGAGGAGAGGAAGTCAAGTCTTGAAATCCTTCTTTTCCCATTGATAACAAACTCCCCACCCCCATTGATAACTGGGCTTTTTTAAAGCATCGAGCTGAAAGCATGAAACAGTGTCACAGTGTTCGGCAAGATGTAAGAAGAATGTGCAATTATTTTTGATCACAGAAATTTTAACCACCAATCAAATGAGGAAGACCTTTCAAATTGACTGGTACATAGAGTATATGTTGGCAATGAAGTGCTACAATTATGCCGATGGTTTTCAAAGCAGGAGTTATACGGATGCATGCATGATAAGAAAATACACTTCTGTCTTTTGTATTAATCACTTCCCCAGGTCCATACTACTTCCACTTTTCAGATCTCTGCTTCCTCTGCTCATAGTCTTCTTCCTTTATCCAACCATTCTCACTTAGCATTTTTTCCACCTCTGTTTGCATGTTCTGCAATCGGCTTTCCCACTTAATCTAGAGGACAGGCGATACTGCCCTGGATAACTTTATCACCATTGCTCACATTAAGCCTGAACGTTTTTTGTTTACGCTGAAGATCAGTGTATGCAACACACTGTGATTTTTATGGAGCAAATCCTCACTCTAACATTGCAGAAAAGGAAATTATCAGATGCCCCCGTGGAAGCAGAAGAGGATTACACCAAGTTTAATACTAGTGATCTGAAAAGCAAAAAGGTGAGTTGTATATCGCTTTTCCGACTAGCTTTTTGACTAGCAGCCTCATTTTCTTGTAGGATGCTACTTTATTCAGGAGAAAATAGAATACGTATTCTAAGCATGTACTGTGCATTCTATCCAGTGCTACTTTTCCAGAAAAAGGGGTGCCAGAACTCACCATGAACACCTCCCTCATTCTCTTAGAATGGCAATGGCATCCACCTGAGAGGTGCCAGAATTGAATTCCAGGAAGTTCCGGCTGGAAAAACCCCCTAATTCTATATGTGAGGGAAAAACCCATTAAGTTTTAGAATAGTATATTCTAACTAGTTCAAGAAATGGTGAAAATATTGGTGGAGGGAATTTAAAAGTCTTTCATGGCTATATTGGACTAAAGAACTAGTAAAGCTTTTAATAATACCTGAAGGAGCGTCTCCACCCCCATCGTTCAGCCCGGACACTGAGATCCAGACTCTGAGGGCCTTCTGGTGGTTTCCTCACTGCGAGAAGTGAGGTTACAAGGAACCAGGCAGAGGGCCTTCTCGGTAGTGGCGCCCGCCCTGTGGAACGCCCTCCTATCAGATGTCAAAGAGATAAACAACTACCTGATATTCAGAAGACATCTTAAGGCAGCCCTGTTCAGGGAAGTTTTTAATATTTAACGCTGTACTGTTTTAAATACTTGAGTGGCTGGGGAAACTCAGCCAGATGGGCGGGGTATAAATAAATTATTATTATTATTATTATTATTATTATTATTATTATTATTATTATTATTCTGCTACAATGGTATCCTGGAATGTTGAATCCATTCCCTGAGTTCCTCCACCCACAGTGGGCCACTTTAAGCAAGAGAGAGAGAGGCTCTGCCCATCTGTCAGTCACCTGACATCACTATGACATCAGGTGACCCATTTTTCCTTCATAGCACAGCTTCATAGCACAGCTTGAGGCCAAGCATTGCTATAAAGGAAAAGCAAAGTCCTGCTTTCAGCAGGGGTCAGTTGCCCCAGTGGAGTTCCCATTAGGGGAGGCCATAGCACTGCTGATCCCATTGTTGGTGACAGCAAACCTCCCTAAGTTAAGGAACAATTTGCTAACATATTCACCCCGAGCAGTTAGGATGTTTGTGACATCAAGGCTTAGGGCTGGAGTGTAGCTTACAGGTGACACTCTTAGCTTAGTAAAAAGGAACTTGAGAATTACACACAGTACAAAATTTTGGAGCATGCATAGTACAGTATTTAAGATGTGGAAAGAGTTGAGTAGTCTGCATAATTCAGTTCAGTTTACTCATGAAAGATGTTGGATAACCTGAGAAACACAGACTTTCAAGATAAGGAATTTGAAGCAGCAACAGTAGTCTAATTTTACTTCTTCATTTAACCTTTCTTTTTAAAAAATTTTTACTATCCTTCATCACAAGATCTTAGGGCAGTTCACTGCATGTGTGGATGTGCATTAAAGTTGTGTATATTAATCTTTGTTTTTACTGTAGCATTTCTGGGATAAAAAACCATGCATTTAACTTCAATGTATTCCCAGCGTGATCAGGATTCTGGTGTCTGATGTTTTCATTGATGTTTGTGCCGTCTAACTGATGAAACATCCCACCTATCTAAATGTGAAGAAATCTTGTCCGGATCAGGCCGAATGTCAACTTTTTACATTAACCAGATCTGCAAACCATGTGATTACATTGATCTAATTATCCCCCAGATAAAATACTTAGGCACAATGGTGTGAAGGGATATACAAAAGCTAAAGGGTATGTGTGGTTTCTGTTTGATAGGCATGTGACGTAGCATGGAAACTGTACTTTAGTCTAACTTTTTCCTCTGTTCTTATTTCCAGGCAAACAGTAAGATGTCAGCTGCTCAAAAGGCCCTGGCAAAAGTTGACAAGAGTGGCATGAAAACAATGTCTTCTTTCTTTAGTTCAAAAACTAAAACAACAAAATGAGACTTTTGATACAGTAATTATTTTTGCATAGGCCAGCTTCTTTCTCACTTCTTTCCTCCCCCCGGCCCCAAGTTTTCAGATATCCCTTTACTTAAAGTTAGGGCTCAAAAGTAGAAACAGTACTGTGAAAGTTAATATTGTGTAAAACAAAGTCAGGATAGCCTTTTGTAGTTCCCACTGGGAAAACTCATTTTGGTAATTTATCATATCAGCCAATATGCTTGTTTATTTAGCACTGTTAAGCTACAAAGTGCACATTGCAATGTAATGTAATGTAATGAGGTAAAATAAATTCATTTCTGAAACAGATA
The DNA here is from genome assembly GCF_964234715.1 of Podarcis melisellensis. NCBI lineage: Eukaryota > Metazoa > Chordata > Lepidosauria > Squamata > Lacertidae > Podarcis > Podarcis melisellensis. The sequence continues at coordinate 100,170,434 of NC_138530.1, read as the reverse complement.
TTTCTTGTTTCTTGTCTTTTTAATGGATGTGGATTAGGGAAATGCCAATTGTTTCCTCCTTTTTTAAAAAAACCTGAACTGGGTTTTCCCCTCCCAAATGGTTTTTGTTGAATTTCAGAATATTAACAAATACAAAGTGCGGGGGAAATAAGTTTCTAAGGCATACAAAAACTAAAGAAAATAAGAGTCTTTAGGATATAAGAGCACATTTTTTAAAATCACTTTTCAGTTTTAAGAATTAATGATATACTAATACTAGACAAATTCTAATACACTTTGCCATTAACATGGCAGCATTTTGCTTATTACATTAGTGAGCTGGATTTTTTGTTAGCTGTTATGCTTCAGTGTATGGTTAATCTCAGTTTCTCAAGAAAAGTGATGTGATACGTGATTAAACGTGTTTTCTCCATGTTGTGAGTGATCCTTGCTTCAAGAATATCAGTGATTCTTTCTGTGCAATAAGGACAATTTTAAGGGACATCGTTTTAGAGAGTCTGCTGATTTAAACATAAAAGTTTATTAGAGAGAGTTGGACACTTATTGGAAGAAAGTCTCATATACAGTTACACAAGCTGAGACATCTCCTTATTAGCTAGAATGGAAAAGTAGCTCTCAGCAGGACTACAAGTTGGCCAAATAATTTTCCATATAGTGACAGTGGATCACATCCAATGTTGCTGTTCTGGTAAAACAGCTTGTGCAACCGAACTTTCCTCTCCCCTGTAGCTCCTCCCTCCATCAGTGCATCTTCAAAATCTGTCCCAGCGAGTTAAAGGACCCCCCAGAGCAGTTTTTTTCCTGCCAATCTGGGAGTAAATTTATCAGGAAAGATGGGTGTGGGTGTGTACACACTCACACACTGTATTTTTCTGTGTATAAGACTAGGTTCCCCCCCTTAAAAATAATGTCAAAAATTAGGGGGCGCCTTATAGATGCCGCCATCTTGCCCGATTTTCTTAAATCTGAGTCCCCCAAAATAGGCGGTGTCTTATACATGGGGGCGTCCTATAGACGGAAAAGTATGGTGTGTGTGTGTGTTAAAACAGAAGCCAGTAACAATGTTGTTAAACTGACTCTGTTCATTCAAACAGAGGAACACCGATACAGTCGTCATGAATCCATTTTCAGCAGAGCCCCTCGTTTACTAAAAGGTGGCATTTTTTTTGTGTGTGTGTGTGTTTTAGATTATTTTTAAAAATTGCGCCAAATGTACCAAAATACTTATGGGAAAAGAGAGCAGTTTGGTGTTTGAAACTGACTTAGAAATACAATGTTACAAAAAAATGTAAAATGGTGCCTAAAATCAATAAAATCCAATAGCAAGAAAAGAAAAGAAAAGAAAACAGTAGAAAGTATTTTTAAAAATGTTGTTAAACTGACTGAACTGTCAAAATCAAAGTGTTACAAATACATTTGTTGACAAATCATCTGGGTAATAATATTTATAGATGTGCTTTTTTCTTTCACTAGATGTCTGCTCGTCACCAGAGGAAGAGATGAAGGGAATGAAAGGAAATGTGGATGCCTTGTTTTAATGTGGAACATTCCTAAAACCATTTTAAAGAAATGCAAATTGTATTGTTAGAGACCGTTATCCAGGTGAGATTCGTTGGCAGAGCTGGAATTCGATGAGGTCAATTTCCCTTCTGGTATGTGGTTGGGATCTCTCGCTTGAAGTTCTAGATTTTGATCTAGTACAATTATTTCTTGTCCTTTGAGCAGTTCTGGCTTGGTGCATCTTGTCTGCTTACTGCTATCTGCTTCCAGCAAATGTATTGAGGGGCTTGTCCACATGTGAGCATTATTTATCTGTTAATCCACTTTTCCCCATCCAAATCAACTTTGAGTATTCCACACTTGTGCATACTTGAATTTGTTTCTGAGGAGAAACCACAGTCTTTTGCATTCATACTGAAAGGAGTTTCCTTTTCTGTTTGAACCTGTCTTCTCATTTGTTATTATGCCAATTAAGTAACAACAAGGAACGCACACAGATAGCTGTGCACCTTGGGTTTTTTATTTAATTGAAAAATATGCATAAGAAGTGTGCAGTAGGCATAGCCAGGCAATTGTAAATTTGCTTGTGCAGTTTTCTGGTTTCAGCAAACCTGATGGTTCAGAATTATACACACACAAAGGAGGAGAGGCTAATGCTAGTGCCATTTCCTTGTGCACTTTTCTGGTTTTGTGCAAATCTGAGGGATCAAAAGGATAAAAATATCCTCCCTTCATGAATGTACCAGAAATAGTTACAAGAAAAGAAATGAAAAGACTGAGGAAGCAGTGGGGTGGAAGGGGGTCAGCCAAAAGTGACAATTGATCCACCCACCCCAAACTACCAAAACAAATTATCTGTGACCCTGAATGGAACGGTTTGGAGTCCAATTTCCAGCAATTTACCGATCAAGATTTGTATTATTTGAGGTTAACGTTCTGGTACTACACAAATTACATGTGAACGCAAACCTACAGCAAACTGGCGTGGGCAAGCTCTAGATAATACTGTTTAATCTTATTAAGGGCTTATATAGGTAATTTATTTTCCTTTCTGAAAAAGCACAACATCTAACCCTTGTGCCTATGGGAGGAAAGGTAACTGAAGGACCACTTGCTCTCAAATAAACCTGCCTGTATGTTCTGCCTTCAGAATGGAGGCAGATGACAACAAGAGACAGGGCCTTTTCTGCGGTGGTTGCCTGGTTGGGGAAAACTCAGAGATACTTGGCTTGTGCCTGCTTCACTAACTTCCTGAACTTTGAAAGGTTGATATATTATACTGTTTCTTGCACTACTTGTACTACTGTTCTGATGGCTGGGTGTGTGCTTCTCTTCTTCTTTAATTTTAGCAATTTAATGTTAATAATGTGTTGTTGTTTTTACTTTTTTTATTGGGTTTCTGCCATGGAAACTTCTGTTGAAAGTTGATATGTCAATTTTAAAAAGTATTTTAATAAACCAGGGACTATGCAAAGAACCCTTTACCCTGGATTATTCCCTTCACAATAAAAATGCACTTTTCCCCACACATGATTCCTATCTTCCCTAAGGCAGGTGTTTTGTTGTGGCGATACTGCACTTTCCCCTCAAATCGCATTATTATTTGTTTGAGGAAAATGGAATTTTTAGAAGCTGTGTGCTGTTCCTCTACCCGAGCAAACTCCAGTGTACCTTATTTAGAAGAAAGTACAAACCGTAAAACTTCCCATTGTCCACCACCAGGTCATCTTGTTTAAATGTGTGTCTGGTTAATTTTTCTTCAGTTTTTTGGAAGCTCTGTTTGATAGGACACCTCTATCATCCTAGGCACGTTTATACAGAACTATTTTTTTGTGTTCAAGAGGGTTTACTCCTTAGAATGGATTTCAGGCCTAGTATTCTTGGGATATCAGGCACCAAAAAGTGTCTTGTGCAAATTAAAGTCAAAATGTAAGTGCGATGTGCTTTGACAGACCATGGAGAAGATTGCACAGCACATCTTTCCAGTTACACAGTGGCGTTTGTGTCGTGCAATTCTACTCAGTATTGATCCAGAGCAGATTCCAATGTATAATTAGCAGAGTAAAAATTTAAACACATTGCAGGATTCCCCCACAAAATAGACCAGACAATTATATTTCATTCAGCAGAGCTTTATGGCTACTGAAGGCAAATGAGCATAATGGTCACAAATCCAATACATTCAGGATTGGCACTGTCCATAAGAAATCCAGTTGCAGCAGAACTAACTTAAACTTACAATAACTTATAATGAATCTAAACCTTACCACTAAGCATACTATGTACAGAACACCACAGCAGAAGGAAAAGAGATAGAAAGCGAAGGAGTACAGCTCCTCCTGAAATTTACCTCAGGAAATGGGAAACACCACAGCTTACCCACCTGCCTAACACCCCAGGAACACCTGGCACAGTCATGGCATTAAATAAACAGTGTCAATTGCTGACAGTTTGCTCTAAGAACTCGATAAGCTACAGTTACAGATAGGTAGCCGTGTTGGTCTGCCATAGTCAAAACAAAAAAAATTCCTTCCAGTAGCACCTTAAAGACCAACTAAGTCAGTTCTTGGTATGAGCTTTCGTGTGCATGCACACTTCTTCAGATACACTCAGATACTTCTTCAGATACACAGTGTATCTGAAGAAGTGTGCATGCACACGAAAGCTCATACCAAGAACTGACTTAGTTGGTCTTTAAGGTGCTACTGGAAGGAATTTTTTTTTTGTTTCGATAAGCTACGTGTCTCATCGTTCGTCGAGCACCAGCAGAAGTGGTAAATCTTATTTCAGAAAGTGCCAGGAGCTGGTAATTGGGTCCATGCTGATTCTAAACAAGGGCTTTTGGGAAGGAAAGGTATTGGGCATACTGAATCACAAGATAGGTGGGAGAGAGATTTTTAGTCTCTAGTGCCACCTGACAGGTGAGCTAGTGCACTGCCTGTTGCCCTTTGCTGATTATTAATGGCAGCTTCCCTAAGGAAGCCTGAAGAGAAAGTTGTCCATGTGGCATTAAGCCCTTTGTAGTCCCCAAATCGCAGATCAGGAAAAGACTTGCCATCTGCAATTAACGGGGACTTGCTAACGCTTTGACTCTTGAGATGTATGTTTTTAGGACCTGCCTTATTTTTGTAAAATGTTAACTCATTTTTAAACTGCTTTTAATACTGTATAATAATAATTTTAACATTAATGTTGTGCTTTAATTGCTGTAACCTGCCATGAGACCTTAGGGTGAAGGGCGGATAACAAATTGTAATAATTGTAATAATAATTGCAGACAACAACAATTTAAGGGAAAGACTCAGGCAAAGGTTTTGTTGTGAATAAAAAAAGTGAGGGTTGTGGGGGGGGTTGCTTTATAATTTAATTCCATTGTGTCAGATGCGATTATTCATATAAATAAATTTGAGATAATTCATCCTGATTTGTGAGAATGGTGATTAAAGCTAAGCCCTGTTTCTGACAGACAGTTTATTGTCTATTGTTCTTTGTTGGTCACTAGTTACCCAAAGGTCTCCAAGCGACTTAGAACACCTTTTAAAACAATCATAAATATACCAGTAAAGAATATATAAGACCCGTATCATTCATCAATTATGTATTTATGCACATACAGACAAACAGCCCCCCCATCACATAGCTTTGCATAGAAAGGAGAACTGCGCTTCCTGTGGCTTCTCTCATCCTATCCAATGTGGCCAAACATTACAAGAAGGAAAGAAGTTTAAAATGACACAAAGCCTTTCATGCTTGGCCTGTAAGGAGAGCAAACTCTTTAAGAGAAGGATGAAGTGGACCATTTGTTCTCAGCAAAACATTGCCTGCCCTTCCTTTGCCGTTTCTTTAATTCATCACACACGGTTACGTTCCAAGCTGTAGTGTAGGTAAAATGCAGAAGTTCTCTCCTCCTCCCCCCCATTGAGTTTCCATTCCTCATATGACCATTTTTCTAAAACAGGACGCAAAGTGCTGAGGGAGCCACACTCTCTGACAGATTAGGAAGTGAGACTTCTTTTTTCTGCTGTGAATCCTCTCCGCGGGGAGCATCACTTTCAGCCCCTAACAGGTAACCAGGGAGAAGGAAACCAAAGGTGCGAGAAAAACAATCAGGAATATTCTAATTTAGAGCCAATTTGTTACCCATCCTAGAGGTAGCCCCATTATTGTCTGCTGCCGTAAGGGAGTACAGTAATTCACATGGGTAATGATAGTTCACGCAATATTCCCCCCCCAATTCAGTTCAATTCTCATTTTTGAAAGGGAATGTGCATGTTTCTGCACCTAGGTAATCAAAGCGACAACAGTTCCAAGAGGCAGGGGAAATCAGCAACCCCCCTTTTAAATTTGCATTTTCCACTGTTTTTTTTATAACAACAACAACAACAATTTATTATTTATACCCCGCCCATCTGGCTTCCAACAAAACACTAAAATACAATAACCTATTAAACATTAAAAGCTTCCCTAAACAGGGCTGCCTTCAGATTACTTCTAAAAGTTTGGTAGTTATTTTTCTCTTTGACATCTGGTGGGAGGGCGTTCCAAAGGGCAGGTGCCACTACCAAGAAAGCCCTCTGCCTGGTTCCCTGTAACATGGCTTCTTGCAGCGAGGGAACCGCCAGAAGGCCCTCGGCGCTGGACCTCAGCATCTGGGCAGAACAATGGAGGTGGAGATGCTCCTTCATGTATACTGGACCGAGGCCGTTTAGTGCTTTAAAGGTCAGCACCAACACTTTGAATTGTGCTCGGAAACGTACTGAATTTTACATTCATCATACATACATTGCCCATCACATATCACTTCCCAGTTCATTTCTCCATGGCATTCTATGCAACCCTTATTCTGCTACATATTCAATTATACCATGCAATTTTATCTCATGTGTTTCCTTTATTTAATACTTGATTTTTTAAAAAACCCATTCTCTTCCATTGAGGTTCAAAAGCCCTTGCACTTATAGAATTGCACCAACTGAATCAAGCCTTCTGGATTCACTATAGCAGCAGATTTATTTGAGGCCGCTAAAAGTTTTGAGGGATGGTGAGTTTATTCACTTCCCCCCTCCCTCTCCAAAATTGGGGAGATAAACATGAGTATGGTAACCAATACTAATCCCACAGCTTCTGTGCATTGGGTGAACATTGTAACAAACCTGCCACATCTTCTAAATGCTCTGCGTCCCTGGCCGTAAGAGAATCTTCAGCATACTTCATTATTGCAACATTCTTGCCATGATCGCTTTCCAAAGTGTCTGCTTCAACAAAAAAAGAAAAGGGCTAGTATTGTGTAAATTCTATACAAATTAACACACCTCCTCATAATTGGTTCCTGAAGTCCGTGCAACTTCCGAAACCGTTTGAAAACCAAGGCGTAGCTTCCGATTGGCTGCGGGAGCTTCCTGCACTCAGTCAGAAGCCGCGTTGGACATTTGGCTTTGTGAAAAACATTTGCAAACCAGAACAATTACAGCTTTTGGGAGCCGATTTGTTTGACAACTAGGCCATTCGGGAACGAAGGTAGTAGTATTTATTAAAAGTCTATCCTGCCTTTCTTCCCAAAGGAGCCCAGGACAGCAAACAACAAAGCACCAAAACAAACAGCTAAAAATGAAATAAAAACTTAAGAACCATCAAAAGTGCATCAGCTTGGAAATTCCAGCACCAACATATTGAGGCAGAATTATTATTACTGCATTTAAAAACAACAACAACTGGAATGCCTGTTTCTCTGTTAGTTTTTGCTTGGTTTTCTCTGAATTTGAGCTGAGGATTCCATTTTTGTATCTCACCAAAGCACATGAGCAAGATTAATCCGTTACGGAAAAGGCAAGTAAGAATCTTGTGCGTTCAAAAGGCTAATTGTAAGGTGACGTGAGCTTTTGACTGGAGTCTTATTTCAAATCCATGGTGGCCTTGAAACTTGGCAGATTCATTTACAAATAGAAGCAGTTTTGCACAGCGAGGCACAAAAATAAAGTGTAGGAAAAACAACGCTTGATTTCATAAGAACTAGGCCTGCCCATGGAACCTAAATCCAAGAATATAGAGATAAATACATCAACCTCTTAGTGTAGATACATCAAGCAATGTAGATGGTAGCAGAGCGATTTCATTTCAGAACTGACACCTTACATGATGCTATAAATATAAGAATTTCTCTGTCCCTCGACAGACTCACACCATTGCCGTCGCCATTACCAGATGTCTCTTCCAGTCGTCCCATTATTTCATTCTCGGTGGCGTGGAGGTTTTTCCTCAGAAAATGCGTTGTCATTTTCCCTTTTCCTTTGACCTGTATCTCTCCCCTTTCCACCATCTCAAACACTTGGTGTGATAATGCTCTGTTGAGTGCGAGAAGCACAGCAATTGTGGGGCTCACAATTCACCCATTTCCCAAAATCCTCAGGTGTCCAACACCTCTGTCCCTCATGATACTGCCTGCTCCTCCACCCGATTCCACGCCGCCAAATTCTACCCTCCTTGACGCTTATGCATCTAAGGATTTGTGCACCCCATACCTTTTAAGCATGTTCAGAACGTGTTTTTCCCCACTCAAGGAATTCTGGGCCTTGTATTTTACCCTTTATAGAGCTTCAGTTCCCAGCAACTCTGAACAAACTGCAGCACTCAGAATTCTTCAAGGGAAAGAATGTGCTTTAAAGGTATAGGGTGTACACAGCCCTAACAGAAATTACAAGTGGGACTCGCAACAAGTGTTGCTGTGTGGAGCCATGTCCCCTCCCAAAGTCCACCATTCTATCTTATCTCCACGTCCAGCAGCATTCTTTGTCCCGCTGACCATTCTCAGTCCTCTCTGGCTGTTTATGTGGTGCGTGCCTGCCCCCCACTTTACTGTCGTCCCCCCAAATTATTGGTTGTGTTTCTGCAAACTCTGCCATTCCCCCAAGCCTGCTGATATTTCCATTTTCTGTGTGGATAGTGCTCTTTTAAAGGGATGCGGGTGGCGCTGTGGGTTAAACCACAGAGCCTAGGACTTGCAGATCAGAAGGTTGGCGGTTCGAATCCCCGCAATGGGGTGAGCTCCCATTGCTCGGTCCCTGCTCCTGCCAACCTAGCAGTTCAAAAGCACGTCAAAGTGCAAGTAGATAAATAGATACTGCTTTGGCGGGGAGGTAAATGGTGTATCCGTGCGCTGCCCTGGTTCACTAGAAGCGACTTAGTCATGCTGGCCATATGACCCGGAAGCTGTACGTTGGCTCCCTCGGCCAATAAAGCGAGATGAGCATCACAACCCCAGAGTCGGTCACGACTGGACCTAATGGTCAGGGGTCCCTTTACCTAGCACTCTTTTGGCTAGATAAGGATCCACTGCCAGAAAATGTTGCTATTGATCTGCAGTAGGCTTTGGGAACGTTTGGCCCTCCAGATGTTGCTGAACTACAACTCCCATCAGCCCCAGCAAGCACGGCCAATGGTGGGAGTTGTAGTTGAGCAACACCTAGAGGTTCCCCACACCTGATATATAGAGTGGACAATTGGAATATGAGAAAGGCAGTAGTACCCATCAGTAGGTCATCTGCTTTGCTCTACAAAAGTTCTCACTGCCTACCCCTGAAGATAATTCAGTAATTGATGTGGAGCATGGTAGTGGTCCTAGGGACAGCACAGATCCCACAAAATGTCTGGGATTTGATAGCCTTGGTACTGCCAATGTAGAAAAGACAAGAGGAGAATTTTCCTTGTGTTGCGATTGATTTGCAGGTTCTTACCTGAACGTTGTTGGGCTCAGGTGGATTTTGTCTGGAAGTCCATGGCTTTCCATCCTAGAAGCTGTGTTGACTGTATCGCCAAACAAGCAATACCTGGGCATTTTCTCCCCAACCACTCCAGCCAAAACTGGTCCAGTGTGCACCCCAATTCTAATCTGCTGGCATAAACACAACAAAGGAAAATGCGTTCTCTGTTACAGCTCTAAAAGAAATAGTTGGTTGTTCTTCATTCAGCCTCCTGGATTTGTTGCAGTATAACATTACATTTAGCAAGGCCGTCATTCAAAAACACTTTCTGCACCACAGCAAACTAGTCGGCTTCCTACTGACTGCAGCATAATGAGAGATAGCTCAGCAATGGAAGAACCAGACTGAAATACTCTGGAACATTTGAGAAAGTAATATATGGGATTCTTCTTCTTTGGTGATCACTTGTAGCCGAGTAAGTTTGTCTTCCATGAACACGGTTTTAACAGTGAGTCCTTAATGGGATATAGCAATGTCTGAGTGTCTCACCAGACACAGGAGGGTAATTAAAGGCATAACTAACAGGGACACCTTCCAACAGCGCTATTTTTCTAGAAAAAAGAGGTGCTGGAACTCACTATGAATGCCTCCCGTATTCTCTTACAATGGCAGTGGCAGCCACCTGAGAGGTGCCGGAACTGAGATCCAGAGTTGGAAGAGAACTGGGAGGTCATCCCATCCAACTGCCTTGCCAACTGCAGGAATTCAGTGGGAATTACTTCTGAGTTAGGCATTCATAGGATCATGCAATTGAAGTCGAGATCAAATGTACCTGTATAGGCTTATCTGTGAGTGGGTTCATCACTTCTCTTGCAGCTATTCTCATGCCCAGGGCAAAATTAGCCACCCTTTCAGCATGACTGCTGACAGGCACTGGGATCCCTCCTACAACCATGTAGGCGTCTCCTATTGTTTCCACCTGTAAGGCAATAGAGAGACATACTGTAGGGATGGGAAGACAGAAAACTCCTTGGCCAACACGTGCCATGACTAATCCCCACTTTCCTGTCCCACGCAGAGAGATGTCCTTCCTATATTTCACCTATAGCTCAGGGGCTGCTCTCATAAGGGTCCACAGCCAGTTGCCCCATTTAGCAAGGCTTATTAATAAGCACACAACATTTCCTCAGCTTCAGCTGGGATTTCTACATTGCAGGGGGTTGAGCCAGATGACTCTTGGGTGTCTTCCAACTCTATGTTTCTATGTGGGCAGTGTTAGATGGAGACATTAATCTGTCCTGGATAGTTAACATAATACATTATCACCACCACCACAATTAAAAGGTTGCACTGGTGCAGTTTATCCTCTAGGTCAGGCATAGGCAAACTCGGCCCTCCAGATGTTTTGGGACTACAACTCCCATCATCCCTGACCACTGGTCCTGTTGGCTAGGGATGATGAACTTGTAGTCCCAAAACATCTGGAGGGCCGAGTTTGCCTATGCCTGCTCTAGGTAGCAGGGGAAATATTTACAGGAACAAAAGGAGGCAAGAATACTGGCATTCTGCAGAGGGAAATGATATGAAGGAAAAACTGGTCTGGAAAGGCTTGACAATTTAATGTTTTTGACAAGTTAATAGTCTTCAGTTTTCATTCTCATCCTTGTGTCCATCATTCTAAAACAATTTTTCATAGCGATAGGGCTTGATACAACCAGCTATAAACATCAAGATGAGCAGGAAAGGCAGAATAAGTGATGAAAATGTGTGTAAATTGCAAGAACGCTTACTTTATAAACACCGTGGACACTAGTTAGCCGATCAAATCTTGAGTACATTGAATTAAGCATGTTCACTATCTGAATAGGTTCACAGGCAGAGCAGATGTTTGTGAAGGTCACGACATCACTGAAAAGTATTGTGCAGCAACTAAAATCTCCTAGGGAATAATTAAAAGAAGAATGGCTATTTTGGAAAGTCTGTTTTGTTTATTTTAAGCCACAAAAACAAGACACCATTCTGTTTGTAAGGCCAACGCAGTTGACAGTGCCATTTGCTTCGGTCCTTCTGTTGTTTAGAGATGAAAAACCAATCTCCACATTCAGGGCCAGCCCAAGATATTTTGCCGCTCAAGGCAAAGCAGAAATGGCGCCCTGCCGCTGCTGCCTCCACTGCCACATGCACACACAACTGCTGCTGCCTGAGGTGACTGGAAACTCCTGTGGCAGGAGAGAGAAAGGTAGAGCAGAGAGGAGCAGGCAGTAGTGGCCCCACTCTTCCCAGGCGGTGGCTGTGGCTATGGTCACCCTGCATATTCCCTCTGGTACTGAGGAATATTGCTTCTTATCATTAGACAGCAACACCATTGGTACATGTGCAATCTCCTTCATTAGGACCAGTAGGATATAGCTGATTTCCCAAGGTAAGAATAAGGCAGTCAGGGGTGGTTGTCTCTTTAATTTTGTGCTATGCTGCATGCCCAATGGCAGCCATTTTGTGCTATGCCACACTCCATGGCAGCCATTTTGTGACTTGCGTCCCCAGCACCCTCTCAAAATTCAAAATGCTCCCTCTATTCCAAAAAAGCTTGGCAACCCCAGACTGTGAAAAGTCTTTCTGTTTCAAGATGGACTCAAGTGGCTTAGACTAGTGTTACATTTTATTGGACCAATGGGTTTGTCAGTGAAGGCAGCAAACCTTTGCATGTGGTCCTGGACACTTTTAATCAGGATGCATTCAGACAGAACTTTCCAGTTCTCAAAATCTGCTTTTAATGTAAAAATATGCAAAGAAAGAATAACATATCCTCTGAATCCTCTTGCGCTGAGGTGAATCGCTTAGATGGCAATACTTCTGACACACTTTAAACAGCAAGCTATAGCCCCACATTCCAGCTGAAATCACTCAAGCTCATCATACTGTAATATATTTATTTATGAGACATACACCCCACTCTGATCTTGAGTTCCCAGCAGAACTCGGGGAACCAACCAAGGCCAAACCTGCAAAATCAGCAATGTTAGAGTATCAGCCATTTTTCCCCAGACTATCTGCCGAACCCCTTCTGTCTTGCTTTATTAGAATTTCCCATTTGAAATTGGGTAGCTGCCCAGTCTTTCAAAACATTACAGTGATACCCTCGCTGCCACAAAAGCATGAAAGGACAATAAAAAGCATTTACCCGCTTCCACCTTTTTGCCCTCCTTAAGCTGATTGGCCACATGCTTTGGCAACATGGCATACAGCAGAGCCTCCGATTTCTTCTTTTCCGCTTCCAGGTTTTTGGAGAGAATCCTTAGCTCTTCCTTCTTCCTCTCTAGCTGGTTAGATAGCTCTATCTCTGCCAGCCGTTGCTGGTTGAAGAGGATGAGATCCCTTGTTGTGTCGTGCTGTGCAATGTCAGAGAGGTGCATCCGTTGCTCTTCCAGTTCCTCCAAACTGCGCAACTTGGGTGAGCACAAGTACATCATGCACTGCATGGAATCCATCCAGATCATTTGTCCTTTTCGTTAAAAAAATGAAATAAGTTATAATACTGTATATGAATCTGGCCCTTAGTGTGGTTGCATCTATTCTGGTGCCATCTTTATTTTCTTTTTTTGGGGTGCCTATTGAAGACCTTTGTTTCTCAGCCAGCCTTTTAAGTGGAGTTATTTATACCTGTCTATTTCTGCATTGACTTTTAAATTGTTTTTAAATATGGAATTATTTTTAATTGTCTATATATATATATATTTCTGTGAAATCACTTCAAGACACTTACAGGAAGCAATCCATCAATGGAATCACATAGATAAACTAACATCTAGAAATGTGGGAGTCTTCCAAAGCCATCCAACCATTTTTTATATAAAACTCCAGCTGACCATCTCTCAAGTTTCCTTGCCACCACAGTGCTAGCATGGGGGTCCTTAGCATTCAGATGTCTGCAGAAAGCAAGTTTGTTTGATACCTCTGAGCTTTAGCATGGGCCGTCTCGTCCACAAGTTAGGCAGCGCATCCCTTCGTATCTTGAGAACAAACTGGCTGTTGATAAACTTCCGTATGCTAAAGATTGTGAATGTAACTTGTGGGTGAACAATAGAGAAATACTCATCTAATCTGGTTCCATAGAGCTGCAAGCCTGGTACAAATTTCTGAATGTTCACACCAGCCTGCTTGATTCTCAGCTGAGGAGCAGATAGAAAGGTAGCATAATTTCATGACTAAAAGGAAAGTTTTCAAACTCTCTTGAGAACCAACAAAAAAACCTTCATGTGTGATCCTACTTAAATAATTTTTTAAACTAAAAAAACCCAAAACCTTTTGTCAACATGCATTCGTAATTTTAAAACTTTGCATATACTTCAACCAAAGATACTATGAGACCAACTCAACAAGCATCTCTATTCCAGCTACAAGGATTCAGGCCAATAGATAACTTACTGTTTCATCGAACACAATGTGGAAAGGAAATGCACAACAGAAAGTTCTCTCCTCAACCCAAAGTCTCTCAGGAAAAAATGGCTCCAAGGTACGAATAAGGTCCTCTATGAAACACAGAGTGATAGACAACACACAGAGTGAACTTACAAAGAGAGAATCTTTTCTTGAATTTCCACATTTCGCCTGTATATAGTAATTTGATCATTCTCCATTGATACATCCTTTCCTTTTCAGAACCCGCAGCCCCCCTACACCTTGATATTCATTATTCTGAAGGTTGTGAAGCTCTACTCATTGGATAATAAAGATTTGGCTGAAACAGTTCCACACAGTTTCTAACATATTTACAATCTGATTTTTATTGGTGGTGGTGGTGGGGAGAACATGGCATCAAAATTTGGAGCAGGATACAAGATTTGGTGTGTGTAGTCAGAAGGGGTGGGTATCGCTGTCTATGACATAATATTCCAGGCTTTCACTTACCTGAACTTAAGGGTAGATCAGTGAAATTGAGAAGCAGCAAGGCATCACATTCCAATTATATCAATCTATTACATCATCTGGCAGTTTTCTGTAAGGATACTTACATCCAAGGACAGCCTCTAATTTATGCTGATGAAGCCCATCTTTCATTTCAATAATCATGCTGAGGTTAAAAAGGCTCTAATATACCTCTCCTGAATTTCACAATGTGCCTCACAATGTCCCAGTGAGATTTCTTTTCTAGTTGGTGCAACACAGATTCTCCCTTCCCTTTCTGGAAAGCAGCATCCAGTCCCTAAATAGAACATTGGTAGAAAAATGGTACATCGTGGTAATTAAGATTAACTGAATCATGCTCATATTCTAAATCCATTTACAAAGAGCAACTTCATGGTTGCCATAGAAGGTATAAAGCACAATAATTAAATCTGTATACATCAGTTTTGCTGTACACATTCATCTATTACCGTACATATCTTAAGAGACTTGCAAGGCTGCTCCCCCTCTCTAAGCCACAAATGTTTCTGCTAACTCAAAACTAACCCCCCCTCCCACTTTTGACAGGACCAGTTTTGTCACCTTTTCATCCTCCTGACAGTCTCCACCTGCAGAGGCTATTTTTTCTTCGATCCCATTCTTTGCTTCTTTCTCATTCTGCGAAAGCAAAAACACCACGTGTTCTTTCTTCCCAGTGCGCTCCTCTTCTACATCTTGATGAAGAATTTCCAGCGTCACTTCGCTGTCAAAGAAATCTCTTGACACAGCTTCAAGGATTCCTATGTAAGGAAGAATAATCGTTTGTGTTTCCGGTCATGTCATGAGTCAGTGGTGGTTGCTCCTCAGGTTCAGGCAGGGGAAAGCCAGGATTTATGAGGCAAAATTCCTGGCAATGTTCCCCAGTGGGGTCTGGGGAGCTCACTGCATCCCGCTGTGCCATGCTAACCCATGTCTGCCAACTTGAAAGGCAGAGCGGGTGCAGCCTGGGAGTGTGTTGCTGCCATGGACCAGCCTCCACCTCAAGCATGATTTGTGGTTGGCTCCTCCATAATTCGGACAATTGGCATTAATCAAGAGGCGCTCCTGGACCAACACAATGCTCCACACTTCCTTCTTCACACATGCCCAGACTTCCCTCTCCTCTAGCAATTAGGGTTGAAGCATTCTGGCTTTTTAGGTGGAATTCTCTTCATGGAGACTGTTGAACAATGTGGGATGGGTCATAAGGACCACTGGAGAGGAAGGAGGAATTGTCCCAAAATAGGAAACAGGTAGTTCATTAGTGCAAACATATTTTCTACCCTCTATGGAAAGGTTTACAGAGCAAAAACTGACAAGGAACAATATATTGTAGCATACCTGGGACAATATGATACAGGCCTTTTCTGTCAGAGTAATAGTGGAGCAACAACATCCCATCGGTTCTTTCTACTCGGAATGATGGCGCATTCATTTCCTAAGTAGAAAAACTATTGCTTTATTTTCTTGGGGGGGGGGAATCCTACACACAATAGTTATGCTCAACATTCTTAAGAGATGCATTCCTAACATCCTCAGGACAAGCGCCTCTGAGACAATTCTGTTAAGGGGGGAGCGGGCTTTCTCCAAACAAAGACCACATTCCCTTCCCAGGCAACTTTTCAGAGTCAAAATGCCGGTGTGGAGTTCAGTCGTAATGCTTAACCACAGTTTCATGTTACATCACATACTTCTCCCTCTACTCTCTTTCTCTTGTGTGGCCAAGAGGAGGAATGAAAAAGGATTCAGTTTTGCTTTTACTACTACTACTACTACTACTACTACTTTATTTATACCCTGCCCATCTGGCTAGGCTTCCCCAGCCATTGTGGGCAGCTCGAAACAGAATATGAAAAACACAGTAAAACATCAAACATAAAAACTTCCCTAAACAGGGCTGCCTTCAAATGTCTTCTAAAAGTCAGTTATTTAATTCCTTGACATCTGATGGGAGGGCGTTCCACAGCTTGGGCACCATTACTGAGAAGGCCCTTTGCCTGGTTCCAGGTAACCTCACTTCTCGCAGTGAGAGAACCACCAGAACGCCCTTGGTGCTGGATCTCAGTGTCCGGACTGAACAATTATTGTATTGTAATTCTTGTATTGTCATTGTAGATTTCCCAGTCGTAGTACTAAGCTGAGAGGTGGGCTTTAAACTTATCAAACTGTCCCAGTAGAGAACAGTGCTGTATCACATCTCAGGTAGAATGAACAGCTTAAACCTTTACCCTCACCTCAGCATTGTGGTAGGGAAAACAAGCCCTCAGTTTTGCCAGGGATTGGCAGGCCAGGTCCAGGTCACAGATTCAGCCCCGCCCCCCTTTTCTATTTTTTTTATTTTTTTTTAAAAAGGGCTTTTCAGAATTGTGTCTACACAGCAAAGGAGGTACCTGGTAGGACAAGGCAAGATAGCTATGAAGGGCATCAAGGTTCTCGATAAACTCCATCAAATTTCCTCCTAGGGTCCGTAGCATTCTGTCGTATCCAGACATCTTACAGAAGCTGAAAAAGTATTCCCCGAAAAGTTTGAGCACTGCCTCTTCTGACACCTCTGAGTGGAAATAAATGAGATGAACAAATAATAACAGAGTTGGAATAATCGCTCTTAAGCACTGAGTATGAACAAAATCCAGCCATTATACCTTCTCAAAAGATCACAAGCCTGGCCAACGTCCTAGTCTGAATGCAGAGACCTCTCAGCTGCTCAGAAAGATCTCATCCCCACTTGCCAGGAAACATATGGTCGACCCTACCCTCTCCAATAGTGCTACCCCTTGTTTGGTGATGTGAGGAGAGAGTGTGGCATGGCATAGCACTAATATTGCGTTTGGCAGAGGACAGGAAGGAGACATACCTGTGCACAGCAGAAAGTATACCTTTTGCCATGAAGAAGACATTCCTGTCCCCCCCCTCAACGCAACACCCTAGCATTTGTTTATGCCCCCAGTATCATATGACTTTCTTCACAAAATTTCTCCGTTCAGAGAAATGTGTACAGTTCTCACAGCGCAATGGGCGGGACAGCAGAGACATCAATAGAGCAAGGCTAGTTCTTCCATTTCAGTAGGAGCTCCATTTATTTAGCTGTTTTGGTGGGCAAAAAGTGCAGCTGATGAGGGAACTGGATGATTAGCCAAGGCAGGGGTGAGAAACCTGTAGCCCCCCCCCCACAGGTGTAATGGGACGGCAACTTCAGCCAGCTAGCCCAACAATCAGGGATGAAAGCAACTTCTGGAGGGCCACAGATTCCACACCCCTGAATGGGAAGGATACCCCATAGCCTTCAGCTGGAGTCAAGGCAGAGGCACCATGCTCCACTGATGAAGCTGACAGGACTCTCTCTCTCTCTCTCTCTCTCTCTCTCTCTCTCTCTCTCTCTCTCTCTCTCCCTCTCCCTCTCCCTCTCCCTCTCCCTCTCCCTCTCCCTCTCCCTCTATATATATATAGATATGCCAATTTGCCTAGAAACAAGTGCAATTTGCAATTGAATTTAAGTTGTACCCCATGCATACTTTCCTAGGACTAAGTCCAATGGAACATAATGCAGCTTACTTTTGAGTAAACATTCCTTGGATCGTGCTGCATGTTTTACTTGTCCATCAGTATTTTATTTATTCATTGATTGTATTTCTATCCCTCCCTTCCTCCCCAAAGAACCCAGGGCGGCAGAAAACACGTTCAGAATTGGGTTGCACAATTCTTTGTCCCTAAACTAATCTTATTCCATAAGATTAAAACAATATAAACCAAATAATACAGTTAAACATAACATCAAAGTAAATTAAAAGCCAGAACGAGAATTTTAAAAAGACAAAATTAAAAGAACGCAAAGATAATAAATGAAACCAGAACATGTTTCACAACTTTGTGTTTTGCAGGTTTCTTGGACCAGCTTCATTGTGACAGCATCATCATAAACTGTGTATGTCATAAAGGTGTCTTCAATCCCAGTTTTTGTCCTGTAAAAGTATCAAAACTAACATCAGCATCTGAATATAAAACGAAACAGAGAGCATGATTTATTGTGCGATGTGTACAATCTACTTAAAAATATATCAATGCAAAACTTTTAAGGAAGACTGCAATGTTACTTGCATATTTTTCTTCAAACCATTTTAAATGTACACAAAATGAATTAGAGAGAGATTTTTTTGGGTTTTTTAACCCAGTAAAATCATTCTTCAAGTGCTTACAAACCCACAGTTGGCAGGCACCTTCTTAAAAACAGGAATTTCCCCTTCTCTCTCAAACAGGAGAGAATGCCTCTTTTAAGATGGAGTCTCTGCTTTAGATTATCAATGCCATTGATAAGACATTCCCCAGTGATGATGTCTCCGAATCCTATAAACTAGTGGCCATGTCTCCATGCCTCTGTGAAACATGCATGAACATGCATGCATTGTATAAAACAAAAATAGGGTGCATGTACCACTGCAATTGCCAGAGATGTTGCTGAACCCATTCTGAATTTATTTTTTTTATCCTTCCCAAATGTTAACTGTGGCACTCTAAATATTTGTGGACCTAACAAATTTCACACTAGAGCTCGCTTCATGTCAGATGCATCTTTCTGAATGAATCTGATGAAGTGGACAATTGTCCACACTAGCTTATGCCACAATAAATCTGTTAGTCTTTAAGGTGCAACGAGGATCTTCTTTTTTTCCGTGTTTCTCTCTAGTGTGTCCATAACTGAAAGAATTATCCCCTGCTTGACTTTTAAGTTTTCAAATCTCACCCGTACAATGTCGGAAAGGTACACATACTCACTTGATATTTTCCCAGGTTTCTTCACCAAATTTCTCTATTAGAAGAGACTTCAGGCAAGTGTTGATGAATCCGTACTGGAGAGAAAGAGACAGACCGGCAAATCATCTGACTTTTGTAGCCATTTACATTGAATGACAGAGAATTTTGTGCCCTTATACCTTTCTTTTTTTAGCCTGCTACTACATAATATTGCAAAATGAGCCTTGCCAGATAAGATCAAAAGTCCTTTCCATCTCAGTGTCCTGTTTCCAAAATAGTAAAGCTAGATGCCTCTGGGAAGCCCACAATCATGAGTGCGAAGGCAACAGCCCTCTCCTTCCAGGGGCTGGTATTCAACAACATGCTCCTCTGAATTTAGAGGTTCCTCATACCTGTCATGACTTGTAGCCATTGATAAGACATTCCCCAGTGATGATGTCTCCGAATCCTATAAACTAGTGGCCATGTCTCCACATCTTGTGGCAGTGAGTTCCATAAATGAGCTGTGTGTTATCTTGGGTCTACCATCAGTCGGTTCCATTGGCTGGCTGTCAGTTGCAGTATTAGGAGAAGGGGAAAAAAAAGGATTCTCTCTATCCACTTTCTCTACACCATGAATATGTTTTGTACATTTCTGCCACCTGCCTCCCTTCCTTTCATTAGCTGTGGTTGTCAAAGCAAGAGAATAGGAAAGGATGCTTACCATAGTGTTGGTTATCTTCAACCAGGCAGGAAATTGCTCTCTGGAGCTGATGTTATTCTGATCTACACACAGCTTACTTGCACAGCTAACCTTTAAATGCCTAGAGCCCAGCAAGCAGAGACCAGGAAGGTCCAGAGGGGGTGCTACAGTCTTGGGATAATGGAAATAAATAGCTTCCCTGGAGTATATAGCTATGCTTTAAATGAAATCCTGATCTATTATAATGGTTCATCATCAGCAGAGGACAAAGTCTCTAGGAAAGCAGAGATAATTATATTAAAATAAAATAAAAATGTGTCAGAGGCCTGAAGCCAAATATCTCAGGCAGAATAGATTATTACTTTCATTCATTCCAAGAGCCTGTGAAGTCAAGCCTTATTGTTTATTGGAAACACCTTTAGATTCTACTGAAGAGTAAAAGTTAAAGGTAAAGGACCCCTGGACGGTTAAGTCCAGTCAAAGGTGGCAATGGGGTGTGGCGCTCATCTTGCTTCAGGCCGAGAGAGCCGGTGTTTGTCCAGAGACAGCTTTCCGGGTCATGTGGCCAGCATGACTAAACCGCTTCTGGCACAACGGGACACCATGACGGAAACCAGAGTGCACGGAAACACCATTTACTTCCCTGCCATAGTGGTACCTATTTATCTACTTGCACTGGTGTGCTTTTGAACTGCCAGGTTAGCAGAAGCTGGGACAGGGCAATGGGAGCTCACCCCGTTGTGTGGATTTGATCCGCCAACCTTCCGGTCAGCAAGCCCAAGAGGCCTCCCACTCCTAGGCAGGTGATAATGTCTCTTCTCAGCTTTTCTGCATGGGTCAAAAGAGGAGAGAGGGGTGTGTGCCCTGGATGTGTGTCCTCTTCCTATGTCCCCTCCCAAATCTGCTCTGAGAGGTTCCTCCAGCACCCTGGAGCAGATTTTGAGGTTGCATGGTGGCTGCAGAGGAGAGGAGTTGTTCCTGCTTTGTGAGTGGAATGGCAGGGTTGGATACAATCGATTGGGAGGAGTTCAGTGTTGCGCTATTATGATCATTCTGCCAACACAAACATTGTTTCTTGCCAGACAGAATGACTTCCCTTCTCCTCCCTCTGTGTGTCATCCTGACCTACCCCCAGAGCTGTTTGGGAAGGCATGGAGGACATGGGGGGGATCCTTGTTGTGCTAGCATGAGTCGCTGTGCCAGCTCCCGCTATAGCAACTATTTAGTAGAATCCATTGTCTGGGAAATATACAGTGTTTTCTTCATGGAAGAAATTCTGCTTTCATTCCCCCACCCCCACCCCACAATTATTTGGTGTGGTCTATGATTACCTTGATCATATTTCATTTTAAATGGACCTTCCTGCTGAATGCAAAGCATAGGTAAAGGTAAAGCGACCCCTGACCATTAGGTCCAGTCGTGACCAAATCTGGGGTTGCGGCGCTCATCTCGCTTTATTGGCCGAGGGAGCCGGTGTACAGCTTCCGGGTCATGTGGCCAGCATGACTAAGCCGCTTCTGGAAAACCAGAGCAGTGCACGGAAACGCCGTTTACCTTCCTGCCGGAGCGGTACCTATTTATCTACTTGCACTTTGACGTGCTTTCGAACTGCTAGGTTGGCAGGAGCAGGGACCGAGCAACAGGAGCTCACCCCGTCGCGGGGATTCAAACCACTGACCTTCTGATTGGGAAGTCCTAGGGTCTGTGATTTAACCCACAGCACCACCTGCGTCCCGGAATGCAAAGCATAGACCCTCATTATAAAAGCGAAAAGGGAGAGAAGTCTTCTCTCTAATTGTTAGATAAAATAAATTGGCTACATTACATTACCATCAGATTAATGAATTGTGAAAATTAAGAAAAATGGTTTTGTTTTAGAAAAAACTAAGTTGGAAACAGAATCTAAAGTTAAAAATTTGTCTAAAATATGAAATTTATTGTTGGAATGGCATACAAAGGGTGAACAAGTTAAATCTGTGATGATAGACTGGGCAAGAGAAAAGTTGTGGTTAAAACTTTGGAACTAAAACACAGAGTGTCAGTTATTTACATTTATTAGGATATTATACTTTGAAATGTGTGTGAGAGTGAGAGTAGGTGTAAACTGTCAGTTGTCAGCTCCAATTCCGGCGACAACAAAATGTATGACAAGGCTGCTTATGTGTTCCCCTGTTGTTTAAGATTAATGTAAATGACGTCATACTGGAACTAAAACAACCAGAATACAAAAGTTGTAGAATGCTTTATTTCATTTTAGTGTAGTGCAGCACAGTATTATCACTACTTCCTTTTGTTCTGTTAGTTATTTTGATTCCTACTGTAGCTTTGTGGATTTACACTGTGCCATTGTGGTCCCATTTCAGTTTTTGTCCATTGCCTGTGAATATAATAGTGCATCATTTGTGATCCTCAGCCCTGATTCAGGCGAAAATTTTCATTGCCTTTTCAATAGCATTTTCATCTGCTGGTGGTCTTCTTTGACTACCAGGCTGCAGATATTTCTTCACTGTTGGGATGTTGCTTATTCTCTCTTTAAAGGCCTAAGAGAGAGAACAAAATATTTTAGAAGACAAAAGGAGAAATGGTGGCATCCCCAAATAATCATTTGCCGCTTACGGTTACTATGATTTCATAGTCAATAATGAAACTACAATACTCAGGTAAAGGTAAAGGTACCCCTGCCTGTATGGGCCAGTCTTGACAGACTCTGGGGTTGTGCGCCCATCTCACTTAAGAGGCCAGGGGCCAGCGCTGTCCGGAGACACTTCCGGGTCACGTGGCCAGCGTGACAAAGCTGCATCTGGTGAGCCAGCGCAGCACACGGAAACGGCGTTTACCTTCCCGCCAGTAAGCGGTCCCTATTTATCTACTTGCACCCAGGGGTGCTTTCGAACTGCTAGGTTGGCAGGTGCTGGGACCGAAAGACAGGAGCGCACCCCACCGCGGGGATTCGAACCACCGACCTTTCGATCGGCAAGCCCTAGACACTGAGGCTTTAACCCACAGCACTCTAAACCCAGTTAATTCAGGCATGCACCTTTGGAGAGGGAGGTCAACATTTGAGCTCCATTGCAGGTCTATAATCGTAGGTAGGTTACCAGTTTGTGTCTAATTTTAATTCACAGGAGGCTTATCCATGAATGTGGGCCTCCTGTGTGATTTAGACTTTGTGCAATAGAAATCCAGAGACAATGGTGTTTTAGATATGCAAAGAATAAAAGTGCCATACTAGAACTTTGCTTATGCTTCAGTAAGCATGCTTACCTTTAAAAGAGGGAATTTGGAGAGAATATCAGCCTTCAGCTCTGGTTTCAAGCAATTGGATATCTGCTCTGCTGAGCTGATTTCCTACCAGGTAATTTTGTCCATGATCTTTGAGGACCTATAGAGCAGGAAATGTTTGAAGAGTACTTCAGGTACATACACAAAATGGAGAATCTATATCTGAACCACTTTTGAATATCACGCGCCCAGATTATATTGTATCAGGAGATCGAGAGTATTTGTATCAGTTCGGATTCATGTCTTCTAACAAACAGCTGGCTAAGAAAGAGAAGCTTGATCATTACGTTCCCTCTTCCCAAACCACTGCTTGTCATGTTTCAATGAGGCAGGGCAGATTCTGAGATCAGAGTTCACATGGAAACGAACTCTGTGCAGTGGCATAGCGTGGGGGTGCAGGGGGGGCCGGCCGCACCGGGCGCAACATCTGGGGGTTAGGGTTAGGGGGCGCAAGTCCACGGGTTAGGGGGCGCAAATCCATGGGTAAAGGTAAAAGTACCCCTGCCGGTACGGGCCAGTCTTGTCAGACTCTAGGGTTGTGTGCTCATCTCACTCTAAAGGCCGGGAGCCAGCGCTGTCCGCAGACACTTCCGGGTCACGTGGCCAGCGTGACGAAGCTGCTCTGGTGAACCGGCACCAGCGCAGCACACGGAACACCGTTTACCTTCCCGCTATAAAGCGGTACCTATTTATCTACTTGCACTTAAGGGTACTTTTGAACTGCTAGGTGGGCAGGAGCTGGGACCGAAGACGGGAGCTCACCCCGCCACGGGGATTCAAACCGCCGACCATACGATCAGCAGGTCCTAGGCGCTGAGGTTTAACCCACAGCGCCACCTGCGTCCCAAATCCATGGGTTAGGGGGTGCAAATCATTTGCCTTGCCCCGGGTCCTGACAACCCACGCTATGCCACTGACTGTGTGTGATTCCTGATCTTCTCTCACACAACTAATTTTTTGTTTTACTTTTTTTACTTTTAGCTCAGAAGCTTGGAAAATACAAGGAATAAGGAAATGATTTTTGATGAGCCAAGCAGTCCTATCAACATTACCAGCTGCCAACTCCAGCTGAGCATAGGTGACTTTGTTCTGTTAAAAGGTTTGTAAGTTTCCTTCGCCCCATACCTTTTCAAAGACTGGAAAGTATCTGGTGGTGGCTTTTTCAATAACGTTTGCAAACTCTTTCTCCTTGCTGTCAGCTGGCTTGAAGAGAAGCATCTTTTTCAATTCATTCAGATCCATAGCACCTTCGCAATACATATCAATCCTATTTGAAAGAGAAAGTGTTTCCTCTTCCCATATTCAGATAGTAATAAGAAAAACAGTAGTGGTTGTATAAGATTATGGATTCAGAATAGTATGGAAAGAAAGGAAATTAGTAATTTGAACAGGTTACTTTTATTAGAAAGTGGATATTGGAAAATTGCTAAAATGAGATTTAATGAAAATCAGTTAGGAAGGATTTGAGGAAGTCTCTCAATAATGGAATGTAATTTGGATCTTTATCTGTAAGAAGTTTTGAATGTATGTTTGTTTTTGTTTTTGTATGTTTTGCTTTTTGTTATTTTGCGTTGTGTAAAATTTGGAAAATTTAATAAAAAAGTTTGAAACAAGAAAAACAGTAGTGGTAGCAGCAGCAACAGCAATAGTACTAATTATGATAATGCAGAGCCAAAACCTTGTGGGGGAATTGGGCAGTAGTGTCACAGGCAAAAATGTGTGATGACCCAGCAGAAAAACAAGTACAATGATCCTGTATGTTGGAGAAAGGGCATTTTCCCTGGAAAGAGCCTCGCTCTATGCAACAAAAGCCCCTATAATTTGCTTGACTTTATAGTGGTCTTCACCAGCTACACCTTTTATAAGGAAAGCCTTATATCAAAAATCAATTTTATACATTCTCAAGAACCCCCCCCCCAAAACCAAACATTGGGAAGGGACAATGACCTCCCAATCTCCTATTGGGATTACATGAAAATTCATTGAACTTTGCTGGGACTGGGAGGTCAAATTACCTCATACTGGACCCTTTCTTGCCCAAGATGAAACATGCTGACTCATAACTCGTCAGTAGATCATATGACATAGCAGAGATGATCTTATATCATGTACAGCCAACCAAAGTATGCATTTAGTAACCAAACGTAGAGGAATGTTACAGTGCTCTCTGCTTCACGTCCTTCCCGTAGAGATTGTATTTGGCGGCAATGTAGTTGAGAATAGCTCAGGTCTGCACCATCTTCATCCCATCCATTTCCACCATGGGCACTTGCTGAAAGAGCAGGTCTCCGCCTTGTGAAAGGAAAATGAAAAATCAGTCCATCCTCCCAGGTAATTACTATGGAAATTAAATTTTCAGGAGCATCTCCCAAGCCATGCTTTGATTTTGAGCCTTTACTTTTCGATTTTGCCTTTGCGATAATCATGTTTGCCTCTGCTTTCCCCTCAAAACCCTTTTGCAGAACATGTACTAAATTAGTACAGCAATCAACCATTGGAAACTAGTTTTGCATGTTATTTAAGCTACTTCTGTTCTCCAGCTAAAAAACAAGTAAACCATTCTGCACAATGCAGAGTTGAGTGGTATGTGTTATGGGTATCTGGAAAACTCTCTTTTCTTTCAAAGAGAGAAAAATGCAATATAACCAGATCACAACTGTGTATTGACACATATTCCTGCCTGAAAGTGTGCACAATGCACAAATCCACTTTGAAAACCCCTGCTATTAAGACTATAAGGCTTTACTGTACTAGAAGACAGTCCCACTGATATTCAGATAACATACTCACCATGCTTTAATTTTTCTAGATCTTCTTTGGTCTCAATTAATTGTTCTTCAAACTAAAAAATAAAAGAGGCAGAATATTTCAAGGGTCTCATGAAATAATTTCAGGCTCTAAAAATGACACAGGGCCTTTCAAATTTTCAAACTACTGGAGAAAATTTGATGAAAACTCCCCTTTCCCAGCCGAATTCTGGGCCAGCCCGCCCAATAATTTTCTCTGTCTGGGACAGAACAACAAATGTTTCCCATGCACAAATCAAGTACTACAGGCTAGTCATATCATTTTAGCACTTGAAGCAGTAAATCCCACAATGACCACTCCCCACATTAAATGGGGGGGCACCCTTTGCGTGGTCATGTGCAGCCCCCTGGACCCTATGTGGCACCATTAGCACAGGCTTGGCTTGGCCTTCCCCAGCTGGGACACCTGGAGATCTCTGCCTACCTCAGCCAGTTGCTGAGGGACCACCTGCCCATACAATAGGGGGAGGATCTTACCTGGGAATTGTCAGTTGGCTCCAGAGCTTCTCCCACCCTACCCACCATCAGTTAAGACTTATTTTGCAGGTTAACCTTTTCTCCACAGGTATGTGGGCGCTGCTGCGTCAAGGTTGCTGTTGAAGGGCCGGAAAGGAATTCTCCTGCATTGGCAGGTTTGCCTTTCCCATAGCAAAACGTCACAACTTTGGTGGTATCAGGTCTTGGGCAGAATCCTTTAGTCTATCTTCCCTAAACGGGGGGTGGGGGGGTGGGGGCGTGCAGCAGTGACTCATGCCCCCCTTCTCTTTGTGGCGGCGATACCAGGGTTCCCCGTTAAAGGTGTTGTTTGAGGGGAGGCTTCGGCCGTAGAAGTGGAGGTTGTCATTGCTTTCCTTGCGACAGCGGCATAACAGGGGCAGGCTCTCTCTTCTTGAACATATGTTCTCCAGAGCCAGCCCATCCACCCCCACCGGATAACCCTGATGTTCCCCAGATCCCTGGCAGGGGACTGAGAGGGATAAACATCCAATGCCTGAGCCAAGGTCTACCCACATCTGAAACATAATAAAGTTGTGGCCAATTTTAATCCCATAGCACGTTGTCTTGAGTCGTTATTGCACACAGGGGACACACAGGGTTTGAGGGACTCCGCCTGTCCACACAATCATGTCTCCCCCCCCCCCCGCTTAGCAGCAAAAGTACAATAATAATGAATGAAGATAACTGATCAATTAGCTGCCCCTTCCAGGATAGATAAAATCCCCCACCTGAAGCAGGCACCTCACTCACAAATGATAATGCTGGACCCAAATTTGGAAACTGCCTGAAATATAAGAATGCTGGAAAAACAACAGTTCCCTTGATTCTTTTTTGGGGGTGGGGGAAAGGTGCTTTCTCAGAGAAATTCTGAAGACAAACAAACCTCGACTCCTGCTGCAGCCAACAGCCACCTTATGGTTTCCATTCGGCCCCTTCCATTGAAGTAGTAAAGCTTAGGTTTCCCAGCCATGTTCCTAAGTGTTTGCTTTCCTGTTATGATGAAAGACAAAGAGAGAGATTGAGAGGTCATGTTTGACAGGGAAACCACTGCAGAGCAGGACAACTGTTCAAATTGGTGCTCTGGTGATTGCTTACAGCAAGAAAGGATTTCATACTAAAGCCTTCTGGTTTATTTTTTTTAACCAACTCTTTTTCATAATCATGGAGCACAAGCAGATAAAATAGGAAGCAAGAGTTAAAAAACCCCCAACTATCTATGACGGGGTCAGCAAACCTTTTCGACAGGGGGCCAGTACCCTGTCCCAAAGACCTTGTGGGGGGCTGGACTATATTTTGGGGAAAAAAATGAATGAATTCCTATGGTCCACAAATAACCCAGAGATGCATTTTAAATAAAAGCACACATTCTACTCATGTAAAAACAGCAGGCAGGCCCCACAAAAAACCCAGAGATGCATTTTAAATAAAAGGACACATTCTACTCATGTAAAAACATGCTGATTCCCAGACCATCTGTGGGCCAGATTTAGAAGGCAATTGGGCCAGATCCGGGCCCCGGGCCTTAGTTTGCCTACCCATGATCTATGACTATCACCCCCTCTTGAACAGCCACAGTCCATGTTCCCAGAGCCACAAAATTGTAACTTCCCCCTCGTACTTGCGGGGGACGCGGGTGGCGCTGGGGGTAAAACCTCAGTGCCTAGGACTTGCCGATTGTATGGTCGGTGGTTCAAATCCCCACAGCAAGGTGAGCTCCCGTCGTTCGGTCCCAGCTCCTGCTCACCCCCTCTTGGACAGCCACGGTCCATGATGTTCCCAGAGCCACAAAATTGCAACTTCCCCCTCATACTTGCACCATTGCCATTGCCATCAGCTGCCTCTCATCTCCTCAGGCAAGTCTGGTAACATGGCTTTCCACCATGGCCAACCGCCAGGGATGATGGGAGTTTGTAGTGATGAATCACATCTGAAGTACCACCTCTTTGACTGGCTGGCTCAACCAGATAAGGATAGCTGAAGGGTCTCAAACCTATGTGAGTTAGGGACCTCCCCTCCATGCAAGGACAGGCTCTGGCAGGTTGAGGGATGAGACCAATAGTGGGTCCAAGGGTCAAGAAGGCGGTTACTGCACATGCTGTAGAGGGAAGTGAGGGGCAGGTGGGGCTCATCAATCTGGGAAGGTAACCCATCTAGGAGGGGTAGCCTCTGACCCTAAACCTCCATTGCCCTAGGAAGAAAAGGCTAAGGAGGAAGGATTGCCCTAGGAAGAAAAGGCTAAGCAAATCCAGAGTGGAGTCCCTAAAACAGTTGGATGGCATCTACACCCTCCTCAACCCTGGATAACCACACCCATTTTCTACATTCTTTTCAATAATATATGCATTTATATGCACATTTTACCTCACCATATGTGTTTTTGCACATTGTTTGGCTGGAGAACTGCAGTCAAATTTCAAGGGATAGCTATGTTTTTGAAAAATGAAATTTAGTGAGTTACTATTTTAAAAACTGAAATATACTCAGAGTCGCAAAGTGATTTCATGCTCTTTATTCAGCTCGTAGTGGTGAGGAGGAATGGAAGTCCCCTCAAAGTATCTGCTTTATATACATTATTTACACAATGGGCTGCACGTGATTGGCTAATTCCGGACTTCTTCTGTATGCCAATCAGGTTGCGGATTCACTTCTATCTTGAGCTGGATTGGGTGGCTCCTGCTGACCAATCATACTGCTGCATTGTTCTAGGACCAATCAGACTGCTGCATTCTGAATCCTATTGTTCTAGGACCAATCAGACTGCTGCATTTTGGATCCTATTGTTCTAGGACCAATCAGACTGCTGCAGTTTGGATCCTATTCAACTCAGTAAATAACAAAAATGAATCTAATTTCTCTCCCATTCTTACCTAAGATTTCTTTTTCCTCTGAGGTGCAACAAAGACCAACCCCATATCATTTTTAGAACTCTGCCCACTGCCCAGCTCCTGCCTTTGGTCTGTCCAAAGGGAAATGTTTCTGTTCTGAGGATTACAGGTCTGAGGATTACAGTATCCCCGCCTCCCAACCCACAAACCTTTAGTACTCTGCAGGTAAGAAGAAGAAAACCTTTGGGCAGAGGTGAGGTCTTTGGAAATTGTCCCTGCACTAGTCCTCTGTCCAGGGTGTTGCTCTTGAGCAATGACTCTCCAAAGCAATCATTTACCTTGGAATACTAACCTGCTGCAAGTTCTGAACAAGTGGAAGTTCTTCTCAAGCAGAATGAGCCCCGAACTTGTGTGGCTCAGGGTTATAAAAGCTCAGAAGCTCCACCTTCTGAGAGGAGAGAACAGCTTATCTGTAGCAGAAACTCCCTATTGCAAATAGAAAAACACTTACTCTGCCTTTCGTGAGACATTTCACCTACAACAAATCAGTCACTCAAAGTTAATTCACAATGGGAAAGGTTGTCTCAAGCTTGAGTAACATGATGCAACTCGGTTTATTGTAAATCTGTACAGCTGCACTGAGGGCAAACATTCCTGGTCTTAGTACTGTATATTCAATGAAACCTTTGTATAACTGGGCAGGAGGCCACTGCAGTCTCTGGTTGCAGCTGCTAGCCACAAAATACAGGAAAAGGTCAAATACACAGGGCTTCCCTGTTGGTCCCACCCATCTTTTGATAGGGGTTGAGCTGAATAGATCACTACAATTAAAGGTATGCAAAACTGGATTTCTACAGGCAATCCAGAAATTATTTTTGTTTTGTTATGTAAGATACCTGATCCGGATGATCAAGTGAAAATCACATATTTGTTGTCTGGCTTTTACAAATTTGTGACAAATCATAAAACTGAGAAGAACGTTCCTTGAGGATAGCATGGTGGACTGGTAAAGATTGCTGCTATGGCTGGTCAGTCTAATTGCTGTAGAAGGCTATGAAAACAGGTCATTTTCTGGCAGGGAGTACGTTAATAGGATATATTTTGCTTGCCTCTAATCCAGCAGGACCACACAGATCCCGTCACATCTACGTAAAGCACAACAGGAACTAGTCATGACAGAACAGACATGTTATTGACTACTCAAGTAAAACATGGCACTGAAGTACAAAAGCTGTAGAATGCTTTATTTCATTTTATTCTACTATCACACAGTATTATCATCATCTCCTTTTGTGGATTTACACAGTGCCATTATGATGATCCTCTACTCAGTAGCATTTGAACTCTGGAATGAACCAGAGAGGTGGTGGAACTCAGTTCCAGTGAGTTCCGGCTGAAAAAAATCCTTGCACAATATCAAATGTTTGTTGGCTCTGGCAATTTCATTCTTTGACTGTTGGCCGTGCTGGCTGTAGCTGATGGGAACTGTAGTACAAAACCCCTGGAAGGTTTCATACCAAGTTTGGGAACGTTGCATTAGATTAATATCTAAAGGAGGCCTCAGAATCTTCACAAAAGAGTTCTCATCTACTCCATTTTTCAAGAGTTTGCAATCAAAAGCATTTGAGACTATAGAACCAAGAGGAAATACTATTTTACGGATTTAGGCTCCAATTCTATACCTACATTTACCCAGAAGTAAGCTACACTGAATTCAAATGGAACTAATGCTGAATAGACATGAATAGGACAACACTGTTAATCCTCCAACTAGTAAAAAGAAGTCACACAGATTTGTTAAAATCATGCCAGTATTTGTAGTGATCTTCATAGCAGATGTTCTCAGATGTTGAAAATCTTCCTGATCTCTTGAAGAGCCTTGTCGTCTAATTCAAATTTCCTCTGGCTGCCTGGCTCCAAGAATTTCTTAATTGTGGAGATGTTGCTTACCCTTGCCTTGAAGTCCTAGATTGAAAAACAAGAAGCACTTCTAAGAAAAAGGTACCAACATAGATGGACTTACACAAAAATGCAGTTCACATATTGGAGAAGAAGACCAGGGGTGGCCAGGGGTGTAGGAAGGGGGGTGGAGGGGGTGGGCCGCCCCAGGTGCCACTCTGGGAGGGGTGACAAGATGGCCCCTGCCTCCCCCCAGCTGTAGAGCGGCAGAGGGCGTGTGCCATCCATATGGGCTGCTGCTCTCGTGCGCTGTCCGTACGGGATACTGCTTGTGCAGCAGCCCGTATGGACTGCACATGTGCGGCATTCCATAAGGAGTGCACACGCGCGAGATGCCACACATGTGCAGTCTGTACAGCTCCACCACTGGGCCTGGCCCCATCCATTGGCTTCAAATGTTTGCTTTCCTCTTCCCTCCCCATTCCTTTTTCCTTTTGTATCGTGTGTATAATTGCAAGCTTGGGGGCAAGCGCCATTTTTACTTTCAAAATGCGTGCAGTACTTTGAGAATTTTAGATTTTTCTACAAGTTTAGTAATAATAATAATAATTTCTAGACATGTGTTGAAGATTATGTCATTCCAAGCAGCTCTTTTATCATATGATAAAAGTTTAAAATCACAAAGTTTTTAAATGGTCATTTGATGGAGGAATTTTGAAAAGCAATCTATCTGTTCATTAATAAGCAGTAGCTTGTTTTTCAAGCATTCAAAAACCATACAGAAAAAATTAAGCCCATGAGACTAAATTAATGAAGTAGTGCAGTATGTGTTAATAAAAAGTTTTTAAAAAGAAAACCCATAAATATTACATGAGTTATTAGTAATGTGTGGGGTGTGTGTGTCTCAATTTGCTCCCTTCCCTATTTATTTCAGATTCATAAAATAAAATTGGGTAAAAGGCTGGTTTGACTATAATAGAAATCCCATTCCCGCAAACTGTGGGATGTGAAACACAAGAGCAGTAAAGTATAACATTCTCAGAGTGAACATGTTTACACATGGGGATGAATGTTTGTCCAGCCAGCAGGTAAAATTGCTTTTTCCTTCTGGGCTGGGACAGACTTCCTCTGCATGTGACCAGAAGTGGGTGTGGCCTCACCTGTACAGGTAACAACAAAAGCACAGGGCAGGGCAGCCATCTCCCTCTCTTTTTGACTACATGCATTGAAGAAGCAACATCTGCTTAGCCAAAGATGCTCTCTTGGCTCCAGCCAAGAGAGGACAAAGGTACTGTCTTCTTATGAGATAGTTTCCAGGTATATGTTACTTTTCTACGGTAAGCTAAGTCTGCCTTCTGGGATCCTATTGTGAACAGAATGATGTGTGAGTAAACCTTTTAATACTTTTATAGGAGACTGTGCCGTGTCTTATCTTTTATGAGAGAATGAGGGGAAAATACCAGAACAGTTTTTATAGAGGCTTTAGCGAGCCTGAGCAAACGTATCTGCTGCAAGTTTAAAAAGGGGA
Source organism: Podarcis melisellensis (assembly GCF_964234715.1). Taxonomy (NCBI): domain Eukaryota; kingdom Metazoa; phylum Chordata; class Lepidosauria; order Squamata; family Lacertidae; genus Podarcis; species Podarcis melisellensis. The sequence goes on along the minus strand of NC_138530.1, from coordinate 100,138,044 downwards.
ATGCTACTCTGCTAAATTGTAAACTTGTTAACACAAGTTGGAAAGGCTATTATCAGACAATATAGCCTCTCCTGCATCCTTGAACATTCCCACACAAACAAATAAAGATTCTGACTGATTAATGAACACACTAACAATAATTTTCACATTCAATCACCTATGGGAAGGAGAAGATCGGTGGTCCTATTGTCCCATGGTCCTCAAGCCACATGTGAAATCCGAACTTTCTCTATAGTTTTTCTACAAGGCCCCTCCAACTCTATGATCTGGTGAGCCTTTTTTTGGTCAGGTTGTCTTGTAATGCATCAAAGTAAGGCAATTCTAGCCAAGAAATGAAGCACTTTTATCATAAAGCAAAGTAGATGCAGAAGTCTAGATGCCTGCTCCACAGAAACTTCCAGATGCCTGACATAAGACTTATCCCCCAGATGGCCACTTGGACTTGCTCTCATACACCACCATAATCACCATCATAGAGATGATGACATGCTAAGTGCAACACACTCCTATGACTGACGTTTATCCAGTTGCTGTATTTGCACTCTGTGAATACACACAGTCTTACAGTTTCCGTTCCATCTCATTTCTCAGAACATGTCCTAGTTCACTCACTTGCAGCAGAGGAAAGGCAGAAAGAACATCAGGCTTCATCTCTTCGACCATCAGAATAGCTTCAAGCAGATGGACATCTGCCCAGCTGAACTTCCCACCAACCAGGAAATCTTGTCCATGATCTTTTAAAACCTGTGGCATACAAAGAAATAGAAGTCAGTGTTGAGGGTTTGTAGACCCCTGGCTCAGACTGGGCAACAGAGGCTCCTTGTGGATTATTTCTGCTTCTTTTGTGTTTCAGACATGTAAGGCTGAGAGGCAGGCAGGGACTGTCCCATGAGAGCAGCCACTTGGCTTTTTCATTCAAATACAGTGGTACCTTGGGTTAAGTACTTAATTCGTTCCGGAGGTCTGTACTTAACCTGAAACTGTTCTTAACCTGAGGCACCACTTTAGCTAATGGGGCGCCCTGCTACTGCTGCGCCGCCGGAGCACGATTTCTGTTCTCATCCTGAAGCAAAGTTCTTAACCTGAAGCACTATTTCTGGGTTAGCGGAGTCTGTAACCTGAAGCGTATGTAACCCGAGGTACCACTGTATACATTTTACACACCTGCATGTATCCCACTGCATAACACTGAAAGGCCCTCATTGCTGTGATTCTCTGCTCAGTAGCATTGGAACTTGACATCAGGGGTGGGAAAACAAATATTTGCTGGACTCCAACTCCCATCAACCCAAGCCAGCATGGCCAATGGTCAGGAATTAGGAAAGTTGTAAAAAAGGTAAAGGTAAAGGAACCCTGACAGTTAAGTCCAGTTGCAGACGACTCTGGGGTTGTGGCGAGAGTTGTACTACCCCCCCCCAAATGTTGGTAGACTTGTAGGTTTACTATTCCCCATTTAAGTGCTGCTGCAGAATTTTGCTGCTGCTATAGATGGTATACGTATCCAAATATATTCATTCTGAAGGAAATCAGCCCTGAGTGCTTACTGGAAGGACAGATCGTGAAGCTGAGGCTCCAATACTTTGGCCACCTCATGAGAAGAGAAGACTCCCTGGAAAAGACCCTGATGTTGGGAAAGATGGAGGGCACAAGAAGGCACAAGAAGAAGGGGACGACAGAGGACAAGATGGTTGGACAGTGTTCTCGAAGCTACAAACATGAGTCTGACCAAACTGTGGGAGGCAGTGGAAGACAGGAGTGCCTGGCGTGCTCTGGTCCATGGGGTCACGAAGAGTCGGACACGACTAAACAACTAAACAACAACATAGATGGTTCTCCCCACACACCTTCAGCAGTTAAGGTCTAGCTGCATATTCTACATTGCTACCTGACAATCCCTCACCTTTTCATAAACTGGGAAGTATCTGGTTGTGGCCCTCTCAAAAATTAGGCTGGTCTGCTTTTCTTTGTTCTCAGGGGGCTGGAAAGGGAGCGTCATTATCATCCCCATCAGATCAGTTGTTCCTTCCACGTACATGTCAATCCTGAAAGAAGCCATTAGCACAGTTACTTTCAGGGTTTGTTTTGTTAGTTTCTCTTATTTCTTTTCCTTTTTGCTTTATTATTATTACTATTATTTTATTTTTTATTTTTCCAAAGTATCAATGCATATACGCATATTCTACATATTTTCTCCATCTATTCCTATTAGACTTCCTACCCCCCCCCCCGATGTTGGGAAAGATGGAGGGCACAAGGAGAAGGGGACGACAGAGGACAAGATGGTTGGACAGTGTTCTCGAAGCTACCAGCATGAGTTTGACCAAACTGCGGGAGGCAGTGGAAGACAGGAGTGCCTGGTGTGCTCTGGTCCATGGGGTCACGAAGAGTCGGACATGACTAAATGACTAAACAACAACAACAATAACCCCCCGTGGCTTCCCGTTTTCCCATTTTAACGCTGCATATCCTCAGACAAGAAATTACCACCCAATTATTATCGTGAAAGTACAGGTCAATCTAAATATAATTAGAGCATATCATAACTACACAGAAATAAGAGAATAATTAATACTGTATTATAAATAACATATGCAATGTCTTTCCATTTTCTGATATTCAATCTGGCATCTTCCATACATGGTTGGAAAGTTGACAGTTATGTTAAGCTTGCCATTATCATGTTATGGCATGGTTTTTCTCCCCAAGTAGCTATAGCCTAAATTTCCTTGTAAGAGTCACATTGTGACATAGCTAGCTCTAGCTCTAGGAATACAGAGATGCAAAAGCAAGAAGATAGCTGGATGTTTGCAGTTCAGTGCATACATCCCATATTTTCAGCTTCTGTCAAGAGCTGGCTTTCTATTAAAAAAATAGACCTAGAGTGAATTCTACATGTTCATAAGTACAGTGCTCTCTCCTTCAGGTCCTTCCCGTAGAGGTTGTGCTTTGCTGCAATGTAGCAGAGAATAGCTCGCGTCTGCACCATCTTCATCCCATCCATTTCCACCATGGGCACTTGCTGAAACAGGAGCTGTCCATCTTTAAAAAAGGGGGAAGGTGTGGGATAAGTGATTCAGTCCTTACCAACTTAAGTAGCTTAAACCAATACTTCAGATCGATTCAGAATGCCTTCTTTGAAAGTTAAAAATGGTGTATTAAGTCTCTGATACAGATCTTTCTTCAGGAAAATCTGCCTCCCTTTTGGCCTGCACAGCTCAAATAGGAACATGGAAAGGCATCATTTTATTTCCACCCTGTATTTGTTCCATGCGCTATTTTTATTCTGTTAATCATTGGCGAAATTACGTGGCTTACATAACTCATTGTGTAAATCATATGGTCGTTATCTTTTGCCATCTCATTCCTTCTAATGCAAAGGAAGCGCAACACAAATGTGTGTCTGTGTGTGTATACATCTCATGTGTGTATAAAAGGTAAAGGGACCCCTGACCATTAGGTCCAGTCATAACCGACTCTGGGGTTACGGCACTCATCTCGCTTTATTGGCCGAGGGAGCCAGCGTACAGCTTCCAGGTCATGTGGCCAGCATGACTAAGCCACTTCTGGCGAACCAAAGCAGCGCATGGAAACACCATTTACCTTCCCGGCGGAGAGGTACCTATTTATCTACTTGCACTTTGACGTGCTTTCAGACTGCTAGGTTGGCAGGAGCAGGGACTGATCAACGGGAGCTCACCCCGTCGAGGGGATTTGAACCGCCGATCTTCTGATCGGCAAGGCCTAGGCTCTGTGGTTTAACCCACAGCGCCATCTGCGTCCCTTCATGTGTGTATACATTGTTTCAAATTGTTTTTAATGTTGTGTTTCAATGTTGTAACCCACCCTGGGACCTTATGGTGAAGGGTAGGAAATGAATGAATGAATGAATGAATGAATGAATGAATGGAACAATCATTTATTTATTGTCTATGGACAAAAAGCAACAACAATGCATACCAATCATAGAATTGTAGAGCTGGAAGGGACCCTGAGGATCATCTTGTCCCAAACCCCTGCAATGCAGGAATATGTAGCTGTCCCACACAGGGAACCTGCAACCTTGGGGTTTATCAGCACCTTGCTCTAACTAACTAAGCTATTCAGGCTTAATCCCATCAACTGGATTGATTTCTCTTCTGGACATGAGACAAATAAGCAAACACTGGTAATTTCCCCTCCCATTTCCACTTTGCTTGAAATTCTTCAACATTCCTAAATCCAGATTCCCTATTGTTTTTCTAGTTCAAGGGAAGACTGAACCAATCTCACCCCTGAAAATAACTATGTGTAGACACTGACATGGACCCCAGGACAAAGTGGTTTTTATTTTTAACAGATTCAGTCAATAAGGAGCCATTCTTTAAAGCAGTCGCATGTGGGCAACACTTACACCTATAGACTTACCATTCCGTAATTTTTCCAAGTCTTCCTTTTTCTCTATAAATTCTTCTTCAAACTGAAACAAAGCAGCCAAATTTTTTAAAAAAATCCTAACTTTACAAGTCTTTGCTGACCTTGCAGAGAATAATTAACAGATACTTATCTTTTATTTTAGTTTAAGAGCAGCTGATGCTTCTTGGAATTTTTTGAAAAACTGCAGGATGCAGTACAGCTTTTAAATTTCATTTTTCTCAACCTGTACCCTTCATTTGAACTGATTTCTATTAGAGAAGCAGTGGTTGGGTGAAAATGGGCTCTTTGTCTTTGCAGGAATCATATGTTCAGACTCTACACAATGCATATTTTCTTTGCTATTTTTATTTTCATGGTGCAGATTAGCCACGCTATTCATATAAGAATATTCCTAAAAATTGCTTCCAAAGACAAGCCATTCAACCCATTGAAATAAGACCCAGACAAAGAACTCTGAACCAATGCCAGACATCCAATTCCCCTGGGCCCTCTCTCTGTAGCTGTGGAATACAGTCGTACCTTGGAAGTCAAACGCTTTGCAAGCTGAACATTTTGGCCAGTTTGAGAATGTTCTTTGGAACCCGAACGTCTGACGTGGGTTCCGTACCTTCCTGTTACCAATCGGAAGCTATGTCTTGTTTTCCGAATGTTTTGGAAGTCGAACAGACTTCCAGAACCGATTCCATTCAACTTCTGAGGTATGACTGTATTATGATTCCCCTCTCTTACTGGTGACATTTCTATTACGTCAGAAATTATATATTCTAAAATATAGCCGCAGGTTCCCTAGCAGATGATTGATCTTGCAATCCTATATCTGCTGAGTGCGACTCACATCTAAGTGAACATGCATTGGCTTCCGCTGTATGAGTCAATATGAAAAAAATGGTCTTTTAATTGTCAGCCAAAGTGTTTGCTTCCTCTGGACGGATATTTCCTATACAGCGTATGAACGCCTAGAATTGAGAAAACCACACCCTTAAAAGTGGGTGGAAATTGGCTTCACTGCTTGAGTGACATAAGCAGGAGCGTATTTTTGAAAGACTACACTCTATTTCATCATATGCTTCATCAATGCATATAAGAACATATACAGGAACATGTGCACACACAGTATTGTTGATAAGACATCTGTGGCATCTTCTGCTTCCTGTGCAGAAGAGGCCATTTATTTTGGCCATTGTTGGTTCATCTACCCAGCCTTGCCCCGCCTCTTCCTTTCATGGGCACACAAACCTCCACTCCAGCTGCTGCAAGCAGCCAGCGGATGGATTCCATCTTCCCTCTCCCATTAGCATAGTGCAACTTGGGCTTCCCAGCCATCGTTTTGGGTAGTCTTCTACTCTGTCAAGCACAACACAATTGACTGAACAGCTGCACAGTAGAACAGTATTGCGGACTGTCCTAAAAATGGAGGCAGGAGAAAGATGCATTAGAATAGGGGGAAACGGCCATGAGTCGAACAGGCAGAACATTCAGTGTCGAAAGTGTTGGGATACAACTCAGCTTGTACTAAAGGCTGGTAGGTTTGCACACAATATTGTGGTTAAGATTTGATAGATAGAAGAGAGGGTGCAGCAGAAGGAGAGAAACGACAACTCCATGGAAAAAGACATCGGAAGCTGACAAAAATATGAAATTGTGTTTTGATTGTATATGCTAAAAATGTTGAAATGTAATAAAATATAATCCAAAAAAAGGAGGAAAGCTTCAAGCTTTCTAGACTGTTCTTTAACCTGACCTGTCCTCAGGTTCTCAACTGATCCTCTCATGGTTGCTGACCTTATTTTCCTACTTCTTCATCCTTACCTTGGGAGATGAGACATCTTTATATGTTTCTTCTACTGAGAACAAAGAACAAGCGAGGCTCCTTGCAAACTGTGTTAGACAGAAGTATGATCTTTCCAATCAAGTATATATTTCCATTAATTAACTTGGCTTTCCTATTCTCCTAAACTCATCGAGTCTCAGTGCAATTGCATCGAAGGTAAAACATGCTCCCCCAAAACAGAAATTTATTGTTAAACTCAACTTCTTCAGTTAAACTCCAACTCTCATGCTTCAACAGGTAGACTTTCCCCCACTACTTTAGCTTCATGCTGAGGGTGATTTTATTTAGGTAATCATGTCACTGACTCTCTCCAAGTTTTAAAGAAGATTGTTAACTTTGCATGTCTGCTATTGTAATCGATCCTATATGTTTGGCAGTTATAGATATATTCTTTCCAAAGTGTGTAACGAGAATCAGAGGGTCCTCTTAAACAATGTGGTCCCTCCACAATGCTCCAGCATGAGTGGCTGATGTGGGAATGAAGAGGACTAGAAACTTTCCTTCTACTGGGCGTAGCCAGGATTCTTGTTAGAAGGCAGAGCAGTCAAAGTTATTGAGTTTTCTTTAGGAAATCACGAGTTTAAATACCCCGTAAACAGGACAGTGCGGCAGAGGGCAGGCTTCTGCTGGGTTTGTGTGTGTGTGGACAGAACCTCAGATAACTGAGTGCTTTCAATGCTTTTCAATATTATTTGTGGACCTAGAAGGTCCCCTTCACTATGCCCCCCCTTGACTATGCCCATGTTTCCTTCCATCAACTTCCTTAAGTTATCCTAGATCTGAAGTCTGATTTTGGTTAATCCTTCCATCCCTTACACCACTTTGATGTACTGAGTTGAATAGGATCCAAAAGGCAGCAGTCTGATTGGTCCTAGAACAATAGTATCCAAAAGGCAGCAGTCTGATTGGTCCTAGAACAATAGGATCCAGAATGCCACAGTCTGATTGGTCCACAGGAGCCACCCAATCCAGCTCCAGGTGGAAGTAAATCCGCAACCTGATGCGGCCCATTGTGTAAATAATGTATATAAACCAGATATTTTTGGGGGGAACTTTCATTCCTCACTACTATGAGCTGAATAAAAAGAGCATGAAATCCACACTCGACTCCCAGTATATTTCAACCACCTACAAGGGATAGGGAATTTCTCTTGAGTTAACCTGCCTTAGGATCCAAGTCAATATAAACATCAAAGCTCCCCTTTTCTCTTGGCACTGCAAATGCAAGGCAGGCAAAGCATAACCAGCCCTCTTAAAACTGATAATAATTTTCAGTCCTAGCCCAGGTGTTAAGTCTGTTCACTAAGAAAGTACCACTAGAACTAGCTACTCTCAAGTGTGCGCACAAAGTTCCACAGCATTAGAACACATTTTTAGACTTCTTAATCTGCAGAGGTGATTGCTGCCAACTAGGAGCTTCTATTCCTGGCAGCCAGAGCACCAGAAAACCGACAGCTTTTCTCTCACTCTGCCCCACTGACAAAGCAATGGGCTTTCTTGTTGAATTTCTGGCTGCCGTGCAGTTACAGTACAATAGTCCTTCCAGGGAACACCCACCCCTGTCTCCTGATATACTATTAATGTAAGCTCGTTCCTGCAATGCTTCATTTTCTGGACTCCTCCTGCTTATCCCCCAGACCTCAAAATGGTGGGTGTTGTTCTCTTTATCCAGCCACTTCCCGCTCCCCTTCCCACCTACCATTTTTCACATCTCAGGAGAGCAACCTCTGGTTCTTTCAACTCCATTTGCAGTTACCCCATGACAGTATTTCCTTTCCCCTACCCAACTTGCTGACCCAACTAATTGCCCCGTTGTCTTTCAGGAGTCCACTGCTATGTCTCAAACCCCTTTCTCTTCTGCTCCTTCCTCTCTTTTCAACACTCGACCCTTCTGCTTTCTAAAAGCCCCCTGCTACTCCGTCACTCACCTCCACTAAAATCAAAGTGCAACTGAATTGCATTTAACGTGTGCCAAGCTGGATAGAAATGCCAGTTTGCCACCTTTGGTTCCTCATCCCTCTTTTCAATTATTAACAGATGACTGAGTGCGTAAGTAATCCACCCCCACCCCCCCAGTACTAACCTCCAACCAAACCTGAATCCACTTCCAGGGTCTAGGCAAAAGAAACTGAGCTCTGCCTTTTCTTTGCTCGTTTCTGTTCCACCTTCTCTGAAGATTTGCATCTACGATTAAATAAAGCTGCTGCTGCTGCTGCTGCTGCTGCTGCTGCTGAACAAGTCCAAGCAGTTTTGCCTGGCTGCTAAATCAGGGGGGTTTCCCTTGCCCACCTTTTTGCTGAGGGGGAGGAGGAAGTCCCCCCAAGGCCAGTGCTGAGTTACAGCCTTTTCACATTCCTGAAGCGTAGCTATGCTACTCTGTTACACAGCACAGCGCAGCACAAAAGACCCTTGTGAAAAGTTTTAAAAATAGCAAATATATGTATCCACACAGAGAAACAAATCCATCTGTGCTACAGTCACACGGACACTGGGAGAAAAACCTCTAGTCAATTAGTCGTCAATGCACAATACACTTTTTGTCCTATTATTTACTTTGTTGTTGTTTAGTCGTTTAGTCGTGTCCGACTCTTCGTGACCCCATGGACCAGAGAATGCCAGGCACCTCTGTCCTCTACTGCCTCCCGCAGTTTGGTCAAACTCATGCTGGTAGCCTCGAAAACACTATCCAACCATCTCGTCCTCTGTCGCCCCCTTCTCCTTGTGCCCTCCATCTTTCCCAACATCAGGGTCTTCTCCAGGGGAGTCTTCTCTTCTCATGAGGTGGCCAAAGTACTGGAGCCTCAGCTTCACAATCTGTCCTTCCAGTGAGCACTCAGGGTTGATTTCCTTCAGTATGGAGAGGTTTGATCTTCTTGCAGTCCATGGGACTCTCAAGAGTCTCCTCCAGCACCATAATTCAAAAGCATCAATTCTTCGGCGATCAGCCTTCTTTATGGTCCAGCTCTCACTTCCATACATCACTACTGGGAAAACCATAGCTTTAACTATACGAACCTTTGTTGGCAAGGTGATGTCTCTACTTCTCAAGATGCTGTCTAGGCCTGTCATTGCCCTTCTCCCAAGAAGCAGGCGTCTTTTAATTTCGTGGCTGCTGTCACCATCTGCAGTGATCATTGAGCCCAAGAAAGTAAAATCTCTCACTACCTCCATTTCTTCCCCTTCTATTTGCCAGGAGGTGATGGGACCAGTGGCCATGATCTTCGTTTTTTTGATGTTGAGCTTCAGACCATATTTTGCGCTCTCCTCTTTCACCCTCATTAAAAGGTTCTTTAATTCCTCCTCACTTTCTGCCATCAAGGTTGTGTCATCTGCATATCTGAGGTTGTTGATATTTCTTCCGGCAATCTTAATTCCGGCTAGGGATTCATCCAGCCCAGCCTTTCGCATGATGAATTCTGCATATAAGTTAAATAAGCAGGGAGACAAAATACAGCCTTGTCGTACTCCTTTCCCAATTTTGAACCAATCAGTTGTTCCATATCCAGTTCTAACTGTAGCTTCTTGTCCCACATAGAGATTTCTCAGGAGACAGATGAGGTGATCTGGCACTCCCATTTCTTTAAGAACTTGCCATAGTTTGCCGTGGTCGACACAGTCAAAGGCTTTTGCATAGTCAATGAAGCAGAAGTAGATCTCTTTCTGGAACTCTCTAGCTTTCTCCATAATCCAGCGCATGTTTGCAATTTGGTCTCTGGTTCCTCTGCCTCTTCTAAATCCAGCTTGCACTTCTGGGAGTTCTCGGTCCACATACTGCTTGAGCCTTCCTTGTAGAATTTTAAACATAACCTTGCTAGCGTGTGAAATGAGTGCAATTGTGTGGTAGTTGGAGCATTCTTTGGCACTGCCCTTCTTTGGGATTGGGATGTAGACTGATCTTCTCCAATCTTCTGGCCACTGCTGAGTTTTCCAAACTTGCTGGCATATTGAGTGTAGCACCTTAACAGCATCATCTTTTAAAATTTTAAATAGTTCAGCTGGAATACCGTCACTTCCACTGGCCTTGTTATTTGCAGTGCTTTCTAAGGCCCATTTGACTTCACTCTCCAGGATGTCTGGCTCAAGGTCAGCAACCACACTACCTGGGGTATACGGGACATCCATTTCTTTCTGGTATAATTCCTCTGTGTATTCTTGCCACCTCTTCTTGATGTCTTCTGCTTCTGTTAGGTCCTTTCCACTTTTGTCCTTTATTATGGAAATCTTTGTACGAAATGTTCCTTTCATATCTCCAGTTTTCTTGAACAGATCTCTGGTTCTTCCCATTCTATTGCTTTCCTCTATTTCTTTGCATTGCTCGTTTAAGAAGGTCTTCTTGTCTCTCCTTGCTATTCTTTGGAAATCTGCATTCAATTTCCTGTATCTTTCACCATCTCCCTCGCATTTTGCTTGCCTTCTCTCCCCCGCTATTTGTAAGGCCTCATTGGACAGCCACTTTGCTTTCTTGCATTTCCTTTTCATTGGGATGGTTTTCGTTGCTGCCTCCTGTATAATGTTACGAGCCTCCATCCATAGTTCTTCAGGCACTCTGTCCACCAAATCTAAATCCTTAAACCTGTTCCTCACTTCCACTGTGTATTCATAAGGGATTTGACTTAGATTGTATCTTACCGGCCCAGTGGTTTTTCCTACTTTCTTCAGTTTAAGCTTGAATTTTGCTATAAGAAGCTGATGATCTGAGCCACAGTCAGCTCCAGGTCTTGTTTTTGCTGACTGTATAGAGCTTCTCCATCTTTGGCTGCAGAGAATATAATCAATCTGATTTCGATGCTGCCCATCTGGTGATGTCCATGTGTAGAGTACAGCCTTCGCCACTCTTTTGTTGACTATGAGGGCCACTCCATTTCTTTTACGGGTTTCTTGCCCACAGTAGTACCGTATTTTTCGCACCATAGGGCGCACCGGACCATAGGGCGCACCCATTTTTTTGGGGGGAAATAAAGGGAAAAAAATTATTTCCCCCCCCAGGCGCGGGAAGCTCGAGCTTCCCCCGACCCCAGCCCGCAAACAGGCAGCTCTCTGCAAGCCGTGGGAGCACTCCCGCTGCTTGTGGAGAGGTCCGCGAAGCCTGGGCGCGCTGAGCTCAGCACGCGCAGGCTTCGGCATGCTGGCAACTCTCCGCAAGGAGCCGGAGCGCTCCGGCTCCTTGCGGAGAGGTCCGCGAAGCCTGGGCGCGCTGAGCTCAGCGCGCGCAGGCTTCGGCATGCTGGCAACTCCCCGCAAGGAGCCGGAGCGCTCCGGCTCCTTGCGGAGAGGTCCGCGAAGCCTGGGCGCGCTGAGCTCAGCGCGCGCAGGCTTCGGCATGCTGGCAACTCTCCGCAAGGAGCCGGAGCGCTCCGGCTCCTTGCGGAGAGGTCCGCGAAGCCTGGGCGCGCTGAGCTCAGTGCGCGCAGGCTTCGGCATGCTGGCAACTCTCCGCAAGGAGCCGGAGCGCTCCGGCTCCTTGCGGAGAGGTCCGCAAAGCCTGGGCGCGCTGAGCTCAGCGCGCGCAGGCTTCGGCATGCTGGCAACTCCCCGCAAGGAGCCGGAGCGCTCCGGCTCCTTGCGGAGAGGTCCGCGAAGCCTGGGCGCGCTGAGCTCAGCGCGCGCAGGCTTCGGCATGCTGGCAACTCCCCGCAAGGAGCCGGAGCGCTCCGGCTCCTTGCGGAGAGGTCCGCGAAGCCTGGGCGCGCTGAGCTCAGCGCGCGCAGGCTTCGGCATGCTGGCAACTCCCCGCAAGGAGCCGGAGCGCTCCGGCTCCTTGCGGAGAGGTCCGCGAAGCCTGGGCGCGCTGAGCTCAGCGCGCGCAGGCTTCGGCATGCTGGCAACTCTCCGCAAGGAGCCGGAGCGCTCCGGCTTCTTGCGGAGAGGTCCGCGAAGCCTGGGCGCGCTGAGCTCAGCGCGCGCAGGCTTCGGCATGCTGGCAACTCTCCGCAAGGAGCCGGAGTGCTCCCGCTCCTTGCGAAGAGGTCCGCGAAGCCTGGAGAGCGTGAGGGGTCGGTGCGCACCGACCCCTCTCACTCTCCAGGCTTCAGCGAAAGCCTGCATTCGCACCATAGGACGCACACACATTTCCCCTTCATTTTTGGAGGGGAAAAAGTGCGTCCTATGGTGCGAAAAATACGGTAGATATGATGGTCATCCGAACTGAATTCACCCATTCCCGTCCATTTTAGTTCACTGATGCCCAGGATGTCAATATTTATTCTTGCCATCTCATTTTTGACCACCTCCAACTTACCCAGGTTCATGGTTCTTACATTCCAGGTTCCTATGCAATATTTTTCTTTACAGCATTGGACTTTCCTTTCGCTTCCAGGCATATCCGCAACTGAGCGTCCTTTCGGCTTTGGCCCAGCCGCTTCATCAGCTCTGGATCTACTTGTACTTGCCCTCCGCTCTTCCCCAGTAGCATGTTGGACGCCTTCCGACCTGAGGGGCTCATCTTCCAGCGTCATAACTTTTATATGCCTGTTGTCTTTGTCCATGGAGTTTTCTTGGCAGGGATACTGGAGTGGCTTGCCGGTTCCTCCTCCAGGTGGATCACGTTTGGTCAAAACTCTCCACTATGACCTGTTCATCTTGGGTGCCCTGCTCGGCATAGTTCATAGCTTCTCTGAGTTCTTCAAGCCCCTTCGCCACGGCAAGGCAGTGATCCATGAAGGGGATTATTTACTTTATTTATCTGTAAAATTCTGTAAAATTAGCCCATCTCAAATGGATTATTTTCTGCTCACAGAATCTGACTCCCCATGCATGCAAAGCAACACACAGCATCTGTGGGCTATGATACTGTTATAGAGCCTGTTCGGGAATACTAGAATTTAATAAACAGTAGTAATTAGGTAATATCAGGGATAGGAAGGGAAAATATAATCTGCAGAAATTGTGCCAAACAAAGAAGCACAATCTTGGATAAATGCCTTCAACACCTGGAAACTCGCACCGCTTGGAAATTGGGTGGCATGTAGCGATATTTGACACTAGAGTCTTGTGATCTCCTGACTTGAATGAAAGTTAGTATAAGCTTGTCATGAATTGAGAATACATACCGTATTTTTCGTTCCATAAGATGCACCCGACCATAAGACGCACCTAGTTTTTAAGCAGGAAAACAAGAAAAAAAATATTCTGAACGAAATATTGGATGTATGATTTTTGTGGTTCATGCTGTGTCCACAGACATGTGATCTGATGGTGAGTTTGGGGTGGCCAAATGCAAAAATCCTGAGGATCCATGTGGATCTGTGCTTTGTAACCATGTTTTTGCACCATTGCGGCCCCAGGCAACAGTGGGTGTGTGATTTTTTTGGTGCAGGCTGTAGCCATGGACAGGTTATGTGATCTGATGGTGAATTTGGGGTGACCCAATGTAAAAATCCTGAGGATCCATGGGCTTTTACCTCTCCCCTCCCAGGCAGCCTCCACTAGCATCCCTCATCTCTTTTCCGATCCCACCGATCAGCTGTTTCCTTTCAACACTCCCTTCCCTCTTGTTTGCCTTAGTGTAGTGTCTTTTCCTTAGCAGGAGCAGTTTTTTGCTCCTCCTTTTATTCTAATTTCTCTCCTTATTGCTTTAGTCTTCCTGTTTCCCCCCTTTGCAAGTTCGCTGTCTTTACCTCCCCCCTCCCAGGCAGCCTCTTTTATCTCTAGCATCCCTTATATCTCTCCCCGATCGGCAAACAATCAGTGGCTTTGTTTCAACACCCACTTCCCTCTTTCAAAAAAAAAAAAAGCATGATCTGCTTTTTGCCCCTGGGCAATTCGGCTCCAGGGACCACACATTCGCTCAATAAGACACACAGACATTTCCCCTTACTTTTTAGGAAGAAAAAAGTGTGCCTTATGGAGCGAAAAATTCGGTACATCTCACATAATATGACAAGCTTGGAAAGAAAATGGGAGCCTGAGTCAAATGCCAATTACCCTAAGGAATTAGCAGTAAGGGAAAGAGTTAACTGCAATGTTCAGCAGCCATCAAGAGAGCTTCAACTAATGGAAGTTTCAGGTTGGTCAAAGTCCAACTTAAAGCAATCAGAACCCAATTTGAACTGAGATCTCAGTCAGAGTATATCTGCATGCAGGGCTCCCCCCCGCCCAGCCAGAACTCAGGTCCAGCACCTCTCAGGTGGGCACCACTGCCACTGCAAAAGAACAAGGGAGGTGTTCATGGTGAGCTCTGGCTCCTCTTTTTCTAGAAAAATAGCACTGGCGGTACTTGTTGATGAAATGGGAGGATTGGGCTGATCTTAGTTTGATAGGATGAATCATGAAAAGTTGTGGTTAAAACTTTGGAACTAAAACATAGGCTGTCATTTATTTACACTTATTAGGATATTATACTTTGAAATGTGTGTGAGAGTGAGAGTAAGTGTAATTATTTGCCACTTACAGTTACTATGATTCAATAATGAAACTACAAGTGATAAACTTTATGTTTACTCAAACTTGATACGTACACTAAACCCAATTATTTCAGGCATGCACCTTTGGAAAGGGAGGTCAACATTCGAGCTCCACTGCAGGTCTATAATCATGGGTAGGTTCCCTGTTTGTGCCTAAATTTAATTCACAAAAGGCTTATCCATGAATGTGGGCCTCCTATGTGATTTAGACTTTTTGCAATAGAAATCCAGAGACAATGGTGTTTTAGATATGCAAAGAATAAAAGTGCCATACTAGAGCTTTGCTTATGCTTCAGTAAGCATACTGAGTGGCCCACCACATCCATATAACTGGAGGCTGAAGATGCAAGTATAGTTCTTGGCTGAATTAATGGTACAACAGTGAAGTGCTCCAGAACTTCTCAACCTATAAAACAACCAAGTCCGGGTTTGGAAGAAGTGCCCGTTGCCATGCAATGCTGTGTGCCCCACCACCAAAGCACATACATACATACATACATACATACATATATACACCAAACACACAGGGGCATTTTAAATCTTGGGGAGCTTCTGTTTTATATCAGGAATAGTCCCCGAAAACTGAGAAGAACATTCCTTGAGGATAACATGGTAGACTGGTAAACAATTGATTTGGCGTGAAAAACAACAACACCCTATTTGTATTAGTTGTATAGATAGATAGATATTGTGTTTTAATAATGTATATTGTACGGGTTGTATATTTTTTTATCTTTTTCCGGTGATTGATATGACCTTGATGGTTGAAGCAACAGCAACAAACAATAAAGAGAAACAGAGTTCTTATTGCCTGCATCATGTGTGCTTAAGTGAGGATAGTGTTTGCAAAAAATTATTTGAGTTGTTATTGCAGAAACTCCTGTTATAAAGGAATCAAAGGGCTTTACTGAGGTTGTGCTCCAAGTAAATGAACAACATGAAATGAGACAATTCCCATTAAACTATTATTTCATCTGTTAACAGTTAAGCACTCTTTTATAACTCAGGACAGCTTGCTGAGGCGAAACAGTGTTGTCCCATTTCAGTTTTAGCGCTTTGCCTGTGGCTACAATAGTGCATCAACTATGATGCTAGTCGTCAATTAAGTGGAAAACTTCCATTGCCTTTTTAATACCCTTTTCATCTATTGGTGGTTTTCTTGGGCTACCGGGCTGCAGAAATTTCTTGACTGTAGGTATGTTGCTTATTCTCTCTTTAAAAGCCTAAGAGAGAGAGACAGCAAAATATTTTAGAAGAGAAAAGGAGAAATGGTGGCATTCCCAAATAATCATTTGTCATCTACGGTTACAACAGTTTCATGGTCAATAATGAAACTACAAGCGAGAAACTTCATATCTACTGAAAACCCAATTATGTCCCTTTGAAAAGGGAGGTCAACATTTAAGCTCTATTGCAGGCTTATAATCGTATGTGGGTTAACCTGTATGTGTCTACATTTAATTCACAAATGGCTTGTAGAAACCCAATGATCAGAGTGGATGGGAGCTGCATTGCACAATATCTGGAGGATTTGACATTCTTGACCTGGCAGCTAATGAGAACTTACAAGAGCAAGGGAACCTGTTCACTCCCTATCTTTTCACTTTTATAATAAGTTGTGAAATGGTGTTACTTACCATTAAAAGAGGGAATTTGGTGAGAATATCAGCCTTCAGCTCTTCCACTGTTAAAATGGCTTCAAGCAATTGAATATCCGCTCTGCTGAGCTGATTTCCAACAAGAAAATTTTGCCCATGATCTTTGAAGACCTACAGAGCATAAATTAAGGTAAAAAGAAAAGGTAAAGGACCTCTGAATGGTTAGGTCCAGTCAAAGGCAACTATGGGGTTGTGGCACTCATCTTGCTTTCTGACCGAGGGAGCTGGCGTTTGTCCACAGATAGCTTTCTGGGTTATGTGGCCAGCATGAAATATATTGAGAACGCTTTAGGTAAATACACAAAAATATGCAAAAAGAAGAATGTGTATTCCGACCACTTTTGAATTATCTAACACCCGGATAATATTGCATCATGAGTGGAAGAGGATTTGTATAATTTCTGAAGTATGAGTTCCAACAAACGACTGCCTAACAAGGAGAAGATGGAGCACTTTCCCCCAAATCACTGCTTCCATGGGGCAGTGCAGAAGCTGAGATAAGAAGTTCATGTCATAAATGAATACTGTGTGTGATTCCTGGTCTTCTCTCACACAGCTTTTTAAAACTGAAGAGTTGCTATTAGAAGTTTGGAAAATGCAAGGAATAAGGAAATGGTAGCTCAGTCAGTAAGAATGTGAGGCTCCTAATCTCAGAGCCATGGGTTTGAATCCTATGCTGGAAAAAGATTCCTGCTTTGCAGGGGTTGCCATAGATGTCCCTTGTGGTCCCTTCCATATTAGAGGGGGATTTTCCACTGGTGGCAGATGACAGAGACTGTGACACCATGAGACTGGTGTAAAACCAAATTAAATAAAGGTTTTATTACAAAACAACAAACAGCAAAGCTTGTGGGTGTTTTTTTCTGCAGGCAAAGTTTAAACTGAAGCTTTTCCCCTTTTGTAGCCAAGACCAGCTGTATCCAATCTGCCCAAAGCTCCCATAAACAGTTCTTAAAGGTACAAACATCTTTACTGTTTCTATGCAGAATGATTCCCAACATTCCAACCCTACAATTCTATGCTTCTATGTTTTTATGTTGGACCAAGCAGTCCTATCAACATTGCAGTTGAGCCTAGGTGACTTCTCTTAAAAGCGTTGTAAGTTTCATTCCTCCTTCGCCTCGTACCTTTTCGAAGACTGGGAAGTATCTGGTGGTGGCTTTTTCAATAATGTCTGCAAACGCCTTCTCCCTCTTGTCAGCTGGCTTGAAGGGAAGCATGGTTATTGATTTATTCATATCCATAGTAGCTTCACAGTACGTATCAATCCTGAAGGAAAGAGAATGTTGCCATGACTGGATCACTCGGTAGCAGGCTAATTGCTTTGTTAAGTTGGAAATGTGATGGTTATAATAAAACTCATTTGTCAATAGTAGAAAGGTGTTTCCTCATCTCAGTTATTCAGATAATTACAAGAAAAACAACAGCAGTAGCAGTGGCAGTAATGATAATGATAATGTAAAACAAACAGAGCCAAAAACGTGTCAGGGAGGAGAGGGGCAATGAATATTGTAGTAGCATCACAGGCACAAAATGTGTGATATCCCAGCAGATAAACAGGTGCAATTATCTGGTGTGTTCGAGAAAGGGTATTTTTCCTTGGAAAGAGCCTCTTTCTGTGTTTTTAATGCATAATCTTCTTGGCGTACTATTATCTTCAATGGCTACACTTTTTTCTAAGGAAGAGCCTTATGTCAAAACTCAGATTTATACATCTGCAAAAGAAAAATACAATGCCTTCCAGTGATCCAGGCTACTGGGATTACATGAAAGACTAGAGTATGAACTTTGGAGAAACCACGTTGATTTCAAAGGAATTTGAATTTTGCTGGGACTGAGAGGTCGAATTAGCTCATGCTGGACCCTTTCTTGCCCAATCTGACAGTAGAGATGAAACGTACTGACTCATAAGTCATCAGTAGATCATATGATAGACCAGAGATTTCCTCTTAAATCATACACAGCAAACCAAAACGTGCATTTATGAACCAAACTTAAAGGAATGTTACAGTACCATGCTCTCTGCTTCATGTCCTTCCCGTAGAGATTGTGTTTGGTTGCAATGTAGTTGAGAATAGCTCGGGTCTGCACCATCTTCATCCCATCCATTTCCACCATGGGCACTTGCTGAAAGAGCAGGTCTCCACCTTGTGAAAGGAAAGTGAAAAATCAATCCATCCTCCCAGGTAATGACTATGGAAAGTAAATTTTCAGGAGCATCTCACAAGCCATGCTTTGATTTTGAGTCTTTACTTTTACATTGTGCCTTTGCGATAATCATGTTTGCCTCTGCTTTCCCCTCAAAACCTTTTTGCAGAACATGTGCTACATCTGTACAGCAAGCACACATTGGAAACTAGTTTTGTATGTTATTTAAGCTACATTCTGCTCTCTAGCTAAAAAAACAAGCAAACCATTCTTCAGTATGCAGAGTTGAGTGGCAAAATAACCAGATGACAACATTGTATATAAAAGTAATATAACCAGATCACAACAGTGTATTCACACATATTTTTGCCTTAAAGTGTGCACACATAACTGAGACTGCACAATGCAGAACTGGAGAAACAAGTATATTTAGAAAACACCTGCTACTGAGGCTGAGATCCTATATACCCTTCCCTGGAAGATAGTCCCACTGAACTCAGTGTTGTCCACATGTGAGTTGGCTATCTGTTCTTCATATTGTACAGAGTATCTACCCTGCTCTATTAACTTCAATTGGAGGTTTGCCATAAACCTGGACAGGAGGAGGGTAGGGCTTCACTGCAATCCTGAGGTTTGTGTGCTTATCATTGTAAATGTCTTGAGAGGTGAATAAATAGAAATTATACCCATTTCTATCGGTTGTATCTTATAAAGTCGTTTTTAGAACAGACCTACTGAAATCAACAGACTTGCATTAGTCATGTGTACTGATTTCAGGAGGTCTATTCTGATCTGACTAGGGATAGGAAAATACCCAGTCCACAACTGGGTTATAACATATAAGATATAAAACTCTCTCTCTCTCTCTCTCTCTCTCTCTCTCTCTCTCTCTCTCTCTCTCTCTCTCTCTCTCTCTCTCATATAACATTCAGATTACATACTTACCCTGCCTTAACTTTTCCAGATCTTCTTTCACCTCAATAAGTTGTTCTTCAAACTAGAAAACAAAAGAGGCAAAATATTTCAGGTGCATCATGAAATAATTTCAGGCTCTATACTACTTCTAAACTACTGAAGGAAATTTGATGAAAACCTTTTAAGTATTCTCCCCTTTCACAGTCAACTTTTTGGGAACAAAAAGCAGTTGCCTGGGTGTGAAAGTTGGGCCAGCTTTTCCCCCTCTGTCTGGGACAAAACTGCAAATGTTTCCCATGCAGAAATCAAGGTAGATACTAGTAATACAGGCTGGTCACATTACCTTAGCACACGAAGCGTAAAAAATCCTACAATCATGTCTCTTCCTCCTTAGCAGTAAAAGTACAATAATAATGAATGGAAATAACACAACAATCTGCTGCCCTTTCCAGGATAGCTAAAATCAACCGCCTGAGGCAGGTGCTTCCCCCTGGCAAATGGTAGGGCTGGAACCAAAATTAGAAACTGCCAGAAATGGATTCTTAGTCTACATGCACACACACACCAACATTCTTCCGATGAAATAGGGACGTCCCATTCCATAATGATGTGGGATTTTTGACTACGTGTTATTCTGTTCAGCTTCACACAGAGTCAATTAAGAATTGGCAGACAGCCAAGGATGACTGAGCAGAAAGGAGTAATTCTGCCTGGAGATATGGAAGCCTGGGAACAGCTTTACCATTGGTTGAAGTCTCACACAGGCATAATGATTTATGACCTACTGACTGGTATGTGTTGTTGGTCAGTGTGGTGTTCTGAGAGTTGTTTGGAGCTTGCTAAGAGAGAGCTAGTTAAGATCCATTTTTGTTCTTGTATATAGTAACTTGTAGTAAGGTAAGGTAAAGGGACCCCTGACCATTAGGTCCAGTCATGACCAACTCTGGGGTTGCGGTGCTCATCTCGCTTTACTGGCCAAGGGAGCTGGCGTACAGCTGGCCTGTGGCCAGCATAACTAAGCCACCTCTGGCAAACCAGAGCAGCACATGGAAACGCTGTTTACCTTCCCACTGGAGCGGTACCTATTTATCTACTTGTACTTTGATGTGCTTTTGAACTGCTAGGTTGGCAGGAGCTGGGACCGAGCAACAGCAGCTTACTCCGTTGCAGGGATTCGAACTGCCGACCTTCTGATCGGCAAATCCTAGGCTCTGTGGTTTAACCCACAGCGCCACCCACGTCCTCAGTAACTTGTAGAGTCTGCTGTAAATAATAAACACATCAAAGTAACCAAGTTACTAGTAGCAGCATTTGTTCCTGCTTCGTCCATCCTGCCTGCAACTGATTGCTTTCTGGAACCCTGCATATGCTCTACTAAGGTCTGGCTAAGGTCCTGCAACAGGTCAAAGTCGCAAAACACCAATAAATGATAATTTTATTGTTTATACCACATCTTACCGGGTTGCCACAGCCACTCTGGGTGGCTTCCAACACATATAAAAACATAAGAAAACATCAAACATTTTAAAAAAAACTTCCTCATACAGGATTGCCTTCAGACAGTTCGGGAGTCAGATAACTCCATAGCCTCCAACATTTCTCCAATAATAATAGGGAAAACAGGGACACTTGGAGATTCTGTACACACCATACATTTAGAGCTCTTGGAAAGCATATAACTTCCCACGAGGAATCCTGGGAGGTGTAGTTTATCCCAATTCTTGAACAAACAACAGTTCCCTTCATTCTTTTTGGGGGGTGGGGGAAAGGTGCTTTCTCAGAGAAATTCTGAAGACAAACAAACCTCGACTCCTGCTGCAGCCAACAGCCACCTTATGGTTTCCATTCGGCCCCTTCCATTGAAGTAGTAAAGCTTAGGTTTCCCAGCCATGTTCCTAAGTGTTTGCTTTCCTGTTATGATGAGAGACAGAGAGAGGGAGATTGAGAGGTCATGTTTGATAGGGAAACCACTGCAGAGCAGGACAACTGTTCAAAATGGTGCTCTGGTGATCGCTTACAGCAAGAAAGGATTTCATACTAAAGCCTTCTGGTTTTTTAAAAAAACAACAACTCAATTTCATAATCACGAAGCGCAAGCAGATGTAGCATAGTATTGCACAGATAAAATAGGAAACAAGAGTTAAACCCGTCCTCCCAAACATCCATGACTATTTAACCTCCATCAGATGGCCATTGTCTTTGCTCCTAGAGAAACAAAATGGCACCTCCCCCCTTGTACTCGCACCATTGCCATGGCCATCAACTGCCTTGCATCTCCTTTCACCCTTTAAAAAAAAATATGTGCACTAAACATGGTGAGACGTGAAGAAAAGAGAGAAAAAGAGGAAGAGAAACAGCACCCATGTAGAAGGGAAAGTAAAGGGGGGAGGGGAAGAAAACCCAAAACAGTATACTTTACAAATTTGTTGTTGTACTTCACCAGATCCTAACCTATTACAGCATTTGTAAGAATGGATTCCAAATATTGTTGAATTTGTCCATGGGAAGTCTGCGTTCATACGCAAGTTGTTCATATGTTGAAAGTTTGTATGTCTTCAATCCAATCGTAGAAGGGAGCCGCGTTTTTATTTTCCCAATTCATCAGTATCTGTCCTTTTGCCATGGCAAGGGCACAGAGAGTCATCTCGTATTGTCACAAAATGTGCTGGGTATATAATTCAAGAGGATATTTTGCTCTGTAAATGTAAAGTTGTTCCGTACAGTTCTGTTGATAGTTTCAGTTACCTTCTGCCAAAAATATTTCAATATAGGACAATGAAAAAAATACGTTTTAGAGAAGCATTATTCCTCTTGCATCCCCAACAGTTAGATACCTTAGATAGCCCCTTCTTAAACAAACATAATGGGGTCCAGTATATTCTAAATATTATTTTTTGTTGTATGAGTCTCAATTTAAGGTCCAGACACACCCTTGTTATAGCACTTTAAAACGTTCACCACTGTGTGGTCAAAATTGAGACTTCCAATCCTTTATTCCATTCCTCCCTCAATACCTGTATATCAAATTGGTTTGCTAGTAACAAAGATTTATTTATGTTGATGGATGGCTTTTTTTTTTGCATAAGAATTAATCAGCTGCTTCAATATCTCTGGGGTCTCTGAGGCTGTAAAAGCTGCTGGTCCGTAGATGGTGATTAGCAGGTGTTTTATCTGGAGATATTGCCAGTGAGCCTTTGTAGCTAATCTGTATTTGTCTCTTAAAATAGAATATGTATAAAATTCATCCTCTTCGTTTATCAGCTGGTCTAACATTAATATACCCAAATTCATCCACCTCTCCCATATGACCATTTCTTTTTTCTAGTTAAATTTCCCGATTTTTAAAGATGGGTTTTTGTTGTGGGAGAAAAGGTCAAAATTATATATTTTTTGACATGTGGTACCATATTATTTGAAATTATGTTATTGTTTCGATAGCATCTTTAGTATTAATGTATTTAGATTCAAGTGCCACCCAGCTTTCTAAAGGTGCTACATAGGAATAGTCTCCTGTGCCTACCCAAAACTCCTTTTTCCTCTGAAGTGCAATCAAATCTATCCTCCTATTTAATTTTTAGAACTCTGTCTGCTGCCCAGCTCCTGCCTTTAGTCTGTCCAAAAGGAAAGGCTTCTGTTCTGATGATTACAGTGCCCCTCACCCCTGCAAACCTTTAGTACTCTGCTGGTAAGAAGAATAAAACCTTTGGGCAGAGGTGAGGTCTTTGGATATTTTCCCTGCACCACTCCTCTGTCCAGGGTGCTGCTCTTGAGCTATATAACTCTCCAAAGGAATTGTCTCCCTTAGAATACTAACCTGCTGGAAGTCCTGCTGGACATGTGAAAGTTCTTCTCAAGCAGAGTGAGGCCTGAATTTGTGTGGCTCAAGGTTATAAAAGCTCAGAAGCTCCACCTTCTGAGACAAGAGAACAGCCTATCTGTATCTCCCTAGTTTAAATAGAAATAAACACTTGCTTTGCCTTTCGTAACAGTTTTCACCTACAATCAGTCAGTTAATTAAAATGGGAGTAGTTTTCTCATGCTTGTAGTGTATAATATGATGCAACTCAGTTTTGGGTAAATGTATCCAGGTGCACTGAAGACAAACATTTGTGCTCTTGGTATATTCAGCCCAAATCCTTCTATCATTGAGCATGAAGTCACTGCAGCTGCTAGCTAGAAAATACAGGAAAAGGTCAAATACACAGGACTTCCCTGCTGATGACAGACCCTCCAAGTGTCCCTGTTTTCCAGGGACACTCCCAGATTTATTTCAGCTGGGGCAACCCAGTCAGGTGGGTCGAGTGTAAATAAATTGTTGTTGTTGTTGAACAGAACTTCCCTATTTTCATCAGAGAAATATTGGAGGATATGTGAGCAGTCTGGAGGCCTGTGTCAGCTGCTTTTCTGAAGAGTAGATGAGGAAAAAAGGCAGGACCAGCTCCAGATTAAGACTAAGAAACTGAGCTCTGCCTTTTCTTTGCTCGTTTCTGTTCCACCTTCTCTGAAGATTTGCATCTAAAAGAAGATAAAGCTGCTGCTGCTGAACAAGTCCAAGCAGTTTTGCCTGGCTGCTAAATCAGGGGGGTTTCCCTTGCCCACCCTTTTGCTGAGGGGGAGGAGGAAGTCCCCCCAAGGCCAGTGCTGAGTTACAGCCTTTTCACATTCCTGAAGCGTAGCTATGCTACTCTGTTACACAGCACAGCACAAAAGACCCTTGTGGAAAGATTTAAAAATACCAAATACAGTGGTACCTCGGGTTACATATGCTTCAGGTTACATATGCTTCAGGTTACAGACTCTGCTAACCCAGAAATATTACCTCGGGTTAAGTACTTTGCTTCAGGATGAGAACAGAAATCGTGCTCCGGCGACACGGCGGCAGCAGGAGGCCCCATTAGCTAAAGTGGTGCTTCAGGTTAAGAACAGTTTCCAGTTAAGAACATACCTCCAGAACGAATTAAGTTCTTAACTCGAGATACCACTGCATTGTATCCACACAGAGAAACAAATCCATCTGTGTTACAGTCACACGGACACTGGGGGAAAAACCTCTAGTCTATTAGTCCTCAATGCACAAGACACTTTTTATCCCATTATTTACTTTATTTATCTGCAAAATTCTGTAAGATTAGCCCATCTCAAATGGATTATTTTCTGCTCACAGAATCTGACTCCCCATGCATGCAAGGCAAAATACAGCATCTGTAGGCTATGATACTGTTATAGAGCCTGTTCGGGAATATTAGAATTTAATAAACAGTAGTAGAAAGATGGCGACGAAGTAAGACGTGCTTGCCGGAGCTCCCCTTTCCAGTTCATGCTGTAAGTTACTCCGCTCCTATTTTTCTCTGGAAGTTGGCACGATAATGTTTTGATGATAACGCCAGGAACTCACCCTGTGGAAGCTTGCAAAGTCAGCGCCATAAATCTCCTTAATGAGCTTCACTAACAACCTGATTAGCTGTAACTTGGGCAGCCACCAGCCGCGCTTCCCTGGCCTTCCACCAGCTCTTGCTTGGCCTTTGAAGGACTCTTAGATAACCGAGCCGCTCAAGGGGTATAGTATGACGAACCTAAAACGTGGTCGTACCTCTTCTGTGGAAGACCTTTCCTTTAATGCCTCAGAACCTATGTCTAAGGTTTCGAAGCCTACTGAGCTGGATTCACCACCTAAGACCTTAGAGCCTTCTATCTCATCATTGGAGGAGTTTTTCTGCAATCTTGTGCCTCCTTCGCCTGTTACCTCTAAGCAGTTAGATTGCCTACATGATCCTGCAACGACTCCAAACAACCTTTTAAACATCTCCAAGCAGGTAGACTGTCCATATGATCCCACAACGACTTCAAATACTCCTTTGCCAGGAGACAAATCGCTGTTGGATATAACCTCCAGCCCAGATGGCCTCTCTCCCCACCCCGACCCTCATTGTAAATCTTTATGTGATATAGTACAATCAGTGAAGCTGAGGACTTTGTAGAAATATTGCCTGCACTTGGCTGATGAAATAAAGGTGCTATCAGCTTCCATCAATATGTTAGAGGGAAAACTAAATGCCTTCACCAAAACCCCTGCCTCGATTTTGAATCCACCATTAAATCATCAGGGACCTGATAATCATGAGGCACGGAGCCTAAGTAGGGGGCAGCAGCTAGTAAACCTCCAACTCACCCCTAACAATATATGCTTGAACATCGCTCATTCCTGCTTCCCCTACTATGCCTGGAGAAATTGTAAAGCTGCTGTGATCTCATTGCGAATGTTGACCAGGTCCTACTTGGCCCAGGGTGATCTCCTATCATTAGAATGGCTGCCAGAGACTCCAAAATTTAAGCGCTTGTTGCTCAAGTTTGACTCTCCCAGGCTTCCTGCACTTTTGAGCAAACTTCAAAATCGCCTCAACTGGTATGGAATCTTCCCACAAAGATGCTTCTTTAACAACTGTAGGGGCATTATTGGGAAAATCCCAAACTCAGCAAATTTGGTTAGCCGGCCTACAAGGAGGATTGAGGATTATGACCGGAATTTGCAGCAACGGACCCTTCCTATGAATCCCTCCCTATGATTTACTAGTCGACCATCCCACCGGCAAGAAGGGACTGCCTTAAGGGTTAAAGCCTTGACGGGTCCAGCCTTGGCCATTATAGATGCTCCTAAAGATTGGCAGACACAAGCTCATGTGGACCCCCTGCAGCGATAACGATCTCCAATCCTCAAAATGGCTGCATTCCTTGTGCTGATACCATGACGATGCAAGAGACATTGGGAGATCCAGTAGCCCTTTGGACAAACACTGAGGCAGTGGCAAGGCTAAACAAGCTACTGGAAGCTAACCGAAAAGGATGTCTTTCTTCTGTCTTACATAGTGCTTTCCTATCAACAAGCCTCAATCCTCAAGGCACGACTCCTGCAACTACAGAGCATACGGCAAACGACGAGCCCATGGACTTCTCGGCTACTAACATCCCCTCGTATCAAGATTCTCTCTTACAGCAATCTGTAAATTCGCCCCAGCCACTGGCTGCTCCTGTGACATGTGACAACTTGAACCTGAAATGCAAACAATCAAAAATCACTGCCTTTTTTCACCCTACTGCCCCTTCACGCAGTGTGCACCTCCATTTGGATTCTCCAGGATCAACCACGCAAGAGAAATCATGACTTGAGGGAAACACAAAGCGGCCTCTTACACTACTATCATGGAATGTGGCTGGTATTAAATCCAAACTGACAGATCCATCATTTGTTGCCTATATAAATGGCAGCCACATCCTTCTATTCCAAGAGTCATGGGCCTGTGAGGACTTCTATCTAACAGGATACAAGGGCTTCTACTTGAATGCCACGCAGAACTCGTTATCACATGGTAGACCGCAAGGAGGCTTGGCTACTTTTGTTTCCTTAGCCATAAATCTTCAGGCCGAAAAAATCGACATCCAGTCGTCACTCATGCTGATTATAAAGTCGCAAACAGCAGAGGAAACGATAGTAGTGATCAATATCTACTTATGTCCAACTCATAAGAGAAATTTGGTTGATCTGAGATGGCAGGAAATCCAAGTGACATTGGAAACGCTTTTTGATAAATGCCCAGAAGCCACTTTTCTGTTGGCGGGAGATTTTAATGGACGCCTGTCACATACTGACCAAATCTTATTCTCTAAATTTAACAAGTACCCTTCTTCACCTCTTATGACTACAGATCTTTTGCCAAGGAAATTCAAAGATAACATAGCCACTTACGCAGGTTTCAAATGCAGGCAAACCTTGCTGGGCCTCAATTTCCTTCTGCTAAATGGGGCAGTCAGCTCGGACTACCCTGCTGAATTCACCTATTGGTCAGGTTCACGTGCATCCACTATTGATTTTGTATGGATATCTCCCGACCTTACCCCCAAAATATCCAGCTTTAAGGTGGCTACAAGATTGGAGAGTGATCACTTCCCTCTAGAAATTTCCTTGACTCTGGCTGACGAACTTGATAGACACTCTTTTGTGCACCTATCAAATGATCATCTGGAGATAAGACCTACAGCCCTTAAATGGACTTCCAACTCAGCCCAGCAGTTGAACAAACTTCTCTGGTCTGATCAGCTCCAAATAAAAAGGGCTTCCCTTATGCAGGCAGATGAGCCTCTACCAATATATGACGATTTAGTAGAACTTCTAAAACCAACCCTAGCTCGGTCCCCCACAAAGCATGGTAAACAGTTTTTCTACAAAAAATGGTTCGATGAGGAGTGCAAAAACTTCAAGAATCATCTGTATAATGAATGGTTGGCATACAGAGCATCAAATGACCCCATGCCAAATAACCGCCTTATCACCCTCAGGAGAAGTTACAAAGCCCTATTAAAGGAAAAGAAGCTTGAGGCAGAAAGAAACAATTGGAACAACCTTTTGATAGCTGCAGAGAGTAGAAATCCAGCCTCTTTTTGGCAGTTAATTTCCAGATACCTGGGTAGGCCGCTTGCAAGAATAGAACCCCACATCTGTATGCAGCCCATGATGCCTGTGGAGATACGGTGGAGCCAGAAGCTCTGTCCGATTGGGACCCAGTTACATGCCCTGAAGTTGAAACTCTCATAGATCAATTTAAAGCAGGCAGGGCCCCCGGTGATGACCTTATATCCATTGATGCCATCAAAGCAAATAAAGATTGGTGGATCCCACTTTTAGCAGCACTTTACACGCATATAAACAAAACAGCAAAATTTCCCTCAAGTTGGAGCTCTGTGTTGATTGTATTAATACATAAGAAAGGCCCACGTACAGAGCCGAGCAACTTTAAGCCAATCAGCTTGCTAAATGTCATTGGGAAGATTTACTCGGGGTACCTGCTAAACAAACTATCAAAATGGATGGAGGACGACAATATCATTGCCGATGAACAGGCGGGTTTTCGCCCTGGAAGATCTACCACAGACCAAATATTAACCTTGAATCACCTGGCGGAAAAGTATGCCGGTAAAGCCCCAAAGGTTCTTCATGTGGCTTTTATTGACCTTAAGCAGGCATTTGATCGAATCTCTAGAAAGCAGCTATGGACAAAACTGGCTGCTACAAAGATCGATCGTCGTCTCCTTCATCTGATTATCAGCCTCCATACAAACACCTTTCTGAGAATCAGGCTAGACAATAAAGGCCTAGTCTCCAAAGCTGTTACCACCACTAGAGGGGTAAGACAGGGTTGTCTATTGGCCCCAGCATTGTTTAGCTTTTACATTAACTCACTGGTGACTCACATGGCCAATGATGCATTCCACCCCCCAAAATTAGCAGGCCAATCTCTGAATGTTCTTCTGTATGCGGATGACGCCGCACTTCTTGCCAGATCCCCTATTGGACTGAGGAGAATGTTGCAATCTCTACATGAATACTGTGATCAGCATGAGCTCCAACCCAACTATGCTAAGACCAAGATCATGGTCTTCTCTGCCCGACCGAGACTCCATCGATGGTCGATGAACGGGATCCCCCTAGAGCAGGTTAACTGCTTTCAATATCTGGGACAAGTAATACGGTCAAATAGGTCTTTTCTGGCCCATAGAGACTATATAACAACTAATGCATCTAAAGCAGCCATCCAGATTAGATCCCTATATGCTAAGAATCAGGCTCAATCAGTGAAGATAGCTTTGAGACTCTTTCAAATGAAAGTCCTCCCCCTTCTTTTGGTGGGCATCTCTTTAGGCTCCCGTAGGGATTTTTTGAAAGTGGATTCTATTCAAACGCGATTCCTTAGAGCCATCCTTAGGATTCCCCCCTCGGTAGCGGGTGCGGTTATGAGATTAGAGATCGGCTGGCAAGCTTCATGGTATGTGGCCTTGAAGACGAAGCTCTGGCTATGGCTCAAGCTTTGTTTTAAACCAGTGGGTATTGCCCCCCTGATATTGAGGGACGATTTTCAATCATTGTGGGAAAGGGAGGTCATTAACGAGGTTCAATCCTGCGGATTGTCTCACCTTTACTTTGAGTCTATGACGTACAATCATGCTAGAGCTGTGATCTCCCGGAGACTGAGTGACATTGCCAGACAAGAGGACATAGCCCAGGTAAAACCAGGGATGTTCCTAGGGGACCAGATTTATCGGACCATACCAGCCCCCTACCTTGCAGAAATCCACTATGTGGAATACCGCAGACTTCTTACAGCGGCTAGATTAAATGTCCTTGACTCTGCAATATTGTGGGGAAGGTACAGGGGAGTACCATACGCCCAGAGAACCTGTCATTGTGTCATGGGTGTGGTTGAGTCCACCGAACACATTCTCTTGACTTGCCCTTCTTATGCAGAGCTTAGACAAAATTTTATAGATCCACTCCTATGTCAATTTAGCTTCCTACCCGGAGAAAACCAGGTTTTACACTTGCTGAATAATGTCACTAGAGCTATACCTTCCTTGGTGGCCAAATTTCTTTTTTTAGCTTTTAAGCGTCGCAAGACTATAATTGACTGTATTGATACGGGGCTATCTGTTTAGCCCATTTTAGTTTTGGCTAAGCTCTAAAATCTTCCTGGATGTTTAACTGTGTATTGACAAATGTACTTTTTTCTGACTGACGGTCGAATAAAAGGTTGATGATGAAAAATAAACAGTAGTAATTAGGTAATATTGGGGATAGGAAGGGAAAATATAATCTGCAGAAATCGTGCCAGACAAAGAAGCACAACAGCTGCACTGGCTTCTGCTTCCTTCCCAGGCACAATTCAAAATGCTGGTTACGACCTTGATGTGCTAAATGGCTCATGACTAGGTCACTAGAAAGACCATCCGAGCCTGTTTAAGGGCCCTGCTTGGGTCACACTAAAGGCCTTTCTAGCCCAGCATCCTGTCTCAGTGGCCAAGCAAGGGCCAATGGGAAACCTGAAAGCAGGGCATGGAGACAACTGCCATTTCCCACACTGGAGAGACAACTGGCTGGGCCAAAAGAAAGGGCTTTCTGAGAGGCTGCATCCAAATTCTGGAATACATGAGGTTCCTTTCACATTCTCCCTTGCCGCTTTCCATTGGTTGCTGAACATGTTCCTGTTCTCGCCCACTTCTACTGTGCTGGAAAAATGAAATTTTCTATAGTGAACCCTGTTTAGAGTCCTATTTTAATAGGTTGGTGTTGTTCTTATGGCTGTTGGAATACAGTGGTACCTCGGGTTAAGTACTTAATTCGTTCCGGAGGTCCGTACTTAACCTGAAACTGTTCTTAACCTGAAGCAGCACTTTAGCTAACGGGGCCTCCCGCTGCTGCCGCGCCGTCTGAGCAAAATTTCTGTTCTCATCCTGAAGCAAAGTTCTTAACCTGAAGCAAAATTTCTGAGTTAGCGGAGTCTGTAACCTGAGGCGTATGTAACCTGAAGCGTATGTAACCCGAGGTACCACTGTATATAGTTGTTTTATTGTGGATGTCAAGGGGGGTTTTTTTATTTAAAAAAAATTACTATTGTGAGCCATTCTGAATAAAAAGAATGCATTAGATGGGAAGCTATAAATATTTGCACGAATAAATAAATAAATAAGTAGCCGTGTTGTTTTGCAGTACAAAAGAAAACATACTCTTGTTGAATATTTTAATGCAAGCACTTTACATACTTTAAATCAATTTACCCCCATGCACAGAAACAACATGTGCTCAACA
Organism: Podarcis melisellensis; assembly: GCF_964234715.1. Taxonomy (NCBI): domain Eukaryota; kingdom Metazoa; phylum Chordata; class Lepidosauria; order Squamata; family Lacertidae; genus Podarcis; species Podarcis melisellensis. The sequence continues at coordinate 100,107,045 of NC_138530.1, read as the reverse complement.
TTCCGTATTGTCACTTTTTGCTTTTTCATGAGAGGTAACAATCATTTCATTTACAGGCCTACTGGTTTTCAGCAGTCATAGTGACTTTGGCAAGTAGCCTTAACAATCTGATGCAGTGCTTCTTATTCACTCGCGAAAACTTCACGCACAGTTGCGACATATGCATCGTCAGGGGGCGGTTTCCTTTGGCTTCCAGGCTGCAGGAATTTCTTTATAGCGGGAAGATTGCTTGTCCTTGCTTTGAAAGCCTAGAGCAAAAGATGAACAAATAAAGCAAAGAAGTTTTTCCCCCTAAGCAACAGAATAGCTTCTTGAGCATAGAGCAACATCCTTTTAAAAGGATTTTTGAAAATACAACCTGAAGATCTGTTTAGAAAGGAATTGCGTCAATATAAAGCAACCATCAGAAAGAGAGACTTGCCCTGCCCATTAAAAAAGCTAATATCCACAAGGTCTGGTTGCTGCTCCCCGCTGAATAGATCCCACTCTTTGGTGCCAACATCTAAATCTGCCAAAAAGGTCCACTTCTTTGATATGGAAACCAGATGCTGCAATCAGCTGCATAAGTGGAAGCCTCTAGGCACATTGCTGGAGCTATGTGGGAACTTCCCTAGGGTGTATCTTCCTAAGTACATGTTCCTGCTGCCACCCGCCCCCCGCCCCCGAAAAACTTCACTTCTTCCCATTTGTCCTAAGGATAGTGGAGAAATTAGCATTTTAAGGATAAAAAGCATAATTTATGTTCCACGAAACAGGAAACTGTCCTTCAGCATTTGCACTTCTTTGCATTTTGCTATGCGCTTCTCCAAATGAACTTTTCCCCTCCACAAAAATGGAATTTTTAGAGAAAAGTGCACAAAAATCGCATATACTGTAAGCGACGATGAGTTCCCCAAATGATTTCTATTGGGGGAAATCACTTGCAAAGGTGGGCGTATTAGGCTACTACACTGGATACAATAATCTCCATGTTAAGAAATATGCGCACTAAAAAAACCTGGTGAAAAAACCCTGGAAAGGTGGCAAACTCCACGAGATTGGAAAACTGAAACAGAGACAACTTGAATCTGACAGATTCATCTATCCCTAATCCAGTCTTGATTCACACCATTTCTAAACTGTTCCACTAATGAAGATAATCTGGTTCAATTAATGTACAAACCAACGCGAAACCCTTTCAGGCAGAAGGTCTGAAGTAATCCAAATGACTCCGTACACTTGGATTCAGAACAGACAGCATCTTGCCGGCCTTGTGAGTTCTGAACCAGAAACACACCCTCTCACCCAGCTGCCTTCTTGATCTCTGACGCCACCAACCTGGTGTTCTCTGCTGCCTTGCCAGCTGGCATCGATCCTTTAACCATGACCTCTTTCAACCCCTGCTGCCCCTTTGCCAGTACTTGTAAACAAGTAAATGGAATCCTCATAACAGAGGGTCCTGGTTGCACTCAGGAACCAAGAGCTCACCTGACAGGGTTAAAATGGTGGTGGAGAGGAAGGAGCAGGAAGTCCTGGCCATTCCCCTGGGATCATGCCAGGCTGTTTTAGCCAATAGCCAGTAGGTGGCGTGATCCCAGGGGCTTTAAAAGCAGCAGTGTGATGCAAGTGGGGCACTTACATTTGCACGGCTGAACACCCGCCCACCCTCCCTAGTTTAGGTAGAGTCACTTGGCCTTGCTTTGGTTTGGGTTACCTGTTTTGGAACAGGGGCTGGGTAGGAATTTTTTCCATTTGGCAGATTTTAGCCATTTGGTTTTCGCATACCCCTTAGCAAATCGTCACAACTTGTAAGGTGGCGGTTAGGCTCAGTTGGATTGTGGGGAGGGGAGGTGCGGCCATCACCTGCCCCTCCAAGAACTGGGTATTCCGTTAAAGGAATCTGGGGGTTCTAGATCTCGTCTGAAGTCTGCTTGAGGGGCTAGGGCCATGCCAGGACCACAGGAACCCCGGGGTGAGCTTAGGTTGGTCCTCATTGATCTTGCTCCCTCATTTGGTTTACCCCAATGGTCGATCACCCTGAGAGGTGGAGTCAGTTATAGTGGGGAGTCAATGCCTAAGCCAACAACACTCACGTGATTGTATTTCAATAAAGTTGTGGCCAAAATTTGCCCAAAAAACTTAAACTAATATAAGTGTCTGTGTGTATTTATTTTGGGGGTGGGTTTTGGGGCCTCGAGACGCAAACATAATAGTACAAGATGGGGATTGTGCACAGGGAAGCAGCTCTGTGGAGTGTGCCTTTGGGGGAGGCAGGGGGACTGTGGGTGTTTGAGGGGGCACACCCAGGCACCCTCAAGACAGGCACAGAGCCCTGGCAGCTGAGGCAAGGCAGTGGGTGGGTTGGTTTAGATGGCAGGTGGATGGAAGCAGCCAGTGAAGAGCCTATTGGAGGGGGGCTCCGTTCATTCTCCTTGCAGGCTCTGTGCAAACACACACACAGCCCAGCACGTGCCCCCACACCAGCAGCCCAGTCCACCGGGGGTTGGGATAACACTTGTCCCGCCTCTGGTGCCAGCAACCCACGCTACACCACTGCCACTTAGGGCTTGCCAGTCTGCCAAGAACAGTGTCAGAGAGCCACTGCGTCAAGGTAGCAGCAGGACTTGAGAAGCATGGGGAGAGAAAGTGGGCACAGTGGTCTGGTTTATCCCTTGGCTCGCTTCATCACATCAACACCACTGAGTAATAATAATAATAATAATAATAATAATAATAATTTATTATTTATACCCCGCCCATCTGGCTGAGTTTCCCCAGCCACTCTGGGCGGCTTCCAATCAAGTGTTAAAAACAATACAGCATTAAATATTAAAAACTTCCCTAAACAGGGCTGCCTTCAGATGTCTTTTAAAAAGAAGATAGCTGCTTATTTCCTGCACATCTGAAGGGAAGGCGTTCCACAGGGCGGGTGCCACTACCAAGAAGACTGGTTCCCTGTAACCTCACTTCTCGCAATGAGGGAACCGCCAGAAGGCCCTCGGTGCTGGATCTCAGTGTCTAGGCTGAGTTAACAGCTTTGAGGGTTGTTGTTGTTTGAACAATCAAGGACTGTAAAAATCAATGACTCATGGTCACAGCACATTGCCTAAAGATTGGGTGTGTATGTGAGGAAGATGAGCAAAGAGAGGTCACTGCACCCTCCCAGAGTCCTTCATCCAACATGCTGAGAGGGAGCAGGGAAGGAGCAGGAAGGGCCATAAATCCATGGTACAACCTCTGCTTTGTATGAAGAAGGTTCCCGGTTCAATCCCCAAGTGGGGCTCAGAGGTTCGCCTGTCTGAAATTATGGAGAATTGGCCAGTTGGCGTTGGATGGACTCACAGTCTGACTTTCTAGAAGGCAGCTTCCTGGAACCAGTTGCCCTGATAGCGAATCATTATAGTAATGACCCTTGTGTAAGGTCAAGCTTTTGGTAAAAGCTGTTCTCCAACTGGAGCGCTTGCAGGCCAGCGCCTCAGTTGGAGAACAGCCTTTACCAAAGGTGCCATGGGCTTTGAAGACACTCAAACTCAGGATGCAAGAGAGAAATGTGCTAAGAGGATGGCACGCTTGGCAAATCCACACCGTGATCAACTCCCACCCAGAAACCAATGTCCCCATTGTGGAAGGACGTGTGGATCTAGAATTGGCCTCCACAGTCACTTATAGACTCATTGTTAAAACTGTGTTTATGGAAGACAATCTTACTCGGCTACGAGTGATCGCCAAAGAAAGAAAGAAGGGTCAAGATTAGCCTTAGCTGAATTCTACACACGTCAATCCAGAGGTCAGAACCAACACATTCTGAGACATGACAAGAGCAGAATTATGCACAACGCACTCGACCAACAGTTTACCTGCAGTTGAGGGAAGGGTGCAAGAACATCAGATTTTAGCTCCTCTACCATTAAGATTGCTTCAAGCAGCTGTACGTCTGCAAAGCTGAGGCAATTACCAACGAGAAACTCTTGTCCAGGCTGTTTCAGGGCCTAGAAAATGAAAATAAAGAACGTACTTTTAATTTTGCTGGGGAATTTTGGGGTGGTGTGGCCGACTTCTATTCAAACATTATATATGCTACGCACAACTTGATAGCTCCCTCCCCACCCCTCTCCCTTACAGGCATATTTGGACCAGGTGAAACAGTCTCAAATAAGATATAATGCAGGTGAACCCCCAACCAGCTGTGAGGGAATCATCAAAATTTGAAGGGTAGAAGATTCTAGCTACCCATCTTCATTTTTGGCTCCCCCCCCCAAAGAAACCCCAATCACTCAGCACACCATGCTTTGCCCCTTCTCGTGTTTCAAGGTGCTTTGTTTTTTAAAAAAAACTGCCTTAGTGCCCCCCCACCTAAGAGCTTTTGTTTCTGTGAAAACCTCAGGGGTTCCCCAAAGCATGGTGATGCCTCCCTCATATGTCTGCGTGATGCCATTTTGGCTGCGTAAAAACCAGCACTCAAAGAATTGAGATCACTATTAGTTTACAGAGAGACTTACTGGACAGAAGTGATGCCTGGTGGAACGGCCATCACTTGGCAGTCAAGGCTGAGAAGACCTGCCTGCTGAGACTTGAACGCCTGGAGGGAGAAATCTAGCCCTCTCCCTGCAATATTTATTCCCAGCTATGCAAATCTTTATCAAGTGATGAAGTTGAAAACAAAAAAGGGACAACCCTAGGCATCGATTTAGTCCAACCATTGATTTGGTAATATAAAGTTGGACAAGGCACTGCAAACAAACTCTTGAAGACCAGGAAGGAGAGGGTAAGGACTGGTCATTGAAATACCCTGCCAGTTGGGAATTGTTGTCCAAAAGATCTAGAAGGCACAGGCTGGTCCTAGGTAATGTGTAACTTAGCTTTGGGTTCCCCATCCCTGATGTAGCTACGAATGGGAATCGTTGTTGTCATACCTTTTCGTAGACTGGGAAGTACCTGGTAGTCGCCTTCTCAAGAACAGAAGCAAGCTGCTTCTCCTTTTGCTCAGGTGGAGAGAAAGAATATACCAGAATCATGCCCATCAGGTCCATGGTTCCTTCCACATACATGTCAATGCTGTGAGGACAAGGCAAGCATGGATAAGGAAAATTAATCTGCTAGATTGAACTTCTTGGGAAAATAGGAACATAAAAATGGGAGGTGGGTCTAGCTTATGTGGTCTGTTGACCTATCCTCATGCATTATTTCAATGCTTAGTGGTTATCTGAACCCCCTTAGAGAGAAAGAACTGGAAGTTTCTAAGTGGAATAAGGGGAACCTATGAGCTATTTCAAGGAAGCTGCAGAAATAGCTGCCTAGGAAGCTGCTACTTTCTGGTGGAAAGGCTGTTTGCTTCCCTAGATATGTAAATAATGCCATTATTTACATAAGCCTCCAGGGTTCCCGTAGGGACGCAGGTGGCGCTGTGGGTTAAAGCCTCAGCGCCTAGGACTTGCCGATCGAAAGGTCCCAGCGCCTGCCAACCTAGCAGTTCGAAAGCACCTCCGGATGCAAGTAGATAAATAGGGACCGCTTACCAGCGGGAAGGTAAACGGCGTTTCCGTGTGCGGCTCTGGCTCGCCAGAGCAGCGATGTCACGCTGGCCACGTGACCCGGAAGTGTCTCCGGACAGCGCTGGCCCCTGGCCTCTTAAGTGAGATGGGCGCACAACCCCAGAGTCTGTCAAGACTGGCCCGTACGGGCAGGGGTACCTTTACCTTTACCTTTACCAGGGTTCCCTCTCCATCATCCTAAAAGAAGATGAACCTCTAAATATTGCTCCTTGACACTCTAAAGTGAGAGCACATAACAGTAGGATGTTAGGGTAAAAGCCAAGGTTAGTCATACATAGAAGAACAAGGAGACCATTGGAATCAGTGGCCTTTTGCTCATGGATTTCAGTGGGTCTATTCCGAGTGTGATCAACATTGGACATCACCCATAAAATGTAACACACCGGATGAACACACATATGGGATGGGTGTTAGAACAAGAAGCCAAAATCTTCCAGAATATCTTTTCCTTGGCCTCTCACAGCCTTTTCCCTCTTTCCTACGCAATGCAAATTTGTGAGCATGTGCAAACACTGTTAACGCCACTGGAGTCTTTTAATGCAGCTATCAAGTACAGTTTGGTGAACCATGATACAGTACTGTGCTCTTTCCTTCAGGTTCTTCCCATGGAGGTTATATTTCCCCGCGATGTAGTTGAGGATGGCCTTGGTCTGGACCAGCTTCAGTCCATCCATCTCGACCAGAGGGACTTGATCAAACAGCAAGTATCCATCTTTAGGAAAGCAAAGGAAAAAAGCAAAAGCAAAGTTATTCATGTTTCCGAAACAGTTATTCTGTGAGATTAAGGAAATGTGGCAAGATTCCTCCACAGTGAAACACTTTCAAAGCTAGCGTGAGGCCTCCCTTTCTGCCAGAAGGCAAACAGCCAAGAGAAATTTCAATCTACAGTACTATCATTTAGTAACGTATCTCATGCCTGGAATGTGTGTGCAACCTTCCAAATAGACTGGAGGCTCTTCCGTTGTCAGAGAAGAAAAGCTGACTTCTCCCTGCTATGGTGTCTAATGAGTCCAACATTCGACTCACTGAATAAGCTCTCCCACCTTTCCCAGGTGGCACCTGTGTGAGTGTCTAACACAAGATTGCATCAAGCTCACAACCTGAGATAGAAAAAACAACCAATACTGTACTTTACACAGTTTGCAGAGCTGGGGGGAATCAGCTCAGCATAGCAAGAAGTGCTTTGCTAGGGCTCCTATGTTAGTTCTGCAGAGAGACCAGCCCCTTTTGGCTTTTTTGAAGAAACTAGTGGGTTAAACCACAGAACCTAGGGCTTGCCGATCAGAAGGTCGGCGGTTCGAATCCCCGCAATGGGGTGAGCTCTTGTTGCTCGGTCTCTGCTCCTGCCAACCTAGCAGTTCGAAAGCACGTCAAAGTGCAAGTAGATAAATAGGTACTGCTCCAGCAAGGTAAACAGTGTTTCCATGTGCCGCTCTGGTTTGCCAGAAGCGGCTTAGTCATGCCGGCCACATGACCCGGAAGCTGTACGCTGGCTCCCTCGGCCAATAAAGCGAGATGAGCGCTACAACTCCAGAGTCAGTCACGACTGGACCTAATGGTCAGGAGTCCCTTTACCTTTACCTAGTAGCACTAAGAACTGGTATCAGCTTTTTGCTTATTTTCTTCTCTGCCCAACACCTTTTCCCTTTTGTGTCACATCTTTTGGACTGCTAGCCTGAGAGCAGGAACTGTCTTGTTTATTTTCAATATCTGTAAGCCACTCTGGGAACCTTTTTAGCTAAACAGTGCTTAAAATAATTAAAAGGATTCGAAAACATTGCTAAGCAGTAAATTTTCTAACCAAGGCCCTGTTTTGCATATGATTCAAACCTCCAGTTTCCCATGGGTTCTGCAGCATTCCAAGAATCAACCACACCTTTAAATCTGGACAGATTTCTACATGCTCAGGCCATTTGAATGTCAGATCCTGGGGCCATTTTATAATCTACCACCCCCAAAGTATACACCAAGGAAAATAAAGCTAATTGTTCCAAGGAGGCATGTTACAATATTCTATCTCACAGCCCAGGTACTCAAGCCCATTTAAAACTGCCTGCAAGGAAGAGCTTGTGGATTGCAGCCTGGATTATGTAACATGCAATAAAATTCGAAAGATCTTTTGCACCAAGGAATATTACACACTTTGGGGAGAATATTAATTATGTTTCCCCTGTCCAGATCTCCAACATTTTTTTTTCATTTTCTGTTGCATGAGATTTTTCAATTGTTCTTATACGTTCTTTCAATGCTGATAATCTGAAATCGATTTTCGTGTACATGCTATTATCCTTCAGGTTCCGACTTTTGCCGATATGTCATATTTACACTGGGGATAAGTGGACACTGACACGTTGATCTACCATAGCCAAATGGTAATTATTATTTGCAAGCTTTTTTTTTTTAAATATAGTTTTGTAACATAAATATTTGTATTTTTCAGATCGGACCATGGCTTCTTCAAGTAGACAAAAATGTGTAAACAAGCCTGATGCCTACCAATATATTCCTAACAATATAGAGTTTACATTTTATATTTTATATGTGGGACATTCAGGAGCAGAAGAGGCAACAGCATGAGTTGTGCTTTATGTGTGAAAACATCCTTGGCTGGACAAAAGAAAGATTCTGCTTCTTTTGCTGCTTCTTTCATGTGGGCATTCCCCTTTTGGATTTGGTAAACATTTTGTGGCTTCAGAAAAACATGCAAAACCTGTTTGACCAGAGCTAACAATAGTGGGACAAAAGAAGTGTGTGTGTGCAAACCCATGGATGCTGAGCTCTCTCTCAAACTACCTTCAGCTCTCAAAAAAACTCAACAACTGTCTAGCTAGCCCAAGAGTTCAGTCACATACCTACTTCTAGCTGAAATTAAAACAGTGACTTAAGAGTCAAACCTTTGTGAGAAATGGCAGCAATCTCTGTGCATTCCTCACTGCATGTTATCTATAGATGCATGTTCTCATGAAACATGACCTGCACCTACAGCATCAACATTTAATATAAAAATTCAGATGCACGCATGAGTTGCCCACAGTAAGGAAAATAAACAATGCAAGGTGCCAGGAAACAACCATCCATGGTAGCTTTTGCTGCTCATGTACCCTTTGTCAATATGTCATCTGGAAAGTCAGTTGAACTCCACTAATCTCTCCAAGGACAATCTTGTAGATAGTTTGCCCATCTAGCTAAATCTGAGCAAACAATCCACTTAACAACCTAGATTTAAGCCATTTATAACCTGGAAGATTTAAGCCTATTCTTAGTGGTTTAACTGATCATAGCTGCACCATATATGCCGATAAAGACTTAGCATTGATGGTGCAGTTACAATCCATTTAACCCCCTTGTCAACAGCCTTAAATCCATGTTATAAGTAAAGCTTCAGGCATTTGCTCAGCCACCTGCAAGGTTATCCTTAAACAAATGAATGGAGTTTGACCTCCGTTTCAGATGACATATTTGTCAAACATGTCAAATGGTATTTCCAGATTTTGGAGAAAAAGATACATGGGTAGCAAAAAGCTGTTCACTTATCTGGGCATAAGCCCCACTGAATTTAGTGGGGTTCCCCTCTGAATAGGCATATATAGGTTTGCACCTATATATGTGAGTTTTACCTTTGATTAACTCATATATGGGTGAGTTTTACCTTTGATTAACTTCAAATACTGTTCTCTTGTTTTCAAAAACGTTTCTTCAAACTGGAAAAAGACAGGAAAACAAATCAAGTTATTTTCATTCCTATGTCATGCCAGTTCTTTTCATTGCATTGGCTCTTCTGTAGATACAGAAATAGCTAAGAGTGTAAGCTGTGAATTGTGAAATCTCCTGTTCAAAGCTCAGAGCACACAATAGTGCAAATTTCACAAGCAATCAGGTGTAAGGGGAGTTTTCCAAACATAAGCAACCAACCTCCACTCCAGCTGCTGCTAAGAGCCATCTGATGGACTCCATTCTTCCTCTGCCTTCAAAATACGTCAGTTTTGGTTTCCCAGACATATTTCCAAGCTGCTGGTTTCCTGGTGAGTGCCATTTAATGGGGAGAAGAAAAAGTTTAATTAGATAAATTGTGTACACAGCCATGCAGGTATGATTTTGCTGAAAAGTTTGATTAGGTGGAGCAAAACAAAGAGAATATGTATTATGCACAGATGGAAAGCTGTGTATTCTTGTGGTTACAACAGGAAAAGGACATGGAAGAACTGTCTGATTTCCCAAGGACATTTAAGGGGAGAACACTGTAAACAATATTTTTACAATCAAATGGTATATAAATTTTATGAAATAAATAATATCTTATATTGGTGCCCAAGCACAAAATTTCAAAAGTCATTAGCCATAATAACCTACAAACTCATCAGTGTTGAAATGGGCTCCATAGGTGGATATTGTTGGGTCTGAAATTGTGGCATGGTTTTCTGTCACATTTATTATAATTCAATCCCTTGTTTATATTTTTTATGTTAACGATGCTCACAAATTTATGGAAACAACTTGAATTGTATGGATTAGATCTGTTCTTCCCACATGTTTCGGACAATAACTACTGTCAGATCCAGTCAGCATGACCAAAGGCCAGGGATGATGGGATTGGAGTCAAACAATATCTGGAGGGTGTCGGATTGGTGAAGGCTGGTTCAGATTAGAGCAGGGGTCAGCAAACTTTTTCAGCAGGGGGCCGATCCACTGTCCCTCAGACCTTGTGGGGGGCCGGACCATATTTTGTAAAAAGAAGAAGAATGAATTCCTATGCCCCACAAATAACCCAGAGATGCATTTTAAATAAAAGGACACATTCTACTCATGTAAAAACACACTGATTCCCAGACCGTCTGAGGGCCAGATTTAGAAGGCGATTGGGCCAGATCCGGGCCCCAGGCCTTAGTTTGCCTACCCATGGATTAGAGGCTTTAAATTATAATAAGTAGGTCAGGACAGAACTTGATCTCCATTCAGACAGCAATTTATTATGTTTCCCCAACATTTCCTTACCTGATAACTTCCACATTTTACGTTATCATTCACAGGATGTAAAGGCCACTTCTGGAAAACTAGCAGAAGTTTAGTGCTCATTTCTGTGCTATTTTCTTCCAGAAAGAAACCATTTACAACCCTGTTGACTCAGAAAATTGCTGGAGCTTTGGGTTGTAATTTCACGGGATGAAATTTGAGTCAGTATTCTGGTATACAACCCCCCCATTTAAAATTTAATGATGGTATCTTAATCAAAAAGCCAGTTGCACAACACAATAGGTAACGTAAAGGGACCCCAGACCATTAGGTCCAGTCGTGACCGACTCTGGGGGTGCAACGCTCATCTTGCTTTATTGGCCGAGGGAGCCGGTGTACAGCTTCCAGGTCATGTGGCCAGCATGACTAAGCCGCTTCTGGTGAACCAGAGCAGTACACGGAAACGCCATTTACCTTCCCGCCGGAGCGGTACCTATTTATCTACTTGCACTTTGTTGTTCTTTCGAACTGCTAGGTTGGCATGAGCAGGGACCGAGCAACAGGAGCTCACCTCATCGCGGGGATTTGAACCGCCGACCTTCTGATCGGCAAGCCCTAGGCTCTGTGGTTTAACCCACAGCGCCACCCGCGTCCAACACAATAGGTAATGCAGTATAAATGGAACCTTAGAATTTGGGAGAGGAGTGCTAGCCTTATAATCAGGAAAACAAATGCAGCATTCCCCACATCTGACTGCACCCTCAGTTGAGCCCCCACCCCACTAAACCAAGTTCAAATGACAAAGAAACAACAAACCATTGTTTACTGGCTCGAGAATGAGCAGTGTGCATGTGCAATGTGCATTTCCTCCTCCCTTCCTCTCTTCACATGTTTGCCTTCAGTGCTTATATATTGACAGGTTAAAAAATGTTCCCATGGTGTCTGAGCTGGGAAACTCTGCTTTAAACGCTGCTTACAAACACAATATGACTAGGGTGGTTTCTCAGCTCAATATCATTATGTCTGAGCCACATCATCTTGCTTTTTATACCTGACACAAAGAAGGGAGAAAAGAACAGCGGCTTTGGAGTTACTATGAAGCAAGTCAACCGAGGCTGAGTCACAGGTATTAATGCTCAAAGGCTGATGAAAACTTAATCTAAAGCAAACACCAAGATTTCCATTGCCCTCAGAAATGGATGAACGAGATCTCTGTTCTGCAAACATGTCACAGCTCAAAAGCTCTCTACCAGCTCTACATGTCCAGGCAGCGCATCGTTTAAGACTGGAATGAAATCCACAGCACAACGGAAAGGTTAAATGTAATTGTAAGTGAAACAGCAATGCAAACAGTCCCCCTGCAGGCAGTTTAGGACTTGTTAAGGTCCAAATCCAGTACAGCAGCTGCAAAATTGTGAGCATTGCCATTCTTTTACATGTAAAGTTTGTTTCATTGAGGTCATCTAGTTATTTCACCTTAAAGAAATACTCCCTCGCCTTTAGCTGTTTTCACATGCTGATGCTTTCTTGGCAGATCATGAGATTCAGAGGTTTGCACCCAGATGGGTGGTTGGGTGGACCATGAAAATTTGCAGCTGGAACCAACTGAAAGGAGCAAAGGGTATTGCCTTGAGGGGTGAGCCAAGTTGGGGGGTCATGAGCTGTTTTGGCTTGCATTAAAAATTCCAAAACTGCACATGTTCCATTCTTGTATTACCTGCATTTAACAGTACAGTGGTACCTTGGGTTACATACGCTTCAGGTTACATACGCTTCAGGTTACAGACTCCATTAACCCAGAAATTTTGTTTCAGGTTCAGAACTTTGCTTCAGGATAAGAACAGAAATCGTGCTCCGGCGGAACGGCAGCAGCAGGAGGCCCCATTAGCTAAAGTGCTGCTTCAGGTTAAGAATAGTTTCAGGTTAAGTACAGACCTCTGGAACGAATTAAGTACTTAACCCGAAGTACCACTGTATGCAGAAAATCAACATATTCTTTCTTATTTATTTATTGCAAGCTGTACAGACATCAAATCAACAGGTGTTGTTGTATGCATAAAGCAATCCTAAATTTAAGGACATTTTGCAATAGTTTTAAAATAATGGTGCATAATAATATTAAAATGGTGACCTGGAAACTCAATTCTATGCATGTTTCACTGGAAGCAAGTCCCATGAAACTCAGTGGCACTCACTGAGGAAAGTGTGCTTAGGGATTCCTGTCTTATGCAGCCAAGTCCTATTCAGAAACAAGTGCCACAGAATTCAATGGTGCTTATTCCCAGAAAAGTATGTTGTGGGCCCCCATAAAATGATGGTAAAGGTAAAGGGACCCCTGACCCCTTAGGTCCAGTCATGACCGACTCTGGGGTTGCGACGCTCATCTCGCTTTATTGGCCGAGGGAGCCGGCATACAGCTTCTGGGTCATGCGGCCAGCATGACTAAGCCGCTTTTGGTGAACCAGAGCAGTGCACAGAAATGCCGTTTACCTTCCCGCTGGAGCGGTACCTATTTATCTACTTGCACTTTGAGGTGCTTTCGAACTGCTAGGTTGGCAGGAGCAGGGACCGAGCAACGGGAGCTCACCCCGTCACAGGGATTCGAACTGCTGACCTTCTGATCAGCATGTCCTAGGCTCTGTGGTTTAACCCACAGCGCCACCCGCATCCCTTAAAATGATTGTAGTCTGTTCCAAACTGGCTTTTTTCAGCAATGTCTTTCTTCTATAAGAGCTCCAACAATGTTTCCACTCCCTCCAGCAACAGAAAACCATATGAAATCCCCCTTCACACACCAAGAGAGAACATTCCTCTCTGACTTGTGGCTTTGCTTCAAAGCAAAACATGCCATTCTGAACCACATTTCATGCCCAAGCCCCTTCTCTTTGCTGAATTTCAGCCGCTCTTTATCTTCCCTTCCTCTCCCTCATCCTGTGCTTTCACTCTTTGCCCTGGCTAATCCGCCCCATGCTTTATTTCCACTTGCCCTGCTTTCATAGATTAAAATGCAATTAATTCTCCCCTCTTTCCTTGTGTCAAAGTTCTGCAAATGCACTGCAAAGTCAGCAAACTGCAAAAAAAACCATTGCATTGCTCCAAGTAGCTTTTTGATGTTAATATTTAACTCGTAACCCCCACAGCAGATAATTTAAAGTATCTTAAACTGCAATCCTATATCCACACTGGGTTCCATTGGCTGCAATGGAGCTTACTTTGCGGTAGACCTGTATAGAATTGCACATGCTAAGGTTGAAAAAGTCACTTACTTCAAACATCCAGTACTAACCTTTTGCAAAGACTTGCTTTATCCGATCTCTTTCTCCACACAGAAAGAAATTGTGCCTTAAAAAGTCCTACAGCCTAGGAAATTCCAGCTACTCTGGTGAAGTCTCTTTCCACTCTTACCATTCAGTTTTAAAATGCCAAAGCTACACCTGCTATACTATTATCAGACTGAAAGGACCTGTGGCTTCCTGCCAGGTATAAATATGGTGCCAGACGCTTCCTGCTGCGTCATGCGTGAAACACCCTTCATGTTCTCTTCACCCAAATCCCTGATGACAGGCATGGGTTGTTGTTTTTTTTAAAAAATAATGCTCAGATCATTTATTTTCACATGAAAAGCACATGATTTGTTCCATTGCTGCACTGACCACAATATTATACCACAGGATTACGCCCTGTTACTATTTTCGTATGGGGTAGAAAACGACACCAATGAAATTACGGGAAAAGTACTTACATTGACATCTGAAAATACCCATTTAGGAGTGGCAAAGAGGTAGGCCTAGGAACAGCTCTTGTTCAGTGGTGGTAGTGCATTATCTGGTCCACATGCAATTGCTTATTTAATCCCCAGGCAAATGGAAAGTCAGATCCCACCATCCAAAAGCAATCCCCTTCAACCCAGCAATTCCCTCGCTTTAACCTGGCCCTGAAGTCTGTCATCAGGCCAGCTGCTGCAAATCGGCAGTGTCTGGTGTTATGTACTGAAGTTCTCACCCTGGGCCAGCAGGGGGATACTGTAGATAGTTTTCACTCAGGTCCACATATGCAAATAAGGAATTGAAAGTGACGTTCAGTGATTGGATAGTTACAGAAAGTTGTTACTGTTGCCTTGTAGTTGAGCTCTATATAAGCAGGTTGGCTGAACCCTTCAGTTCAGTTCTGTTTTGGCCTGTGAATAAACAAGAGCTGTCTGAAGAATCGCTGTGTCCTCTGATATGTTCACCCACAACTTAACATCTGGGTCCAGGGTCCTTCATGGATGCTCCAACATCTCCCCTCTCCCTTCAGAAGGGAGCAAAGCAGAGAAATGGTGGCAAAACATTTACCTGCTTTACAGTTGTCCCGGCTTCTGCTCCTCTCTTCCTGCTGGTGGGATCAATACTGTCTGTTTCAAGTGAGGAATGAAAGGAGTCTTTTTTAAAAAATAAAGATTGCTTTACTGGATTCAGCGGGGCTATACATAGTAGGATCGTAGTATCATAACCTTTTGGTTGAAAAAGAAAGAGAGGTGCCAGTACTCATATATTGACAAAAGTGCCGTGGGTGCCAGCACAAAATGGCTGCCACGGGCAACAAAAGATGGCCACTACTCCATACCAGTAAGCACCTTCAACACACAAAAAAAGCATTGGTTATAAGTATAAGGTTTTTTCTCTCCCCTATTTTTATTATCCAATCAATTATCAAATGACTACCTTGCAAAACAAGTCTTGTCAGTCAGGTTTTCTCACCCACGTAACTGTTTATTACAAATTCAATAATAATAGGGGAATGGGTGCTGGAAGAGGGAAGCGGTGAGGCATTTTACAATTTATCAGCATATGAGCAGGGCTTTTTCCCCCAGCCAGAACTTGCTAGAACTCAGTTCCAGCATCTCTCAGGTGGGTGCCAACCTCCTTCTAAGAGAACATGGGGGGAAGTTTAGGGTGAGCTCTGGCACCTGTTTTTCTACAAAAATAGTACTGCGTATGAGCATTTCAATTTTTATCTTTTTTACACACACAAACAAACTATAATACACACACACACACACACACGAGGATAACATAGAATGTGTCTGATGAAGTGAACTCTGTCCACAATAAACTAGTCTCCAGAATATTCTCTGTTCAGAGTGGAGCCACGCCTCAGGAATTTTATAGGACTACTGTACAGCTGAGTCCTGACGCTGCAGAGATTTCCTCCTCCCCGTCTGCAAGGGTGGGCGAGAGAGACTCAAGTGTCAGAAAGTTGTGGGCAACTCAGGCAAAGCTGATTGGATCTGTGCAGCAGGCGTTGTGCTTTTGTCACAGGATAACCCCCCACCCCCGTGCAAATCTTCAGAGAAGGTGGAATAAAAACCAAAACCAAACCAAACAAAGCTCAGTTTCTTTGCCTAGACCCTGGAAGGGGATTCAGGTTTGGAGGTTAGTACTGGAAAATGCGAAGTGCTTTGCTTTCTGCACTCAGCTATGTGGGAAGTAATTTAAACCAGGGAGAAGTGCAGCAAGGGTGACAGTAGAGATGAGCAAAGGAGAACAAGGGCTTTTTTTCTTCTTTTTTCGAAAGCAGGACGGTGGGATTTTAAAGCGTGGAGGGAAAGAAAAGGAAAGCAGAGTGCAGAAACTACGGTACAGTGGGTGGAAGGGAAGTCAAAACAAGAAGCTTGGAAGTAACAGTTCAGGATCAGACGCTGC
Organism: Podarcis melisellensis; assembly: GCF_964234715.1. Lineage (NCBI taxonomy): Eukaryota > Metazoa > Chordata > Lepidosauria > Squamata > Lacertidae > Podarcis > Podarcis melisellensis. Next base: position 100,090,880 of record NC_138530.1, on the reverse strand, counting down.
TCTCCTGCCATGTAAACGAGGGCTGGAGGGGAGGGGAAATGGGGCCAGTAGTTGAGCTGTTTAAAATAAACTTGACATCTGCCAAAGTTTGCATGTTGCTAGCTTGCTGTGCTGGGGAAAGGGGAAAGAGGGATTTTAAAAAATCTAAAAAGGTGAAAGCAAATGTTAGCAAGAATTAAAACTAGCTGGATAAGCAAATTGGATAGGCAGCTTTGATAGGGGATATATCGTGGCTGGGAAATAACTGACAAACTTAGACGTTGGATCACCGGAGTTTCTTTTCCTGAGCTGTGAAGGGTGTTGGGAGGGGTAGAGAGGGGGGAAAAGAGGAACAGAGAAGAAGCTGGATAAGGTCCACTATTCTGGGGTTTTGTGGTATGTTGCAGGGAAGAAAGTGAGGCGGGCTTCGCAGAGATTTGATTGGAACAATTTACCAACTGCTACAAGAACAAGCTGACAATAGTAATATGGCAAGAGAGAGAGGAAGCGGTTAGGGACGACTTTTTCCTGGAAACCTTTTGGAGAGTCTCAGATGGCTGCTAGGAGGAGGAGGGGAAACTTTCCTTCCATGACCCTTAAGGAAAGCAATTGTTTCAGAAGTTTTATTTGCTGTTTAACATTTTAATTTCTTCTCAAATTAGGAAGCGCGCAGTTTTCAATTCACACATACAAATTACCAAATGGATAGTTCCGTCCAAACTACAAATCTGTGGGGGAAGAATGTGTTCCCTCCCTTTATTTTTTATTTTTAAAAATCCTCTCTTACAAACACCTTTCAGTGTGGTGTAGCGATTGAAGTGTTGGACTAGGACCTGGGAGACAAGAGACCCCCTCCAGACTGCTGGTGGTTTTTTGTGGCTGTATTCTGCAGCATGTTCTGACACAATAATAGTGCATTCGAGTTGGGTTTATTCAGTTTGAGTTTGTTCTGCAAGGTTTCCCCAGTGCTCCCATATTATTGCTGTCCAGAGGGGCTATAGTCACCACAAAAGTGGGACAACTGCCCCCCCCCCGGCTAGCTGTAATAAACTGAGGTGTCTAGACCACTTCCAAGAAGAATGGCAAGTGCTCTTTTGAACCCAAAGCAGAAAACACGAAGGACCAAACACATTGAACACACTCAGCCAGCAGGGTTGCGGGGAAATGAAAGGGGAATGTATCGAGACAGTGTTCTGCATATTCACATTGCAACCCATGCAGTATATATGCACATCTGATATGAGTCAGAGAAGTCAGGTTACAGAACCCAGCTGATTTCGTAAGCGGACACCTCCTTGTTACATAAGTTGGCTCAAACATTTCTAAATGGATTACAAGCCCTGCTGCACAGCAAACGGCAAGAACAACAAAATGCTGAAACTGTAGTGAACCGGGAGGGGTTCAAGATTGAATGAAAGCTGAATAAACAGGCATGCTATATCAAATGACAATCCCTAGTTTATAGGGCCTTGGGCACATTTTGCTCCATCTTCCATGTGGCAGCCCTTCAGGTATTTGAAGGGCCCTCAGTCTTCTCTTTTCCAGGCTAAACATACCTAGCTCTCTCAACAGTTCCTCATAGGCAAACTTGGCCCTCCAGATGTTTTGGGACTACAACGCCCATCATCCCTGACCACTGGTCCTGTTAGCTAGGGATGATGGGAGTTGTAGTCCCAAAACATCTGGAGGGCCAAGTTTGCCTATGCCTGCTCATAAGGCTTCCTTTCTAGATCCTGTATCAACTTGTCCACCCTCCTCTGCACACGTTTCAGCTTGTCAATAACCTTCTTAAACTGTGGTGTCCATAACTGGATACAGTACTCCAGGATACAAGGCAGAGGAGACTAGTACTATTATAGGACATCACATGACCATTAAAGGCACAGCTACAGGAGCAAATGGAGGTGTATAAAATTATGATAGACATATATAAAATTATGCATGGTGTAGAGAAAGTGGATAGAGGAGTCACACACACACACACACACACACACACACACACACTCATAATGCTGGAACCTGAGGACATTCAATGAAGCTGAAGACTGGGAGAGTTCCAGGCCATGTCTCCCAGCTGGAAAGGGTCCATAATTAGGCCACAAAGCAGTCCAGGTACTGGACACCCAGCTAGTAATTCAGGCAAGGTCAAGAGACAGTCCAAGGTCAGGTCACACAGAGGCAATAGTTCAGGCAATGTAATAAGCAAAGGTGAGCTCAAGAGGAATTCCACAGTCTGATCACACAGAGGTAATTCTACCTCCACTGTCATAGGGAGCCTGTTTCTGAATACCAGTTACTGGAAACAATACGAGGGGAGAGTACTTTTTTTCAGGTTCTGCTTGCAAGCTTCTCATAGACATCTGGCTAGCTACTGTAGAACAAGATACTGGCCATTGACCTAATCCAGCAGAACTCTTTTTGTGTTCAGTTCAAAAGTTGGCCGCTCTGGTTGCAACAGCTATCACTATCAAATGGTTCAGGGTACATAAACCCGTACTTAAGGTAAATGTTTAACTTAATTGCAAGGTCATGCTGCAGCATACTAAAATCCAGATTGTATTTAACAGATCATCATCACCATTATTATTTCTTTATTGCATTTATTTACCGCCCTATACCTGGAGGTCTCGGGGCAGTTCATCATCACCTGCAAGCTTCTGAGATCAATTCTGGCCCTCTCAGAGAGGGAGCAGCTATAAGAACTTGGGTTGGTGGCATAGTTCACTCTGTGTATCTGATCTGAGAGAAAGATCCAAACTCAACAAAGAAACTGCTGAGAAGCAGAGAGGGTCTGGGATAGCTCAGTGGGTAGAGCATAAGGCTCTAAATCACAGGGTTGTGGGTTCGAGACTAATGTTGGGCAAAAGATTCCTGCATTTTAGGGGGCTGGACTAGATGATCCTAGTGGTCCCTTCCAATTCTAAGATTCTATGTGTGCTTGTTCAACAGCTCAGTTTCAAGCTGCTCAGATCTGCTTAGTCATTCTATTTCCAGGGCCTGAAAGGTAGATAACTGTACGCTTTGTGCCTTTAACAACTGTATGAGAGGTGGAAATTCAACAGATAAAACTGTCGCCCAGCACAAAGTCAGAGCAGTCTACCTGCTGAATGATGGGAGACGGAGTTTAAGTGCATGAGCATTAAAAGCTGAGCTTAACAATGAGGAGCATGTCTTACCCTTGATGCAATCACACTGAGGCTCTGAGTTGAGGAAAGACAGGTTTATTAAAGGAAATACCGTAATTTTTGCTCTATAAGACTCACTTATTCCCTCCTAAAAAGTAAGGGGAAATGTGTGTGCGTCTTATGGAGCAAATGCAGGCTGCGCAGCTATACCAGAAGCCAGAACAGCAAGAAGGATCGCTGCTTTCGCTGCACAGCAATCCCTCTTGCAGTTCTGGCTTCTGGGATTCAGAATATTTTTTTTCTTGTTTTCCTCCTCCCAAAACTAGGTGCGTCTTGTGGACTGGTGCGTCTTATAGAGCGAAAAAATACAGTACATGCTTGATAGAAAAGATCCTAGTTTTAGCTAATTAAAGTGGAGGGAGAAAAAGAGTGCCATGCCTGCTCTTTGTTCCCTGCAAGAGAAACATAACAATGTCTCCTCTCTCAAGATAAGAGTGGGAGCCATAGGAAATGAGGTCAGCTAGAGTGAGTGCATCAGTCTAGCACCTGAGGAAAGCTCAGCACATGTTAAAGTTTCTTCTCTATCTTCTTTCTCCCCGTGCAGACCCACCAGCCTCCAATACAAGCGGAGTTGTATCCCAACACTTCCAATGTTCTGTCTGTTTAATCCCCAGTTTTCTGTATCTTCCATTTTAGGACAGTCCATAACATTGTTCTACTGTGAAACTCAGTTGTGCAGTACTTGACAAAGTAGAAGGCTGAAAAGATGGCTGGGAAACCCAAGTTGCACTATGTCCGAGGGAGAGGGAAGATGGAATCTATACGCTGGCTCCTTGCAGCAGCTGGAGTGGAGGTTTGTGTGACCATAAAAGCGGGGAGGCAATGCTGGATGAATGAACTAGCAATAGTTAAGATTAATGGCCTCTTTTGCACACACAGCTGAATATATGTGCAGTATGTTGTGCTATTAACACAATTCTCTCTGTATGTTTGTGTTTCTGTATACACAAACACATACACTTCTACTGCAACTCAGGAGAATGTTTTAAGCATCTTATGAAGTGGACTGTAGTCCATGAAATATTATGCCATACTAAAATTATTATTATTAGTTGTTGTTGTTGTTGTTTATATGTTGATCATCTGACTGGGTTGCCCCAGCCACTCTAGGCAGCTTTAAGATGCCACAAGACTCTGATGTTAATCTAGGGTTGCCATATCTTGAAGAGCAAAAAGGAGGACAGCCCGAGCCACTGCCAGTCTGAGCTGGGGCTGCTGCCACACCCATGCGCCTTTTAGTCCTCAGCTCAGGCTGGCAGCAGCATGTCGGCCCTCCAAAAGATGACATGTCCAGCTTTCCCCAGACATATGGCAACCCTAGCTGCATGGAAAATGTCTGTCCCAAGTAATAAAACTATTTGGCTGCCAATTCAAGGAACAGTTGTTTGTTTTCAATCATACAGCACAATCCTATACATGTTGACTTAAATGGGAATCCCAATGAGTTTGGTGGGCTGTACGCCCAGGCAAGTGAATATAGGTCATCTAATCAGCCATATAGTTCAGAGAAATGCATGCAAACCTGTTATGTACTGAGCTGAATAGGATCCAAAATGCAGCAGTCTGATTGGTCCTAGAACAATAGGATTCGGAATGCAGCAGTCTGATTGGTCCACAGGAGCCACCCAATCCAGCTCCAGGTGGAAGTGAATCTGCAATCTGATTGGCCTACAGTAGAATCTCGGAATTAGCCAATCACATGGGGCCCATTGTATAAATAATGTATATAAAGCAGACATTCTGGGGGAACTTGCATTCCTCCTCACCACTATGAGCTGAATAAAGAGCATGAAATACACTCTTGACTCCGAGTATATTTCAAAAACAGAGAACCTGTGGGTGTATTTTAGAATATATAAAAAAATATTTTTGACATAATAGAAAATGCTATATATAAGAGAGTGGGATGACACTTCCCAGCTACAGAGGGAAGGCCAAGACAAATGTGTCTCTGGGAATGATTCAGAATCTTCAACATGATCTCATTTCAGTGGGTGGGATGGTTTGTCTTTTGAAGTCCTTTCAAGCAATAGAATCGTATGAATGGTGTGGCACGCTGAAAATAAACATAGGAAAGAAACTCTGCATTGTATACTGACCAAGCACATGATTTCTGCCAAGACAAAGGGGCCCTTTTCATCCCAACCATCCTTTTTGTAATATGAATCAATACGAGGGTATACAGCAGTGAGGCAGGGAAAAAGGAATTTAATGGCTGCATTGCATTTTGCAGGTTTTCAAAACAGTCCCCCAAGCTCCAGGTGCTTTTAAAGTCAAGGAAAATGACACGCATCTATTTCTCTCAAGATAATTAGGACATGAAAAACAAACATGATTCTGTTTGTTCTATTCTGTTTCAGTTTGAAGAACAATTCATTGAAACAAATGAAGACTTGGAAAAATTACGGAAGAGTAAGTCTATGGGTGAAGGTATTCTCTACATGGGACTGATATATTTAAAGAATTAAGGGGGAGCCACCATTGATTCTTTAAATGAAAACCTCAGAAACCACTTAGTGTTGGGGTCCACATCAGAGTCTACAAATACTGTTATTTTCATGGGTAAAAAAAAATTGGTTTGGTTTTCGCACAGGAAAAACACAAAGGAATTTAAATTTGGGGATGTCATAGAATTTCAACAGAAATGGAAGTGGGAGCAGAAATTGCCAGCTTGGTGTATTTGCCCATGTCCTGAATGGAAATCAATCCGCTTTATATGACTGGGATTCACTGTTGTTTCTTTCTGTCTGCAAATGACACATAATTGATATTTATTTATTTCCCACCCGTTCTTCACCCTATGGCCCCAAAGAGGGGGTTGCAATATTAAAACACAACATTGAAAGCAGTTTGAAAGTACTTACAAACACCCCATTTGTGTTGAGTTTACGTTGCACCAAAATGAATGGGATGACGTAACACCAATGTAAGCTATGTAACTAATTCTGTAAGTTACATAATTTTATCACTGTGGGAAAGTAATGGATTGCTGATGAATGATCCTGCGTGAGAGGCAGGGAAAGGAGGGTCCCCAGGTGAGAGATGGGATGGTCCATCCACTTTTGTGTGAGATAAAGATTAAGATACACCTAAAGAGGGCTTTGTATTCTTTCTTTCTTTCTTTCTTTCTTTCTTTCTTTCTTTCTTTCTTTCTTTCTTTCTTTCTTTCTTTCTTTCTTTCTTGTCTTTGTCATTTTGTTTTCCTTTAGCTTCCTCTTTTTTATTACTTTGTCTTTTATTGTATTGTATCTCGAAAATTTTCAATAAAAAATCTTTTTAAAACCCATTACAATGGAGAGAGAAATGAATGATGAATAGGAACAGTGTATGGAATGAATACAGGCTGGAATGGAAAATGATGTCTTTTTGCATCTCTATTTGAATCATACAAACCAATGGGGAGCAACATTTTCCTAAAGAAAGCTGCTCTACCGAGATGTGATCCTTATTAGAGACCCCAATACTTCAGTTTTAACTTTCAAAGAAGGCAGGCTGAATCAATCTGAAATACTAAGTTTTTGAGAACTGAATCATTCACCCCCATCTTTTTCTCCTTTAAAGCTGGACAGCTCCTGTTTCAGCAAGTGCCCATGGTGGAAATAGATGGGATGAAGATGGTGCAGACGCGAGCTATTCTCTGCTACATCGCAGCAAAGCACAACCTCTACGGGAAGGACCTGAAGGAGAGAGCACTGTACTTATTAACATGTAGAATTCACTCTAGGTTTATTTTTGAATAGAAAACCAGCTCTTGACAGAAGCTGAAAACACGGAATGTCTGCCCTGAACTGCAAACATTTAACCATCTTTCTGTTTATGCATCTCTATATTCCCAGAGCTATACAGTATGTCACAATGTGATTCTTACAAGAACACTTAGGCTAAAGCTCCTTGGGGAGGGAAACTGTCCAATAACATGAGAATGCCAAACACATCATGCATCATGCCTGTTAACCTTCCATATGCTAACCTTCCATACATATGTGGAAGATCCCACCATGCATGCTGGGTTGCAACTGACTGGTTGCACAAATATATGTCCTTCCACATGGCTGCTGAAATGTATTAGAGCTGGTCATGATTTTTCACCTGCATATAAATTTAGGAATGGTGAAAGTCACATAAGTAATTTTATATATTTTTCTGTTTGGATAAACAGCATTATTGAATCTGTTTCTATTTTTTATTTACTATATACATTATATCGTTAATGTACTGCTAATTTTGGAATGTATAATATGCTGTAATTATATTTTGATTTTCTTGTACTTTGATTGACAGCAACAACAACAACAACAAGAAGAAACACAAAAAATGAAAGTAACTGTTCTAATGGCTTCTTTCAGGATTGACATGTACGTGGAAGGAACAACTGATCTGATGGGGATGATAATGACACTCCCTTTCCAGCCCCCTGAGAACAAAGAAAAGCAGACCAGCCTAATTTTTGAGAGGGCCACAACCAGATACTTCCCAGTTTATGAAAAGGTAAGGGATTGTCAGGTAGCAACGTAGAATATGCAGCTAGACCTTAACTGCTGAAGGTGTGTGGGGAGAACCATCCATAGCAGCAGCAAAATTCTGCAGCAGCACTTAAATGTGGAATAATAAACCTACAAGTCTACCAATATTTCTTTTTGGACTACAACTCCCCTAATTCCTGACCATTGGCCATGCTGGCTTGGGCTGATGGGAGCTGGAGTCCAGCAAATATGTGGTTTCCCACCCCTGAAGTCAAGTTCCAATGCTACTGAGCAGAGGATCACAGCAATGTGGGCCTTTCGGTGTTACGCAGTGAGATACATGCAGGTGTGTAAAATGTATATTTGAATGAAAAATCCAAGTGGCTACTCTCATGGGACAGTCCATGCCTGCCTCTCAGCTTTACATGTCTGAAACACAAAAGAAGCAGAAATAATCCACAAGGAGCCTCTGTTGCCCAGTCTGAGCCAGGGGTCTACAAACCCTCAACACTGACTTCTATTTCTTTGTATGCCACAGGTTCTAAAAGATCATGGACAAGATTTCCTTGTTGGTGGGAAGTTCAGCTGGGCAGATGTCCATCTGCTTGAAGCTATTCTGATGGTCGAAGAGATGAAGCCTGATGTTCTTTCTGCCTTTCCTCTGCTGCAAGTGAGTTAACTAGGACATGTTCTGAGAAATGAGATGGAACGGAAACTGTAAGACTGTGTGTATTCACAGAGTGCAAATACAGCAACTGGATAAACTTCAGTCATAGGAGTGTGTTGCACTTAGCATGTCATCATCTCTATGATGGTGATTATGGTAGTGTATGAGAGCAAGTCCAAGTGGCCATCTGGGGGATATGTCTTATGTCCTTATGTCAGGCATCTAGACTTCTGCATCTACTTTGCTTGATGATAAAAGTACTTCATTTCCTGGCTAGAATTGCCTTAGTTTGATGCATTACAAGACAACCTGACCAAAAAAGGCTCACCGGATTATAAATTGGGGGGGGGGGCTTGTAGAAAGACTATAAAGTTCAGATTTCACATGTGGATTCAGCACTATGGGACCACTGATCTTTTTCCCTAGATGCATTCTTCCACTGATTTAGACTCATGTTTATAATTATCTCTGAATACTTTTACAATGCTTGTAAAAATATGCCCCTGCTTATAATTAAGCAGATTGGTTGCTTTTCAAAACTCCCATGTCATAATAGCACTTAAAACTTTATTTCAACCACTCAGAATTTGACAATCAAAGAATACCATTTTCGGTACAGTTATATACGCTTCAGGATAAGTATTTTCGGGTTGCGCTCCACGGTGACTCGAAATGAACAGAGCACGTTACTTCCGGGTTTTGCCGCTTGCATATGCGCAGACGGTCAAAATGACATCACGCGCATGCACGGAAGCTGAGAAACACGACACGCGCATGCGCAGACGCGCTGTTGCGTCTTACTTTCTGTTCAGGATGCGAACGGGGCTCTGGAACAGATCCCGTTCGCATCCTGAGGTACCACTGTACATGTCTAGAAACAACAACAATAATAATGCATGTGAAAACATATAACATTTTCAAAACCCCTGCCCAAAGTTCACAATGATTCAAAAGGAAAATGGAATGGGGAGGGAAGAGGAAAGCAAACATTAGAAGCTGGTGGATGGGGTCTTTTTCTCAAATGTAAGTCCATCTATGTTGGGAAGTTTTTCCTTATTCTTAGAGGAGATTCTTCTTTTTTCATCTAGGCCTTCAAGACAAGAGTAAGCAACATCCCCACAATTAAGAAATTCTTGCAGCCTGGCAGCCAGAGGAAGCCCCCATTTGATGAAAATTATATTGTACAGATCAGGAAGATTTTCAACTTCTGAGCACTTCAGCTACAACAATCACTGCAAACAGTGGCCTTATATTTCTTGATTTATACTGCTTCTCCACATACACCTTCGCTAACTTTTGGTCAGCCACCTTGATATTTTATTACAAATTCTGTGAAAAGTTACTCCCACATCTAACTCAACTTTTAAATCCATTCTGGTAAGGGGGCATGCTTTCAGAAACCTGGCACAATCATGGGTAATAATAATGTACAAACCAGTTTGGGATAAGAAAATAATGGGGTTATATAGACCCTTCATGCTGCTCAATCCAGACTAAAAGTACGTTCTTTCAGTATTAGCTCAGAAATAGAACTTGCTGTGGCAAAAGTAGTTCAGTTACATTAATCGGGATTTATGCTAAACATGTGGGGAGTCTATGATTTTGATGCTTGAGAACCCAGGTAGATCCAAACAAGGCCTTAAAATTGAATTACAACATTTTGCATGAATTTCAGGGCTATGTACTAATTTTTAGGAATCTGTTGTTGTGTACTATAATATCAACCCCAACATCCAGTTAGATTTATGCAGATTACTCAGAGGCCTTTCGATTTTTATGCATTCATATACCAAAAAAATTGAATAAAATGTTTAAATTAAATTTTTGTCCATCGTTGGAAAACATTGCCAGGGTCAACAAACAATTGGTTATGTGCCACTTAGAATGTCTTCAGATGAGCAGCAGCAGGAGAAATGTAGGAATCATGTCAAAGGCAGTCATATGTACTGTTAGTGATTATTACTATGTTACTAAATTATCCTGTCTTCCTTGACCTACCACACAAATCTATTCAGGCACTGAATTTGTTACTATGTAGTAACTCAATCATTAACAAGGATAACTGCCTTAACAATTAAAATGCATTTATTTCTTTTCTGTTGAGCTGTATTTATTACGACTGTTTGCTAGCATGCACCTCTCTGTGAAACATGGATTTTAGGAGGAAATCCTACTCATTTCACGTAAGCATGCTTAGATCTCAACCCAGATGGTTTTCCTCCCTACTTTTCACGATCTTACACGCTTCAGTATGTGCTGATCACAGATTTTGGTTCCGACTCCAATTTGGCATTTTAGAAAATGGCCTATCTCAAGTGCAAAGTGCTTTGGAAGCTGCCCAATTCAGCTGGGGAGTCAAAGTCCACACTGGAATAGAGAAGCTGTGTTCATCTCCCTTCCACCCACAGTTCAAAGGAAACCTGCAAGTCACAGCCAGCAGAGTCAATTTGGCCAGTGGTCAGAAATGATGAGAATACAAAGCTGTGCAAGGCTTTGGTGAGTGGAGGGGAGTTGAGCTCCATACAAGAAGGGGCAGCCCCTGTGGGAATGTTTAGGGATGAGGGGGAGGATGTATTGTCTAAGATATCCTATCCCAACTTGTCTTTACAAGTTCAACAAAATCAGCAGAGTTAACATTCCCCTTTCTTAAACACACGCACAGCAGATAGCTTGCTCAGACGCCTTAGAGTCTCTGTAAATATTTCCTGGTATTTTCCCCATTTAATCCCCCCTAAAATAAGGCGCTACCCAGTCTTCTGTAAAGCATAAAACGTTTACTCACAAGTGATCATCTGTTCACACAAAGGTTCCCAGAAGGCAGACTTAAAAGGTTACAACATAGTTTAAATGTGGTGATGTGGGTGGCGCTGTGGGTTAAACCACAGAGCCTAGGACTTGTCGATCAGAAGGTCGGCGGTTCGAATCCCCATGACGGGGTGAGCTCCCGTTTCTCGGTCCCTGCTCCTGCCAACCTAGCAGTTCGAAAGCACATCAAAAGTGCAAGTAGATAAATAGGTACCGCTCCGGTGGGAAGGTAAACGGCGTTTCCGTGCACTGCTCTGGTTCTCCAGAAGCGGCTTAGTCATGCTGGCCACATGACCCGGAAGCTGTACGCTGGCTCCCTCGGCCAAAAAAGCGAGATGAACGCCACAGCCCTAGAGTCGGTCACGACTGGACCTAATGGTCAGGGGTCCCTTTACCTTTACCTATCTCCTTATGGGAGAAAGCCCCCTATTTCTTCTCTTGGCCTCAAGCCAAGGGTGCATCTTAGTAGTGCTGTTGTTAAGATGGCATCGATAAAGACAAGAGAGACAAGATGGTCGCCAGCCTGTGGTTCTGGTTCTTTCTACTTCAGGAGAGGCCACGCCCATCTCAAGTTGCACATAGGAAGTTTCGTCTCAGTCCTGGAAAGCAGGAAGTTCCGGCTGGAGGACTGAGGGAACCTTCATGTCTACTCTACCCATCTTGTGTTTGACTGCACCTGATTATTACATCCCACAGCCCCATCAATGAGTGCTGCCAAATGAGAAACATTGCCCATGTGCCAGCTTCTGATGGGCGCCTCCAAGATCCCTGCTCTCCTTTCTTAGGGTTCTTTATATTTGAAGGGCTTGAACTGGTCAGTCCCTTGAATAGAATGGGGAGGCCTAGCCCATGTGGCTGATGGTCAGAGATGTTGAGAGCTGATATACAGAGAGCCACAGGTTCCCCAGCCCCCCAAAACAGAGGACTATTCTCAGCTATGGGTACATGACCACCACTCACCTCTCTGCAAAAAGGGCCTGAGGACGAGTGTTACACTTGTGATGCAAAACTTTCACGTCTCCCATGCCTTTAAAAGTTTTAATTGGTAGATTTGCTTAGAAGTAGAATATTGTAAAGAAAAGTGCTTTCTTTTTGTCCCACATTTATTTGTTTTCCAAAGTTGCCATGGGCACTTAACAAGGAACTCATCTGTTTAAGACAACAGTATTATACCAGGGTAAGCAGTCACTGAGCCACTCCTTGGGTTTGTTTTTCACCCTCCAGCCAAATAGATGTTACAGTATGAGAACTGGAATATTCACAAAGCAAATGATCATTTCAGAGAAGTACTATATTAATCCCCGTAATGGAATATACTTGCTTTAGACTACTAAACTAGAGAATCCCACTTCTCAGCCTTCTTAATTTGTCAGCCTTGTGTCATCAAACAAGACTGGGCCTGCATTTAACCTGTGTTTATCCTTTCCCTCAGTTACCCAGAGCATTAGGAGGTTCCAATTTATGCTGCTTCTTTATCTTGGTAGTCCCCAGGGTTTACTGTTTAAAGGGGTGAAAGAATTCTGTGAATTCTAACCAGCATTTAGAAGGATGCCGAAATCCAATCTCAGTTTGTAAGCTCTATCCTGGAATTACCTTAGCCAGAGTTGGCAACCTTACACATAACACAGTGGGCTTGGAATGTTTGAGTAGGCTACACACTTTATAAATACAAGAATTAAAAGTATTGATGTGTGATTTCTGTGCCTATGGCCCTCCAGAAGTTGTCAGACTCCAACGCCCCTCATCTCTGTTCATTGGCCATGCTGGATGGGGGTTGATAGTATTTGGAGTCTAACAACATGTGGAAGGCCACAGGCTTCCCACCCCGATTTAGAGCCATAAATCTTCCTATTGGGAGTTTGGCACATGGCTTAATAGGACCACGTGAGCTAACTCCACCTGCAGCACTGACATGTTCCGTGGGCACGCTCCCTGCCTTGTGTGCATTCAGTATAATGCATGGAATATGCCTGCTTACATTATTAAATATGTGGCCTTCAACAGCTGCAAAATTCGCTATGAAGTAATGGAAAACTGTAGCTGCTGAAGTTCTGTCTGTTATGCAAAGTGGGAAAAGGACTGGGTGCTCTGCCAGACTTTAGTGGCTGACCCTATCTATAGTTCTAGATACAGGTAGGTAGCCGTGTTGGTCTGCTGTAGTCAAAACAAAATAAAAAAATTCCTTCCAGTAGCACCTTAGAGACCAACTAAGTTTGTTATTGGTATGAGTATTTGTGTGCATTTGTGTGCATTTGTGTATCTGAAGAAGTGTGCGTGCACACAAAAGCTCATACCAATAACAAACTTAGTTGGTCTCTAAGGTGCTACTGGAAGGATTTTTTTTTATTTTTTTTTGACCCTATCCAGTTAGTTCGTTGTCTTTTTTAAAAAAAATGTTGCAAAACTCACTGCATGAATTAATTATCAACTTTTCTGGCCTTGGAGATACAATGAGTACAACTCAGCAGTTTAATAGCTGGTTTAAAATTAAGCTGTTGAACAAATGCAGAAAGGACTGTCTTACTGTTGTTTATCAATTCTGGAGATTAATCTGAGGGCACTTACACACACACGAGAGAGAGAGAGAGAGAGAGAGAGAGAGAGAGAGAGAGAGAGAGAGAGAGAGAAAGAAACAGGCAAAGCTCATGTCTGGTGACCACTATAAATAGCTCTGTGTGTCATTGTGCCACTGTAAATTGTCATGCCGACGTAGTGAACATGGGGGGTAAATAGCATTTAGATGACTGAGCCTCCTCAGGCAGCCTTCCTATACTTATCAGGAGCAAGTCCCATTGAACCCAATGGGCTTCTGACCAAGTAGAGTGAAGAAATTAACATGCTCCGCCATTTTGTGTTTAGATGCTACAAAACGGTTGCACTTGGTTTCAGAGGCCTGCGCTGCCCAGTCTGGGCAAAGGTTCACAGAATGTTAAAGGGACACAGGGGGACATTTTGCAGGGGGGGGGGCACCAAATGATCAGCCTAGCAACTTGGCACTTATGTAACCAAGTGTCTGACTGGGTGAAAGGTTGGGATGATTGTGCGGGTGGGGGGAGGAGGGAGAGAATGAACATAGTGTGTCTAAGTCAAGCACGAAAACAGGGTGGTTAATTGTTAAAGAAACACAAGAGGGAAAGGAATTGCACAATTCCTTTCAGATCATAATCTGAGTACTGTATAGGTGTTTGGAGTGCAGAATTAAGTTTCGCCCTAGAGCAGAAATTTAGCTGCGGCACTGGACAGTGTTGGAGAGAATAATATGTCTCCCTATTGCTCTGAGGTCAGCAGTTGCAGCAGAGCAAAATCAGGATTGGGCTCATGACAAACAGGGAGAAGGGAGTTAAGGCTTCATCCCGTGTTGAAAGAAGGAAGCATCTTTTGGCAGGTGGCAGTGGGTTTCCATCAAGACTCAGCAGAGGGAATGGGTTAGCCTTCTCTTCCAGTGTGCCATGGACCTGATCCCTCCACATGGTATTATTTTTTCAAAAAAAATAAACGAAATATGTGAAATGCATACATGGTACTTAGGGCAAACTGTATGCCAGACTTGGGAATCATAAGTGAGTAGAGTGCTTGCACTCAGTTCCTGTTTTGGGGGTTCAAATAGGCATCTGTCACAACGGGATGATGAACTGGTGAGGACTTTGGCCTGATTCTGAACTCTTCCAAAGTTCACCTTAAAAATCCCGAGTGGTGACAATACAACATTTGAAGGACACAGAACATAAGTCACACCAAGTAGTAACGCGGGTGGCGCTGTGGTCCAAACCACTGAGCCTCTTGGGCTTGCTGATCGGAAGGTCAGTGGTTCAAATCCACACGACGGGGTGAGCTCCCGTTGCTCTGTCCCAGCTCCTGCCAACCTAGCAGTTCGAAAGCACACTAGTGCAAGTAGATAAATAGGTACCGCTGTGGCATGAAGGAAAACAGTTTTTCTGTGTGCTCTGGTTTCCGTCAGTGCCCCATTGCATCAGAAGTGGTTTAGTCATGCTGGTCACATGACTCGGAAAGCTGTCTGTGGACAAACGTCGGCTCCCTTGTTCTGAAAGTGAGATGAGCGTCGCAACCCCATCATCGCCTTTGACTGGACTTAACCTTTTTACCTTTACCTAGTAGTAACATCACAAAAGCTTCTGGTTACTTATACCTCATCATCCTAAGAATTCAAGAAGTTTTTCAATGTCAGCAGTTAAGACAAGAGAACATGCCTTCAATATATTAAACTTCTTTATTTCAGTTTTGGCAGTTTCTATATTCTGGATTTCTGGACGGAAACAAAGCTTTCCTGTGTTTCGGCAATAAAAAATGTTTTTAGTTCTATATGCATCAGATATGTCTATTAATCAGGGAGCTTCAGTACAACATAAGAAGATCCATATAATGAAAATTGTTATGTATGCATGTTTGCAATGCTCTGTTTCATGTTTTGTAAATCTCCATGTCTGCAAAATTGTCATTCAGGGCTGCAGATGAATTTCAAAGCATATGCCACAGAGCAGGAGTCTGAGTTTCAATGGTCTTGTGATTCCCATTATTTCTGATGGTGTACCTCTTACTGTTAAGAGTAAGGCATCACTGAAATCTCATTGCTCCACAAGAAATAAAAAAATAACTAGGATCATCATTAAAGGACAAGTCAATCACTTGTCTAAACAAGAACATAGATGTCAACAAAAATTATGAACAATCGTATGCATTTCTAAACAGAAATAAATGCCATTGAGGTCAATAGCTCCCAGGGGTATAGGACCACAGCCCAAGAAAATGCTACTTAGAGAAAACACTAATGCAACTTAAAGAATGTAGCCCCAAATCCACAAAAAAGTAACACTGCCTTTTGTGCAGTAGTCATTAACCCCAAAAGTGCTTGATCTTCCTACATATACATTGAAAAATACAAAGGAATTGTTGCTTGTTCATGTAAAATTATACAAATGCTGTTTCTTGCTGCTTTGGTCTCTCATACCAGGTGAAGAACAAGCTTCAAGATCATCAGAAGGCTATGTTTAAAAGAGAGAGAAAGAGAGTGAAATTAGCAAGCATGCTGCCAGTTGAGACGTGAAAGATACATTTCCATATCTAGGACTATGTGTACTCTAATTTTTTTTTTAAAAAAACAAAACCCTACACCAAGGTAACCCAAAGTCCCTGCTCAGAAAAGCTGAATTCTGTGAACTGCACAAACTATGCAAATGTTATTCATTTGGTTATTTAGTTAGTGCATTTAGTTATTCTTCAAATCATAGAAATAAGAAAAGAAAAGAAAAAGGGCTGGACAAAACTGCCCCCTACCCCTCTCCCCAGTTTTACAAGGCACTGAAGATGTTCTCTCTCTCTCTCTCTCTCTCTCTCTCTCTCTCTCTCTCTCTCTCTCTCTCTCTTAAATTTTCTGTTTTACAATTTAGAATACTCATTTAAACATACCTTAAAATATCAAAGACTTCCGTTTCTCTCTTTCCATGGTTCATTTTGCCTATCATAAATCCCTGCATATTTTACATAAACTAAACCATTCAGTATTCCATTAAAGTATTACATCCTTCAAAACTGATTTACACTGTTGAATTTATCTTAATGTTGCCCACGTTTTCGAGCGCACACAATTTCCCCCCAAATATTCAATAAACATTTTCCAATCTTCTTGAAAGGTATGTTCTTCTTGTTCTCTTATTCTATATGTTAGGTCTGCAAGCTGCGCACATTCCACCAGTTTAAGTTGCCATTCCTATTTATTTGGGAACTCACTCGTTTTCCATTTTGGGGCTAACAAAACACGGGCAGCAGCAGTGGCATACATAAATAACCTTTTTTGACAGCTGGGAATTTCCGTCTGGATTATCCCCAACAAAAAGGATTCTGGTGTGTGTGGGATTTTTTTTTGGGAAAAGTACTTTTAACCTTTCCCCCCAATTCATGATGGATTATTTCCCAATACTCTTTGACCACATATGAAAGAACATTCCCTCAGTCTACTGATGATGTACTCTCAATCCTAGCTTCCTACTTTTAAAACACAAGAAACTTGCTTGTTTGTTTTAAAGGTCAGGAAACTATATCTCCAATATAAAATCTATATTGGAAACTGTATCTCCAATATAAAATCATGTACCTCAGTATAGCTGCAAAATCACAGAATTTGGTCTCAGAAAACTATGAAATGCTGTGGTTTGCAACCAGCAAGAGGCAAACTTTCCCCAGTATCCTGCTGCTCCCTGAAGCCAGCTCCGAAGGGAACAGTGTGGAAGGAAAAGTGCTTGCGGAGGAAAAGTTGGGATCAACCCAAATCGCCTCCTGTTCTTCTAGCAAGAGTTTCTGCCATGACCTCACAGATGGACCCTTTCTGCTTGTGTAAGGGACAGTCTGGATGCAACCGCCACAACTTTTGTCACCTAAAAACTAGTTCTATAATCAAGAGACAGATTCGCAACCAGCAGCTCTCTGACCGTGGTTTAAAGTTGCGTGCAATACAATCCTATGCTTACTTACTCTGGAGTAAGTCCCCCAGTGTTCAGGGATGCTTGCTCTCTGACTGGTATGTGCTGACTGGACTGCAGCTGAGTAAAAAAAGGGACTCTCTCTCTCTTTATTTACCTACCTGAGGCCTGCTATGATTCCAGCTGGCATTAGCTTCTTGGTCCTCTTAAACCTCACTCCCATTACAACTGTCAGGAGGAAAGCTGTGACTGCAAATATACATACAAGCATTAGTTTATTATTAATTCTATGGGTTTTTAAATGCTGCCTTTCAACCATGTTCCCAGGGTAGTTCACAACAACAAAACGTAACAACAACAGAGCGTGCTCAGTGACCAAGGATGATGGAAGTTGTGGTCCCAAAGATCTTGAGGGTACCAGCCTGCTCTATCCTCATGATGCACAGCTCTGCAAGGCTCAGGTGAGTGCTATGCAGGGTGGATAAAAATCAAAGTTTTTCTTAATTAAAAAAAATCAGATTTTTTAATTTAAATTGGATTTTTTAAAATTTTAATTGGAAATTTAAAATTTTAATTGCATTTTTAAAATAAAATGCTTTCAGAGGAAAAATCTTTCTAAAGATAGTTTTCTATTTAAGTTACATTATAGTCCAAAGGCTATCCATCAGGAAATAAGGATTTGTTTTAAGTTTTTCTTGTGTGCTAAAACTCAGTCTGAGGTTTGTTTGTTTTTTCAAAAAATGTTTAACCACATCAGTTAACAAACATGGATAAATATGCTATAATATGAGTGTTTTAGTTAAATAAATTGTTTAAATTGTTATTAAGGAAATGATTGTTTTTCTCCTTCCAATAAAGTACAGCAGAAAAGTTGTCCAAATACAAACAGTTAACTTATCAAAGCTCACAATAATTTCATAATTATCTGTCTATGTATAACCAAATCAGTAATTTTTGATATAACTGTAAAAACTACTCTGAAAATTAATTATTCCAAAAATGAAACCTTCATCTGGTTGTAAATATTAAGATTATACCGGCAAGAATGAGCCTTTCTGTAAAAAAATGATTTAAATCTTATTGACTCGTGATTTAAATCATGATTTAAATCGTGATTTAAACTGATTTGATTTAAATCAAATCCACCCTGGTGCTATGTAAATAGATTATAGCTCTGCACATGGAAGAACTGAACCATCGATTAGTGTTGCCAAATGTGAAACATTTCCTAACATTAAAGAAAACATGGGAGCTGCTTTCATCTCAGCCTATTACATTTACTCACTGGAAGTCCAAATGCCCCCTGGAGCCAAATGAAGCAGTTAAAACTGGAGGTGACTGACTATTTTGAGTCAATACCTGCAGCTGTTACAAAGGTACTTCCCATTTTACGGCTATCTGTTTTCAGTTTATGATCATTTGTTTTAGGATGACTATGTTCAAAGCAAGATTTCAATTTCCTCTTAAAACTTGCCGTGCACTGCCTTTTCCAGAAAGCAGGATACTTACACAACGATATCTTTATATCTCTGGGGTCGTGAGTTACCCAATATGCTCCATAAGCAGCCATCAAGCCGAAGAACAGGCCAGCCACCAAGGAGATTTTACTGCCTGTAACAATGATATCACAATAGATCAAGCTCAGAGGGGAAAAAAGGAAATATGCAGAAAACAATAAAACTAAACAGAAATGCTTCTACAATGTCTTTTTGAAATATGATGGTCACAGGGTTTCTGGATTTCAGTCTTGAAACCAGTTTTGTGCAAAAGTGCTATGTATGTATGTGAGAGGGAAAATAAATATACAAGATAAATTCAAACACATCTTTAAAAAAACACTTTAAAAGAAGGAGCACTTTTGGTAGGAGAAAACGCTCACGTATTAATTTAGTTTCTTTTTATAGTCAAGTGAAAAGCAAGCTGTCTGGTTTATAAAATTCCAGAATCATACCTCTTAAATCACAACATATTCAATACATTTTGAGTTCTGCTCCTTTAAACTTATCTGGTTCAGCAAAAACTCAAAATCTGGTGGGGTGCCCGCCAAAGTTGGATTTGGCCTTACCTGAAGACTAAATCAGAATTATTAAATGACTAGGCTCGTCTCACATCAATCACTCTGGTAAAGTATAGACAGAAAATGAACTTTTGTATTATGATGGCACTGAGGGGAGTAACCCCGTCTCCTCCAGCCCTACATATTTATTTATTCATTTAATAATAATGATAATAATAATGATAATGATAATGATAATAATAATATATTTATACCCTGCCCATCTGGCTGGGTTTTCCCAGCCATTCTGGGCAGCTCCCAACAGAATATTAAAAACATGATAAAAGATCAAACATTAAAACCTTCCCTAAACGGGAAACTGAAGTGTTTCACATGATTCTTACTACACCACTGGAATGTGATCCAAGACAGAGTGGGAAAGAAGACTCCATTTTGTGTGTGTGTATTCTACAATTCCAGTGCTTACCTTTGCGAATATATCCTGCAGCACCTCCAAGAGCCACAACCGCAGCATAACCAAAGCCAATCCAGTCCACACTCATGATGAAAAATCTATAGGGCAGAAAACCAAGTTACCAGTGAGAATATAGAAAAACTCAGGGGAAAAGGGGGAAGAGGGGGGGAAAGAGAGTTATGATCCAATGTTCTTGTGAACACCCAACAGTTAAAGGAAAACACATTCCTGGACATGGCAATCAGCTTTGTGACTTAGGTAAGAACCCCAGCAAACCAACATGCACCCATGGTCAGGTCTGCAAACTGGAGGATTAGAATAAATCCTGTCTCTCATTCAAGCTGTCTTAAGAAACCAGTCTCCATATTACAAATACCAGAGACAAAGTGAGTTTTTGAGCTCTACAGCTAGACTGGCGACTGGGAGTGGCCGAGACCATATAACACTAGTCCTGAACGACCTACATTGGCTCCCAATACATTTCCGAGCACAATTCAAAGTGTTGGTGCTGACCTTTAAAACCCTAAATGGCCTCGGCCCAGTATACCTGAAGGAGCGTCTCCACCCCCATCATTCAGCTGAGGTCCGGCTCCAAGGGCCTTCTGGCGGTTCCCTCCCTGCGAGAAGTGAGGTTACAGGGAACCAGGCAAAGGCCTTCTCAGTAGTGGCGCCCGCCCTGTGGAACGACCTCCCAGCAGATGTCAAGGAAATAAACAATTATCTGAGTTTTAGAAGACAGCTGAAGGCAGCCCTGTTTAGGGAAGTTTTTAATGTTTGATGTTTTATCATGTTTTTAATAGCAAACTAGCTCTTAGTGGAGACGGATTGGGGGGGGGCAGGACTGGTTTGCCAGCACTGGGGGGTGCTGAGCTGAGAGGGCGCCACTGGGGACACTGCAACAATGGCAAACAACGGAAGGCAAGAGCCAGGAGAGGGCACCGAATTTCAGCACCGCTGAAATATAAAAGCCCAAATTCCGCCACTGCTCTTAGCTAATTCTAAAGTACCTTGGCCCTTTATCCCAAACTGCTCTCCAGAGCATAATAAACCTAACTATTTGCCCTACAAATCATGGAGAATTTGCAGTTTTTCCAGGCTGCGCAATGGCCACCCAACATTCTTCAAAAGTCTAACCTGGTGGTCCTGGAGGTCAACCTCCTACCTAGCAATTTAACTTCTGAAACTTTTTTTACTGTTTTCCAGGGCCAATTTTTTTTGTTATTTACTTTTTCAGTTTGCCCTTCCCTCCCAAAATGACCAGAACGGGGAGCCCTGTTGCAGAATCCAATTGTAAGACTACAACTCCCATCAGCCCTAGAGCTAGCGGGACCAGGGGCCAGGGACATGAGAGTTGTAGTCAAAGAATCATGGAATTTGATCCAAGCCTCTGCAGTGAAGGAACTTCAACTAAAACATCCATTACTCATGGCCATCCAGCATGGGCGTAGCCAGGATCTATGTTGGCATGTGTGGCAGAACTGAGCTATCTGCAATGCGCTTTGTCAGTTAGCGGGTGGCGCTGTGGGTTAAACCACAGAGCCTAGGACTTGCCGATCAGAAGGTTGGCAGTTTGAATCCCCGCGACAGGGTGAGCTCCCGTTGCTCGGTCCCTGCTCCTGCCAACCTAGCAGTTCGAAAGCACGTTAAAGTGCAAGTAGATAAATAGGTACCGCTCCAGCGGGAAGGTAAACGGCATTTCCGTGCACTGTTCTGGTTCGCCAGAAGCGGCTTAGTCATACTGGCCACGTGACCTGGAAGCTGTATGCCGGCTCCCTCGGCCAATAAAGTGAGATGAGCACTGCAACCCCAGAGCTGGTCACGACTGGACCTAATGGTCAGGGATCCCTTTACTAAATTTTTTTATTTATTTAGGGGGCGGAGCAGTTCCCCCCCCCCCCATGCCGTCCAACCTCTGCTCAAAAATCTCCTCTGGGTGGAGAACCCACCACGTTTGGAGGGAGCCTGTTCCATCTGCGGACCCAAGGCTGAGAAAGGCTGCTCTGGACTCAGGATGACACAGGAAGATAACCCGCACATGTGACACCTCTTGCAAAACGCGACCTCCGCCGATCTTCTGAGCGCGTGCAAAAGTTTCAGTTTGGAAAACACAGGCGGCGCGCCTGCCATGTTTGACCACCTGCTCAGAGGCATTATCTGTGCACACCGGGCCTCTCTCTCCCCCCCGCCCCCCCAGCCCAGGTTTTCACCCCCAAATCCTGCAAGTTTCCCTTTGCTCTTTCCGCATATCCCCGGTAGCGTGGGGGAGGCATCTCCCTTTTGCGCTGCAAGAGTGACACCCGGAGCAGCAACAGGGAGGCACCCGAGGAGCCCTCGCCGGAGCAGGAGGAAGTGACGGCTTTGCAAGGCCCTCGGCTTTGGCCGGGCTTGTCAATCGCGGCCCGGAGAGCTGCCATAGGCCAGGCGAGGCTATTACACCGGAGAAGGGGAAGGAAGGAGCTCCAGCCCGGGCTGGCGCGCCCTGATGTCAGTCTGGTGCACGGTGCGGGGCATGCAAGCCGGCGGCTGTTGCTGCTGCTGCCACCTGGCCTCTCCCTCCCAGGCCCCCATCTCCCTGGCGGGCGCCTAGCAAGCCTCTGTCCCGCGCGGCCTCCTTTCTCCCGCTGCCCACCTACCTGGCTTCGCAGTGCGGCCAGCGCCTTCCTCGCCTTCGGGATCCGCCTCCGCCTCCATCCGCATCTTTGCGCTCTCTTGCGCGCCTCCTACTGGCCCAGAGTGCGAGGGAGGCTTCGTGGGTGGGTGTGCCTTCGCGGGCCTCTTTGCAAGGCAGCGACGGCCCTCGGAGGGGCGGGTTTGCGAGGGGGTGTGAGGTAGGGTGGGCGTAATTCCGACGACCTTTCTTAGTACGTCCTCTTTATTTTCTTGCCCGGCTTTTTTGCTCCTTTGACCGAGGCCGGAGCGTTTCAAGACAAGGCAACAGTGCCACCACGTGGGTGAAAGTAAAAAGCGAAAGTGCCAAGTCTAAAAGGAGGTGGTTCTAAAGAAGTCAGTTTAGAGAAGTCAGTGTAAACTTGCGGCCTTCTCAACCTTGGGTCCCCAGATGTTGTTGAACTACAACTCCCATCACCCCTAGCTAGCAAGGCCAGAGCTCAGGGATGATGAGAGTCCAACAACATCTAGGGACCCAGAGGTTGAGATCAGGTGAGACCCAATGCATATCTGCCAACATTTCTCCAATGAAAATAGGGATGTCCTAAGGAAAAGTGAGGGACGCGGATGGCACTGTGGGTTAAACCACAGAGCCTAGGACTTGCTGATCAGAAGGTCGGCGGTTCGAATCCCCTTGACAGGGTGAGCTCCCGTTGCTCGGTCCCTGCTCCTGCCAACCTAGCAGTTCGAAAGCATGTCAAAGTGCAAGTAGATAAATAGGTACTGCTCCTGCAGGAAGGTAAACAGCGTTTTCGTGTGCTGCTCTGGTTCGCCAGAAGCAGCTTAGTCATGCTGGCCACATGACCCGGAAGCTGTATGCCGGCTCCCTCGGACAAGAAAGCGAGATGAACGCCGCAACCCCAGAGTCGGCCACTACTGGACCTAATAGTCAGGGGTCCCTTTACCTTTACCTTAGGAAAAGTGGGACATTCTGGGTTCAAATCAGAAACCGGGGCAGCTTCTGTAAATCCGGGACGCTCCCTGCAAAATAGGGGCAAATACCACCTGTGCCTTGCTGAACAAGTTCAGTACAGTGGTACCTCAGGTTACAGACGCTTCAGGTTAGCAGACTGCTAACCCAGAAATAGTACCTTGGGTTAAGAACTTTGCTTCAGGATGAGAACAGAAATTGTGCGGCGGCGGCGTGGTGGCATCAGGAGGCCCCATTAGCTAAAGTGGTACCTCAGGTTAAGAACAGTTTCAGTTTAAGAACGGACCTCCAGAGCGAATTAAGTTCTTAACCCGAGGTACCACTGTATATCAATTCCACAGCGCGTCTCCATATCTGGTCAGTGGTGAGAAGGACTGTTGCCAAGCCTAGGCTAAGCCAGTGTGGTATAATGGTTAGAGTGCTGGCCGAGGACCTGGGAGACCAGGGTTCAAATCCCCACTCGGCCACGAAGCACACTGGGGGACCTTGGGCCAAATACTGTCCCCCAGCTTTACCTACCTCACAGGGTTGTTGTGAGGACAGCATGAGGAGAGGGAGAGCCAGATATGCTGCCTTGATTGGAGAAAAAGTGGTGGGATATAAAAATGAAAAAGGACCTGTAGATTCTATGCAGTCTAACACTCTAAAAAATAATAATAAGTGTGTGTGTGTGTGTGTGTGTGTGTGTGTGTGTGTGTGTTATGGATATGCTCACGAAACTGCCAAAATAGATTCCCAAATACTGTATAAGTTCCATCTCAGCCTTCTCCGATAAATCAGCTGATTAATGCCGATGAATAGACACATGCATCATCAAGCTGCATACCAATTAAAGCTTGCACCCCTATTATTATTATTTCCCCCTAGAGTATGAACCACATAGCATAGGGTATATTTGCAGGCTTGGATGCAAATGCTTTAAAATAACTAGAACAGTCAATTAATCTTTCTCCAAAGAAAAACGTTGTTGTTTTTTCTTCTCTTTGTTTCTGCTCGGCAGTCTATTTTTAAATTATTTTCCCAATTTCTTTGTATTCCCACCACCGCCAATAACTCTAAAAGGATTACAGAATAATTGTATAATAATTGTATAATAAAATTATACAAGTTGGTGGAGGGAGAAAGTGGATGCAGAGAAGTTTTCCTCCCTCTCGCACAATAACAGAAGCTGGTATCATCAAATAAAGCTGACTGATGGGATATTCGGTACTGGCAAACGGAAATGATTCTTCACACAATACATCATTAAGCCAAGGAATACACTTATCACAATGGCCCCAAGCTTAGATGTGGCTAGACACATTCGTGGAGACTACTTGTTATGAGGGCTATATGCTGCTTCTCGGCCATCTTCTTTGGCGATCACTCATAGCCAAGTGAGATTGGCTTCCATGGATATGGTCTTAACAGTCTGTCCGCAAGTGACAGTAGAGTAGGGTTACCAGACGTCCCTGGTTCCCAGGAACAGTCTCTGGATTTGCAAATCTGTCCCCGGACAAATTCCGTGTCCAGAATGTCCCCAGATTTGCAAATCTGTCCCTGGGAAATGTGGCAGCAGCAGCCTTGGGAGCCTGGAGCCAGCCTGGTAGGGCAGTTGGCTCTGGCTGGCTTCAGGAGCTGCTCGCTGCCGTGGCACCCACCATTTTTCCTGCGGCACGGTAGCAGGCAGTGAGCAGCTCCTGAAGCCAGCCAGAGCCAACTGCACTACCAGGCTGGCCCCTCCTGGGCTACAGCAGCCTTCCCGTGACTCCAGAGCCTCCCCTGATCTGTCAAAATAAAGGGGGAAGAGGGAAGGAGATGGGGGAAGGCTCGAGAGTCATGGGCGGGCGACGCACCGTTTCCCAGTTTTTAAAAAACTCTGCGCACTTATGTTTCACATGGTGCGAAAGGAGGACTTTGCACCTTTATACATATGCATGTGTGCTTGGGCCCAGGGTCTTTTGCCTCACCATCCCCACTACTGACTCCCTGTTGCTACTCAGCTTCAAAAAAAAAAAAGGGTCCCCAGATTCACTGAAAAAAATCTGGTAACCATACCGTAGAGGTCAATTCCTGATCTGCACATCCTTCTGCAGTGGGGAAGTCCAGGACAACTGTGTATGTGGCAAGGGGGTGGGAGGTTTGATGAGGAAAATAATGTTTTGAGAACAGTCAGGCTGTTCTGTAACCACAAGGATATTTCTTATATTGAAAACGCATTGTACTATTAGATAAGGAAGTGTGTTCTTTCTTTCCCTATAAGCCTTTGCTTGTTTGAGAGAACAATAGGGTAAAGGTAAAGGACCCCTGGACAGTTAAGTCCAGTCAAATTCCAGGCTGAGGGAGCTGGCGTTTGTCCACAGACAGCTTGAGGGAAGCCACAGTGCACAGAAACGCTGTTTACCTTCCCACCACAGCCATACCTATTTATCTACTTGCACTGGTGTGCTTTCAAACTGCTAGGTTGGCAGGAGCTGGGACAGAGCAACGGGAGCTCACCCTGTGGTGGGGATTCGAACCGCTGACCTTCTGATCAGCAAGCCCAAGAGGCTCGGTGGTATAGTCCACAGCGCCACCTGCATCCCTTTTTAGAACAGTAGTTTCTCTCTGTATGCTTGTAATGAAGGAGGCTCAGGTAGTTCTGAGACAAACACAATCCTATGGGCTATTTCCCCACAACAATCCACAACTATTGCTCATGTAATGCTACCCATTTTGGTGGCATCAAGAGCATTCAAACTGTGTTGTCGGAGCAAACCAGAGGTTCCTTTTCTCCTGTATCCTGAATTCAGTGGTTAGCCAGAAGCCCCTAAGAAACACAGAACTCCTGCTGAGTGGGCCAAGCATCACATCAGTTATTAGGAGCTATCTTGCCAACAACAGTAATTCTGGTAGCAAATGTTGACATAGTGGTAAATATTTCACTAGTGAACCTCCTGCAATTGGGAGAACCAGAAGCAGAAGCCAGGCAAAAGTACAAAGAGTAGAGCCAACCCTTAAAAACCTCTTATTTATTTTTTTAATGAGCCATCTGAAGCCATTTGTACTCAGCTGAGAAAATATTTGTCAAGATCGTTCCCTGTTATTTGTTTTGTGTGCGTATGACAATTCCTTTGTTCTGAAATGTTTCAGCAGAGGCTGAGAATTTTAAGCGTTATTTAAATCCTACCTGGTATTTTTACGTAATTATGCCTGAAAGTATTCCCCCCCCCCCCCCCGATGGAACAAAGTTAGCATTTCTTCTAAAAGTGTGTAAATACAATGTACTCCTAAAATATTCCCCCCCCCCCCAGACTTGGGGATCAATTTCTAAAAGTATTCAAATTGGTTGTCTTTAACAAACAAACAAAGAAAGGAAGGAAGGAAAAAGTACCCAGATGTGTTTTAGTTATAAACACTGCAAAAAGATATAGAATTGCATACAGTGTTTGCCATACTCAGAGCAGACTTATTCAAATTAGCAGACATGTCTAACTTAGGTGCATTATTTTAATGTCCTACTATGAGATGAAATGAGTTGGGCACAATTCATAAGACGCCCAAGCAGTTCATAATTTATTGTTACAGTAAAATGCAAAATTAGAATTGAAAAAGAGAACAAACTAGGCACAACCAAATGAGCCAACACAGTAATATGTCAGTGATCATTATAATACTGAAAGTAATTTAAAGAATAAGAAATAAGGAAATGATTAACTCAGTGTTTCCCAACCGGTGTTCCGCGGCACACTAGTGTGCCGCGAGACGTTGCCTGGTGTGCCGTGGGAGGGAGGCGGGTGAGTCGGGCGGCGAGAGGCGGGGCGGCGGCGAGGAGAGGCCGCCCAGCGCGGGGCTCTCGCCGTCTGCCTGCCTGGCTGCCTGCGTGGCGCTGACGTCACGGGGCTGTAACGTGCCTCACATAGGCACACGCGGGGCGGCGAGCGAGCTCCCTCCCACATCCCACCGCCGGCTCTGCACCAGGCGGTAGAGCTCGGCGAAGTCGCCGCGCTGGAAGGCCAGCAGCGCGCGCGCCTTGGCCAGGCTCTCGCCCGCCTGCGCCTCCAGGCACGGCGCCTCGGCGTCGGGCGGCAGCGAGCCCAGGAAGCGGCCCAGCCGGCCGGGGTCGCCCGCCTGCAGCAGCGCCTCGCACCCGCACGAGACCTGCTCCGCCGAGAAGCGCGGCGAGCGCGGAGGATCGGGCGCGGCGGAGGCCAGCCCCGCGCTTGGAGAGGGCGCAGCAGCCGTCGCCAAACCCGATCCTCCTCCTCCTGCTCCGCTGCCGTCCTCTGGCTCTCGGCCGGGAGGAGCCTGCGGCGACGGGGCAGGCGCCGAAGTTGGCAGAAGTTGGCGCGCCTCCTCGGCAGCGCCTTCGTCCTCCTCCTCCTGCCTCTGCTCTCCTCCGGCCGGGGGGCTCGGCGGGGCCCGCGGGGCAGGAGGCCATGTTCGCGGCGTGCGGGATCGCGGCCCCCCTCGCCCGCCTCCGGCCCGCTCCCCTCCCCCTGCGCGCTGCCCTAGCCATGCGGGTCTCCTCCCCCTGCGCCACCGTCCCCTTTCCACATCCTAGGAGCCGCGGTCCGCCTACCGCCCCCGGGCCGCGGCGCGGCTCCCAGCCCGGGCTGGCCTCCGCCTCCTGGGACGCGCGCCCACCCCCGCGGCCCCCCAAACTTCGGAGCAACTCTCCAGACGCTTCTCCCCCGCCTCGGTCTCCCTCCTTTCCACTTTTCTTCCCCCCTTCCTTCCCTCTTTCTTTCTCTTTCTCTCCCACCCACCTTTCCTTCTATTAACTTTCCTTTCCCCTCCCTTCGTCCTTCCTACTTTTACTCCTGGGCTCCTCCCTCCTTTGCGCAGCCACAAATCAATCTCTCTCTCTTTTTTCCCCTCTCTCTCTTCTTTGCTCAGACGCAAAAAAGCGCCGCTTTTTGGAAATCCGGACTGCTGTCCCCACTGAAACGATACTTTAAAAAAGGAAGAACCCACTGGCTCTTATTTCTGTTTAAAGCAGTAGATCCCGAACTCTTTTGGCCCACTGCCCCCTTGGTTCCACATCCCCCAGTGTCCCCTATGCTTACTCTATAGAAAGCATTACAGGGGTTAACGCGGCTCGCTAAGGAAGATATTAATAGAATTCTGCATTTGGGGGGAGACCCTAACAGTCATCTACCATTACCTTCTATGCTGTTACTATTTTTTTATTTTTTTTTACATAAGTAAAAAGTGACCTTTCCCCATCTGGCATGGTGGTGTGCCTCGAGATTTTTTTCATGAAACAAGTGTGCCTTTGCCCAAAAAAGGTTGGGAAACACTGGATTAACTAACTCATCCATTCAGTACTTCTGCATTGCCATTTTACCTTCTAGGTCAATACTGTAGAGTGCTCCTCTTGTCTGGTTGAACATTTTCTTGTTTAAATGTCTTGCTGAACCCATTTCACCTTATCTAGTATTAGAAGAACTGATTATGGATGAATTCAGACTCCTTATTTCAAGATTTTAAAAAATGTGTGTAGATGCATTCAGCAAAGTCTACAATTGGCAGTAAACCCAACTGGGGCCAGTATAAAATCAGTGCCATGCATGGAAGTCTTGCTGGGAAAGAAAGCAAAACAATCTTTATCTGGGAGCTACATGTGTATGCTAAGGACAGAACTATCCCATGATGAAACATAATATGTTCTAGCCATAATTTCAGCCACAAAAGTTATAGTTAAGAATAGAGGTATAATTAGCATGTTGTGTTTGCAATGCCAAAGTTAATACTTTGTCAGTGTTTCCATTATAAGCACTAATTTGAGGCTCTGCAGATTTCTAACTTTGGTCCATTAATTTCAGTGAGTCTACTTTGAGTATAACATAGATGGAAATCCTCTTTCTCATAATGTGGATCCATTGTTTTAGGTCTCACCCTCTGGAGAAGCAGCAAACGAATTTGGTCATTATTATTATTATTATTATTATTATTATTATTATTATTATTATTTCTATACTGCCCTATACCCGCAGGTCTCAGAGCAGAAAAATATCAGAATATAAAACCACAGAATACATAATCAAAATAAAAACAACCCAATACCCCCCCAACACATTTTAAAAGGGCATTACCTATATGACTGCCCTTTGTAAATAATAAAACTATTATTAAAGTGAACATCATATTTGCCTCCTGTATTTCTGTGAGTTTCCAGTGCAGCGCAATATGGGTTACTAATAAAATACCTTGCATCTCCCTGTCTCCCCCACCCCCCAAAAAAAGATTTCTTGAATATTTCCGAATTATCCTTGTAATCCAGGTCTTAGACTTTAGTTAAATGTTCTGGGCTAAGATCAGAAAGAGACAAAGAATTTTTTAATAAGATAAAGGTAAATCTTTTTAATAATAAGATTTGTACTTAGGAGCTGCTTTTTGAAATATGATGCCAGTCTTTTATTCATGAGACTAAACAAATCTTATTAACAGGGACACGAAGATGTGAAGGTGTTACTTTGGTCAAAGAAAGGAGGCTCTGTTATTCCTTGGATTACATAAGACTGAACTTTAAGCAGAAAACAAATAATTTTGCATCCCAGTGTTGTTGCAAACATCCTTTCAGAACAAAGAGATGCAGTCCAACCCACACATCAGTCTTAGTGCATCACGCATGTGTGAAGTCACGTGCGCAACACGCAATGCAGGTCCAGTGGCCGACTCCTCCAGAGCCCTCAGCCTCCTGTGTCACACACGCATTGTCATGCATGTGTGTTACGTGTGAGAGGTTACACACACACAAAATGTGCACCTCCTTGCCTACAACAGTGCTAGTCAGGTGTTTGTGTGGGAATGTTGAGGATAGTAGGAGAGCATATATTGATTAAATAGTATCCTTCCTCACTCACGCTAGTGAGCTAATAGCAGAGCCTACTCCCAGAAGCAAGTTGATGGATTCATTGGAACCATATAAATTGAGAAATCCAGTCTGGCTTGTCCAGATTGGATTGTTCCTGGTAAATTTCCCCTTTAGTAAGGTAAAGGGACCCCTGAGCATTAGGTCCAGTCGTAGCCGACTCTGGGGTTACGGTGCTCATCTCGCTTTATTGGCCAAGGGAGCCTGCGTACAGCTTCCGGGTCATGTGGTCAGCATCCCTAAGCCGCTTCTGGCGAACCAAAGCAGTGCACGGAAACGCCATTTACCTTTCCGCCGGAGTGGTACCTATTTATCTACTTGCACTTTGATGTGCTTTTGAACTGCTAGGTTGGCAGGAGCTGGGACTGAGGAACAGGAGCTCACCCCGTCGCGGGGATTCAAACTGCCGACCTTCTGATCGGCAAGTCCTAGGCTCTGTGGTTTAACCCACAGCGCCACCCACGTCCCAAATTTCCCCTTTAGACCCCTCTTAAAAACAATAATGACACGACAGTCTTCCTTTAGAAAGTAATGATAAGGTTTATTTACATTCAGTTCACAGTATGATCCTGAAGACAGGCTTTCGATTTTAGTTACAGCTGCAGAGAAAGGTGTGAGTTCATCGTCTTGTGAGGGATGAGCCCATGTGCTGCTGGCTAAGAGCCAGCACACAGCAAAAGGCATCAAGATAGCCAAGAGAGTGAGAGAGTCAAGAGGAAGATGGCTGTGTGACTAGCCCCTTTATAGGGTCTGCCAGGGTCATGCCCATCTATCTAGTCACATGCAGGGGGAGGATGCTCCAGACCAGGTTTGACAGGAAGTCCTCCTGGCTGGAGCAACATTCCCTTGCGTGTGCACTCTGGGCAAACAGGAAATGTTGTATTTGACTGCTTATGTGATGTTACACCGCACAGTTTAAGAGTAGCAAATGGAATTAGTCCCTGGCTAAGGGTGACTTCCCCCTTCATGGATCACTGTCCTGTCGTCGTGGCGAAGGGGCTTGAATAACTCAGAGAAGCTATGAGCTATGCCATGCAGGGCCACCCAAGACGGACAGGTCATAGCTGAGAGTTTAGACTACAGTCGTACCTTAGGTTAAGTACTTAATTCGTTCCGGAGGTGCGTCCTGAACCTGAAACTGTTCTTAACCTGAAGCACCACTTTAGCTAATGGGGCCTCCTGCTGCCGCCGCACCGCTGGAGCATGATTTCTGTTCTCATCCTGAAGCAAAGTTCTTAACCTGAGGTACTATTTCTGGGTTAGCGGAGTCTGTAACCTGAAGCGTATGTAACCTGAAGATTATGTAAGCCAAGGTACCACTGTAAATGTGATCCACCTGGAGAAGGAACTGGCAAACCACTCCAGTATTTTGCCAGGAAAGCTCCAAGGACATAAAAAAAGGAGAAGTTTTGAGAAGAAAGTGAGAGTTTCCAAGGCATGTTCAAGGGGTCATGGAGAGTCGAACACGATTAAGATGACTAAACAACAAAAACATAGGGTGGCCTTCTGTTAAGGATGCTGTTGTTTCATCCTGCATTGCAAATCCCACACTGAGCACAGGGATTCATAGAATTATAGAGTTGGAAGAGACCCTGAGATCAAGAGTCTCACACTCTACCAACTGTTGAACTAGACGACCTCCAGTGTCCGTTCCAACTCTTATGAACCTGTGATCACACTTGCCGTGGTGGCAGCCTAGGGCTTCACCAATAGAACTGATCATACTGATTCCTAGGACACCTTACAGAATCCAGTTAATGTGTTCCATGCATTGTTAGGATCGGTTGTGCATTTCATGGCAGAAAGAGAGTCACCGCAGGATGGCTGATGGAAGCGTCGCCCTTCTGAAAGAACTATAAGCACTGCTGACAGAATTGCTATAAGTCATGCCTTGGCCAAACAAATCTGGCTGACAAATCCGTTCTCATAATCTGGTTTATCGCACAGTGAAATTAGGCTCTCTTGTAACAGGAAGCAAATCCCTGACCAATAATTTGAGCGTCTCCTACTGAAAGGATACGCTTGCGTTTAATCCAGTTGCTCAGAGTTTGTTTTTCAGTCGGAAGGCTCAAAAGTTCATGCATTATAAAAAGAAGGGTGGACATTCCTCGCGCGGAGCGCAGTGGTTGTTATCCTGTGTTGCCATGATGTATTTACTGAGAAAATCTTTGCAAATAAGCCACAGCCCTCAACCCCTGAACCCTTCTAAACCAGCCAATTCCCATGGGGAGTTCAGGAGTTTTTATAGACAGATACTGTTTTCTCATGAGAATTTTGCTGGAGTTCATAGACTCAGAATTGAAATCAGAGGAGATTTATGAGGTTGTACTGCAACTATCATGTCTTTCTTTCCAATACGTGAAGAATGCATAGAATGAAGCATGTCTCAGCTGTGGAATCAAGATGGAAAATAATAAGAGCTTGATTCGCAGAGGCTGCAGCCTCAAACACACTTCTAAGTTCCAGGGGGCTCAGTTTTTGTGCAAACAGATACTTTTTCCTCATTAGTCTGCAGAGAGACCTGGAAAAGAAAACAAAGGTTAAGTAGGTAAGAAAAGCTGTTTAATGCATCAAATCTTCCCTTGTTTTCAGCAGCAGGAGGGGGTGGGAGGGAAGTAGTTTCCCTATCCCAACTACTGTTAATTCCCTTGGCTATTTCTCTGACATTCCCGTTTTACAGTTCAAGTTTAAATCTGGAACAGTGTTTGCTTTTTGAGAGACAGTTGGTGCTTTTCATGTCATGTATTTCAGCTGGAATTTGGCCCAAGCCAAATATCGTGGCTTGAGCGAGTGAGCGGCAGCGGAAGTGGTCTAAGGAGGAAGGGCTCCTTCTGGAGACCTTCCAGCTTTCCAGTACAGTTATACACTTAAGATTAGGGCAGTGGTCTAAACAAAAGAGAAAGGAAAAGAGTTCTCATCATCCGCTGATCTGATTTATTAATATAATCCTTGGCACAAAAACGGGAACTTGAAAAATAATCCCTCTTAACATTCTAAAACCAAATCCTAAAGCTTTTAACTGTCCTAAAATGGATGCCCCTTCCTTGAAAATAGTTTTGGTTTTTTTTTTGGAGGGGGGGATCTATTGGAAACGGATGCTTATCACCCAAAAATCTGCATCCAATTATTAGCTTTTTTTTCAAGTTCTTGCCTGAACACAGGGACATTTAGAGTGGCTGCCTATCTTCTCCAGGACTTCAGAACAGACTTGAATTCTAGTATTACACTGTAGAGCAAGTGTAGTTAAGCCTCAGACTGGGGGTTCAAACTGTCCATGGAAAGCATTTTTTTTCCTGCCCCTACCTATTTTGGTGCCAGTGGCATTCTATCTATATTTATCATCTATCATCTATATCATCTATCTATCTATCTATATCTATCTATCTATCTATCTATCTATCTATCTATCTATATCTGTCTTCTATCTATCACCATCTATCTATCATCTATCTATCTATCTATCTATCTATCTATCTATCTATCTATCTATCATCTATCTATCTATCTATCATCTATCTATCTATCTATCTCTATCTATCTATCATCTATCAATCATCTATCAATCATCTATCTATCTATCTATCTATCATCTATCTATCTATCTATCTATCTATCTATCTATCTATCTATCTATCATCTATCTATCATCTATCTATCATCTATCTATCTATCTATCTATCTATCTATCTAATCTATCATCTATCAATCATCTATCTATCATCTATCTTTCTATCTATCTATCTATCTATCTATCTATCTATCTATCTATCATCTATCTATCATCTATCTATCATCTATCTATCATCTATCTATCTATCATCTATCTATCTATCATCTATCTATCTATCTATCTATCTATCTATCTATCTATCTATCTATCATCTATCTATATCTATCTCTATCTATCTATCTATCTATCTATCTATCATCTATCTATCTATCTATCTATCTATCATCTATCATCTATCATCTATCATCTATCATCTATCATCTATCTATCTATCTATCTATCTATCTATCTATCTATCTATCATCTATCTATCATCTATCTATCTATCTATCTATCTATCTATCTATCTATCTATCTATATCTATCTCTATCTATCTATCTATCTATCTATCTATCTATCTATCTATCTATCATCTATCTATCTATCTATCATCTATCTATCTATCTATCTATCTATCTATCTATCTATCATCTATCATCTATCATCTATATCTATCATCTATCTATCTATCTATCTATCTATCTATCTATCTATCATCTATCTATCTATATCTATCATCTATCTATCTATCTATCTATCTATCTATCTATCTATCTATCTATCTATCTATCTCTATCTATCTATCATCTATCATCTATCTATCATCTATCTATCTATCTATCTATCTATCTATCTATCTATCTATCATCTATCATCATCTATCTATCTATCTATCTATCTATCTATCTATCTATCATCTATCTATCTATCTATCTATCTATCTATCTATCATCTATCTCAACAGTGCTGAGTCAGGAGAAGCCCAGCACTCTTCCCAGTAAATAGATCAATCATTTGATGAGTGGTGAGGGGGGGGGCAATAAGTATTACAGTTACTAATATTGCACATTTGCACCTTGGGTTTGGGTCATCCACTGCAGGCATCCCAAGGAGCAGTTTCCCCATCATAACAGATTTTTTTTAATGCAGTGGTGGCATCAGAGCAGGACTTTAGGACAGAACTCAGCAGAATGAACAGGAAGCCCCCCCCCCCGCTTCAAGGCAGCAGACCTGACCGATCACATCAGTTGGCCATCTTCAAGTGAAAGAATCTCTCTCTGTGTGTGGTAGAGAATGAAACTGGCAAGAAATTCTACAGGCCACCCCAGTGGTCTTGGCACTTAACCAGTCCTTGTTTCTCCCCTTTGGGCAGGGGAAATAGGCACAGAGGAGACTGCAGTGTCTTTAAGATTTATGGCTCTATTTTCACATATGTACACCTTGATGGAGGGAGTGCAGAACTATACTCCATGAGTGTCTCTTGTTGCTTCTCCCATAGCTTCAGTCCAAAGTAGAAGCCAGCCATGCTCCCTGGTCTCTGTGTTTAGTCTATCCCAGCCAGCCCACATGGACTTCTGCCCCCTCCATCCTTCCTGCTCCTTCCAAAAACCTCGTGCAAAAGGAGACTATTTTCTTGTGCTAACATCATGCCCCCTGTAACCCCAGCAACCTTCCCCTCCCAATTCTTTTATCTCTGCCCACTACTCATGGCTGGCAGGGAAAAGACAATATTTGCATTGTCAATGTCTCTCAATGACCACCTCTCTTCATTTCTTAATGACACCTCTATCAGCCGATCCCCTGAACAGGAAAACTGGTATTTTTACACTGCTAATTTCAACATCAGTTAGCTCACCTTAATTGTCTAAACACTGATTAAACCCAACACCCAGGAATCGGGGGGGCAGGGCACCCAGAAACCCAGAGGAGTCGGGGCACCCACAAATCTGTAACAATACTATGCAGGGGCAGGGCGGATCCTGATATACCAAGAGCTTCATGGAACCTTAAAGACTAATGTATTTAAGTATTATGAGGTTTAGAAATGCATTTAAATTTATTCATTTAACAACTTTTAAAGTTGAAGAAAATAAATGTTTCTTAATGAAATTTAAAACATTAATTTAACATTTAAAAATCTTCAAGCAGTATACGTACAACAGATGAAAAAAGTTACCAAGGAAGTGTCAATAGATGGCGTGGATCATGCAGATGGAATTTGTAACCAATTTGAGTTCATGACAGAGGCAATATATGTATGTCTCTGTATTGTCTAGTCTAAATCCCCTATGGGATGAATTTCCAAAGAAATTACTAAGCCCTTTTCAGGACATTGTTGAGAGATTTTCCTGCTAACGGTCTTCGCGGAAACTCAAGCAGGCCTCAGTGAGATGAGATTATAATTCAAGATTTCCATATCCCCACCACTGAGAGACATTCATAAAACAAGATCTCTTGTCTCAGTGCAACAGGGTATCTGTAAAATATACTGTATTTAAAAATAAACAACTGGCTCCTGCTGACAGTTTGATGGTTTTTAAAAAAGAGCCCTTTGATTTATTTACACAGAGATATATTCCGCAGCAGGCTGTCTGGGAACTTTTGTCTCCATTCTGGGCCTTGCGTCCATATTTGATACGTGTGGGTGAGATTTGGTTTTGAAGATCTCATTAGTAAATGGTACCTGAGGGAGGAATTTGCATGGGGCTTGGGGAAACGATTCCACTAGTGCTAATGACTATGTAGAGGTCAGATTGGTGTCTGTGGCATCAATTCCCTATCTACTGTTACTGACCTTGTAAACTTTTCTGCTACAGTACAGATCTTGCAGATCTGGGCTGGAACGGGGTGTGTGTGTGTGTGTGGACATCGCCATATACCTCTCTGCTCTCCAACATTTTGTTAATTAAATTCGTCTGTTTCAAAATGCATTCTTTAACCTCCACCTTGTCCTAAAGTTTGGCTCAAACTTTCTTCTTCCCTAAGTGTAATGTAGTTGCCTCTGGGTAGGGATTAATAACAGGATTAATGTTCCAACTATAATGGAATGGCAAAGCAAGTTACAGGAATATGCAGAAATGGCACAACTGACAAACAGCTTGAGAGGCAATACAAGGCAAGTGTTTACACAAAAATGGGAAAAAATAAGAGATATATACGAATTCATAATAGAGGTATGTTGTCTATGGCAGCATTTGATTGATCCTTGTCTAATGAAACACAAACGAAAGAAATCAAAAGGTACAAACTGTTGTAAGAATATATTAGAAAAGAAAGGATAAGCTAATAATGTAAGGTACATTCATCATCAGAAAGAAAATACACATCGGGAAATGATAGGAAGTCCAACTACATTTTTAAAATTTATGTTAATAAATAGATAAGAAAATAAGAGATAGTAAAAATATAAAATAAGTTTAATGTCTGTAAACAAATGGAGTATTACTTGTATATGCTTTTTGTTTATACGGTTTATATTCTTGTCTAGTTAAGAAGATATACATTATGTTTGTCGTATAAGATTGTCAATAAAGTTCGAGCTTAAAATAATAATAATAATAATAATAATAATAATAATAATAATAATAGGTTTAAAATGAAGACAACAACAACTGCAACACCATTTTTAATTTGCATAGCTCTGCAAATACACTATGGCAGAGCTTTCCAAACTTCTCAGGTTGGTGACACACCTTTTGAGCATGCATCATTTCGCATCAAAGTAATTCAGTTTTACTAGCAAACCAGAGGTTAAACTAACCCCTCTCCAGCCCCCCTGGAAAGGCGCAGGGAGCGTTTGTGCAACACACCTACATAATGCTGCTGACACACTAACATGTTGCGACGCACAGTTTGGAAAGCTCTGCACTATGGTAACATTTGCACCAGGGTTCATCTGCTCAGGAAGCCAAAACTTCAGCTGAATCATCTGCAAGGTCTCTAATGACACATCATGAGTATCATGACTCTCACAGTAATACAGAGGTGGAACCAGACACCCAGGATGTCATCCCAGTGCAACTCCTGACGGCTTACGTGCAGCAGTTTCACTTCCCAATCAAAGGTCTTTCATTTAGTGGTACAGTTTAAAGGACAGAGCAGAAATCCAATCAGCAGAAAGTTCCCCCAAATGCATCATGCTGGTTTACATTTTTTAAAAAAATAATTTTTCTTAGGTTACAAAAGTACAGTGGTACCTC
Source organism: Podarcis melisellensis (assembly GCF_964234715.1). Classification (NCBI taxonomy): domain Eukaryota; kingdom Metazoa; phylum Chordata; class Lepidosauria; order Squamata; family Lacertidae; genus Podarcis; species Podarcis melisellensis. Next base: position 100,052,693 of record NC_138530.1, on the reverse strand, counting down.
GGGTTAAGTACTTAATTTGTTCTGGAGGTCCGTACTTAACCTGAAACTGTTCTTAACCTGAAGCACCACTTTAGCTAATGGGGCCTCCTGCTGCTGCCGCGCCACCGGAGCCCGATTTCTGTTCCTATCCTGAAGCAAAGTTCTTAACCTGAAGCACTATTTCTGGGTTAGCGGAGTCTGTAACCTGAAGTGTATGTAACCTGAGGTACCACTGTATGCGCATTATCTTTCTTTCAGGCTGTAGAGTCTTTTCTACCTCTATCACAAAACTACAGCTGCTGAATTGCTTCTTCCTACCCAGCCTTTAATGGGACGCAGGTGGCGCTGTGGGTTAAACCACAGAGCCTAGGACTTGCTGATCAGAAGGTCGGTGGTTCGAATCCCTGCAGCGGGGTGAGCTCCCGTTGCTCGATCCCTGCTCCTGCCAACCTAGCAGTTCGAAAGCACATCAAAGTGCAAGTAGATAAATAGGTACTGCTCTGGCAGGAAGGTAAACGGCGTTTCTGTGCACTGCTCTGGTTTGCCAGAAGCGGCTTAGTCATGACCCGGAAGCTGTACGCCGGCTCCCTTGGCCAGTAAAGCGAGATGAGCGCCACAACCCCAAAGTCGGTCACGACTGGACCTAATGATCGGGGTCCCTTTATCTTTACCTTTACCCAGCCTTTAAGACCTACCGCCTTGGTCGAGAGGGTGTAAAAATTCCTAGTCCTTGTTTGCACAAAACCCGATTAGGATGGACTAATGGACTGTGCTTCAAGCAAAAGTGTTCACTCTCCAAATTGACTTTTAACAAAGAGAAATTAATCCCATGTGTGGATGTTTGAGCGAGCTCTGAAATCTGCAACAGTTCCTCATCTGCATTATGCAGAGAGAGAGAATAACAGCTCCCCGTCTGCTTACAGCACAAACAAGTTGGTGTAGGCGGCTGTGCCTAATTACGCTGCTAATTGTGGTCACATAATGCATAAATACTTCCTGGATCTGCTGTGTGGCACTCTACCGGGACAGAACTATATGGATTTTCCCTGTGCTGGCTCCTCTGTTTCCCACAACACATGTATTGTATAGTTTTCTGGTGCTTTGGATGCCACAGGTGCGATATTCTTCACCGTTGTTTGTGTGCCATGCCAGGGTCAAAGTTTATGTTATATCCACAGTTCAACAACACAGTGTTTGATCAGCTGCCTGGGCTGGAGGGAATTTGAATGGCTTCTTTGCAAAGAGGTAGAACAAGGATAACACTGCTCATATTTTCTATCCTAAATAGATCGAGTCCACATTGGTGCACATTGAAATCTGGGCCATCTCTTACCTGAGCAATGCATCTGAACACCAGTTGCTTGAAATGGCAGGAGGGATAAGTATTTTGTGTTTAGGTTCTGCTTGGGCACTACTCATGGGCCTTTGATTGGCTGCTGTGAGAATAGGAGGCTGGATAGCCTTTTTCAGGCAGAAAAAAAGCTGGCAACTCCTATCGGAATTCTGCAGATATAGAAACATTTGACCATGTCCCTCACAAAAAATCTTGGGATTAGACTGCTCTGGATATACGGCCCCCTGATCTAAGCAGCAGAGTAAGTGGTGATGTCAATACTGAATGTTTATAGTGAAACGAATAACACCCAAAGCAGCAACTTGGCATCTTAATTTTATTTATTTCATAAAGTTTATATACTACTGCTTGATTGTATTAAAAAAAAAACCCCACTCAAAATGGTTTACACGTCTTCTTGGGCACTGCAAACAAAGAGAGAACTGCAATCTTTATTTCAGTTCAGTCAATTTCTGCAGCAGTTCTGAGTCTTTTAAAAAAAAACCTACACAGAAATGTGTATGAAGTTTTGTGAACATTTCTCATAATGCACACCTAATATAGATTTTTGCAAGCTGCTTCCTGAAATATACATTGCTTTCACCAATAAGCACCCTCAGGTATGCCCCTGTCTCAAGTCTTGCCTCAGAAGAGCACATTTTGAAGCCCCTGAATCCATACAGGAAAAAGTAAGAGCAGTACCAAAAGCCCAGCAAAACTAGGCTGGTACCCGTCTAAAATAATTGCCGTGCTTGTTGTTTACTGAGATTCTGCCTACTTCTTTTCTTTTTTTCAAAAACAGAAACCCACCCCCACCCCCTGCTCTCCTAAACAGAAAGACCCTTCCCTCAGACTGCGAACAGTATCAGTACTGAACTGTCAGGAGGTGGATTGTGGAGCCAAATGAATAAATATGTAATCAAATGAGGTGTCAAACAGACAAGATAAGGAAATGAAGATAAGCAGTGTTTGTGTATGTCAGAGGGCACAGTAAGTGCACTTAATTCTTCTGCAAGCCATCTATTTTTAGGGATCTCATGTTACTTGAGCTCTTCTTTTCCAGCATAGTCCAACACTGAACCTAATACAAGCCGAAAGTCTTTCCATAAACAAACTATCCTAGATTTATCATCCAGGGACATTCTTCGAAGAATGGTTCCCGCTTTTCATACGCTTCCTGCTTTTGACCACAGTTCGCCCTGTTCCAAATATGCTCTTAGCTGCTGGAGGTGTCAACAGCCTTTGCCCTCCAGATGTTTATGGTCTACAGCATCCTACCAGCCCACTTGATAGTTGAAGTCCAAAAGTTCTGGAGGGCGCCAGGTTGGCAAAGGCTGCTCTGTGTGGAGAGTGAAACGTCCACTATTGACACCAGAGGCAACTGTGTGCTGCTGAACATAAACTTTGTGCAGACACTGCAATTTGCTTGAGCAGCTTTAAACAAAGGACCCTACCCAGCCCTGTTGACCACTTAATATCCCATTGGGCATGTCTGTCTCTGCCTCTTTAACAATGAGGGACCTAAACATGGCTAATATTGGCTGGAACCTAACCTAAATGTCCCCAAAGGCAAGCAAGAATTAAATGTAGAATGGTACAATTTCTCTCTACAGAATGCACGATAACTGGCAATCTATAATTTGAGATCTGGAGGGTGTCCCAAAATATATGAATGACTAGGCACTAGCAGCAAAACACCACCAGCTTTTTCTGTCAGCTCAGATATCTTCATATTCACCACGTGTGCACAGTAACTTAAAGGTTAGTCAGCTCACCTTATCATCTGTAGAGTTCAGCCAAGTGGCTAACTCTTACTGCAAAATCCAGTTTTTGGACCACTGAAAATGACCCCTTAGTCAAACTGCTTTTATCCTGTCGTATAGATCTATTCTTTGCTTGCCTTTTCAGTTTCATATTCAGGCTTCATTCTGCATAGGCAAGATCACAAATCATTGTATTTTAATAATTTTATCCATATCTTGATTGTATGCTTACACTTTTTGTCGGATTCAAGCTATAGTTTATTCCTGAACCCTTATGCACTCTGTGAAAGCAAGCAATTTGTCAGAAAAAAGTATAGGGGGAAATGGGGAGAGATGGCTCCATGATACGAGAGAGCATGCAGGTAGTGTTAGTCCTTGTTCTCAAAGAGATTAAGCACAGCAGCTATTTAAAAAGGCAGTGGGAAATAGAACTCTTAAGTATTGAGGCCCGGACCAAGACATTTGGCTGCCTGAGGTGAATAGCATTCCCATGTGCAGAAGCCAGGGAACTTTACATCAACATCGGCTGTGGGATTGCATCCCCTAACACAAGCATGTCCAACTCCCAAGAGACTGCGATCTACCCCCAGTATAAAAAACTGGCATTGTCATTGGAGGGAGGAGCAGCATGTGTGTGTGTGGATTGCCCAGAGTTACTGAGCTTTTTCGGGGGAGGATTGCGGAGAGTTTTTTAGCTCCACCCCACGTAACTTTTTGTACACGATAAGGATCCCACGATCTACCAGGATCAGCCGGGGATCTACCGGTAGATTGCGATCTACTGGTTGGACGCCCCTGCCCTAATACAGCTGAGGGAGGCAGACTAGCTGAGGAAGGAGAAGGGCACACAGCCCTGACCATCAACACCACACTCTACCCAATGGTAGGGCCAGCTCTGCAGGGAACATTCAGTGGAATTCCCTAGTTCCAGGTGGGTATTTGTATACAGTATCCCGGGTTAAGAACTTAATTCGTTCTGGAGGTCCGTTCTTAACCTGAAACTGTTCTTAACCTGAGGTACCACTTTAGCTAATAGGGCTTCCCACTGCTGCCCCGTGATTTCTGTTCTCATCCTGAAGCAAAGTTCTTAACCCGAGGTACTATTTCTGGGTTAGCGGAGTCTGTAACCTGAAGCATATGTAACCTGAAACGTATGTAACCTGAGGTAGCATTGTATATCTATGCGATCCAGGGTGACGGCATGCATTTCCTTCTCATTCTGATAAGCTGGTGATTTTTCGTTTGTTAAAACCCTATCTACCAGAAGTAAATGTAATGTGTGTCAAGGCTATGGATGACCTGTACCTCTATGGCAACACTTAATCACCCTAATTTAATTTGTGGCATCTTCCTATCAGCTAAGTGATGAACCCTTCAGTATTCAAAGGTGGCCTTTGTCTTCCCAGCTTTTACCAGCATTCCTGGGCACCACCACCTCCCAATGTTGGACCAATTCAATATGTGTTCCCAATGTCATAATTTCCTACTACTTTCTCATGCAAAAAGAAAAAGAAGAAGAAGAAGAAGAAGAAGAAGAAGAAGAAGAAGAAGAAGAAGAAGAAGAAGAAGAAGAGGAAGAAGACGACCATAGTTTATAGTTATGTTTCTGCTGTGTCAGCTGCGGAATTCAGCAAAAAAATTTTTTTTTCGTATGTGTAGCTTACCACCAGATGGTGCTAAGAATAACAGCTCTGTGATTTCTACACCTGAGGTCTCTTTTTCACTCCCACTACGTTAAAATGCTTTAAAAAATACTTTCAAACCTAGACTTCCTGAAACGTGCTACTTTATTTCTCACCTCCTGCATCTCTCTCTTTCAGAGTACTCTCCTTAGGAGTTGTTACCCGAGAAATGTTTTTAACTGGCACAAATCTTTGTAGCTGTTTCTTCCACTGCTGCAGCACTCCCAACAAAAATGCAGCACTTGCCCCAATACTTATTTTTTAGCAGCTGTTTGGCACACCAGATATCTGTTCCGACAGAGAATCTGGAAACAGTTTTCCATGACTGCATGAAAATAGGGGGGGCCGTCACAGATTCTCCATGGGACTAGGGTCCAATGGATTCAATCTCTAAATAGATAAGAGTGTTTTGAAGTACACCGTGCCACTTCTACAGGACAAGGTAGCTTCAGCTGTTTGCTCCTAGCATGATAAAGGTAAAGGTAAAGGTACCCCTGACCATTAGGTCCAGTTGTGGCTGACTCTGGGGTTGCGGCGCTCATCTCGCTTTATTGGCCAAGGGAGCCGGTGTACAGCTTCCAGGTCATGTGGCCAGCATGACTAAGCCACTTCTGGTGAACCAGAGCAGCACACAGAAATGCAGTGTACCTTCCCGCCAGAGTGGTACCTATTTATCTACTTGCACTTTGACGTGCTTTTGAACTGCTAGGTTGGCAGGAGCAGGGACTGAGCAACGGGACCTCACTCCATCATAGAGATTCAAACCACCGACCTTCTGATCAGCAAGTCCTAGGCTCTGTGGTTTAACCCACAGCGCCACCTGCGCCCCCCTAGCAAGGTAGTTTTGCCTTAAATATGCAACTGTTGAGGATTTCATAAACCTACAACTTATCACTCCAAATTAACAGATATTCCATTTTACAGTTTTGTGCTATTCAGGGGGAAATCACCATCAGGGGGATAGTAGGCCGGCCTACTTGGTGAGGCTCCACTCACATGCTGGAATGATTCATGAGTAGGACCTCTGATAGGCACACGGTGGAGGGAAGCTGCTTTTAGCTATTTTCAGATGTTGCTGGTCTACACTATCACCATCTCTCTCCATTGGCAGTGCCAGATTTACATATAAGGTAAAAAAGCTATAGCTTAGGGCCCCACTCTCTTGCCCCCCCCCCGAATTATGAATCTTTGAAAATTGTGTTTCTAAAGGAACGTTTGTTATTGCCAAATGCCAATGTTTTTGCATTATTGTATATTATGAATAAAAAAATCATTTTAAGTTAGAGCTTAATGATTATTTCACTATTAATTTACTTCTTCTTAATTGTATTTCACTATTAATATTTTGTTGTTGTTGTTGTTGTTGTTTAGTCGTGTCCGACTCTTCGTGGCCCCATGGACCAGAGCACGCCAGGCACTTCTGTCTTCCGCTGCCTCCCGCAGTTTGGTCAAACTCATGCTGGTAGCTTCAAGAACACTCTCCAACCATCTCATCCTCTGTCATCCCCTTCTCCTTGTGCTCTCAATCTTTCCCAACACCAGGGTCTATTCCAGGGAGCCTTCTCTTCTCATGAGGTGGCCAAAGTATTGGAGCCTCAGCTTCAGGATCTGTCCTTCCAGTGAGCACTCAGGGCTGATTTCCTTCAGAATGGAGAGGTTTGATCTTCTTTCAGTCCATGGGACTCTCAAGAGTCTCCTCCAGCACCATAATTCAAAAGCATACTATTCTTCTTCTTAATTGTATTTCAGTTCAACAATTACTTTGATAAAATACAAATTTTGTTATGTGCAAATGGCTTTAGATACCTATTAGGTCCATAAATTACCATATAGCATATATTCAACACAAAAAATAGTGACACTTCGTTGTTGACAAAGGACCCTTCACCCTCACCTTGTTGACAAAGGGCCCTGTTACCTTCAGTAGCTTACGGCCTCATCAAACCTAAATCCAGCCCTGACCATTGGCCATGTCTGCTGCAACTGACAGGAGGTTGGGGGAAGCTGGGTTAAAGTATGAACAGCAAATAGGAAGAAAACCCTGAAGAGAACTCTGGGAACGCCCTTAGGAAGCATTAAAGCTCTTCCAACACTGAAAATGCACTTTTGGATAGCTGATGTTTATGAGATGTTTTAGTTCAGTTTCAGCAAACGTTTTTGACTCCACAGTGAAGGATGTGCATTTTGCCAGTTAAACCAATGCTTCCCACATTACATCTGCTTGTTTGGAGCAGCTCCAAAAAGAAGTGGAGTGTGACAACTGAGAGAGAAGAGAAACTGGAGGATGATCTCTCTTTCCAGCAGCAATCCCTGACGGGTTGCCCGCTGAGACATCGGGTTACTCACTGACATTGAAAACAGCTCAATTGATCTCCCTAGTTGAGCAGTGTTAAGGGCCAGGGTTTAAACATAGCTTCTTGGCATGCCTTCTCTGAAGGGCAAAAAGGCACCGAGGGGAATAAGGTTTTCATTCAGTCAAGTTTTCTTGGTCAGATAATGAACCAAAGAACTCAACTTTCCCCTTTAGGCTTTGCATTTTGTGGGCAACTCCTCCTTCTCCCCATCAAGGGCTGCATTTACTTTGGGGTTATCTGCAATAAGTCACATTTCGGCAGTAGGTAGGCCAGATCTGATGGTGGGTGGATCTAGGGACAAAAGTAGCATGGATCAATTCAGAATAAATAACACCCTGCTTTGGTTTTTTCCATGGCTGTCTCGGATTAGATTTCCTAATCCTATGCACATCTGTTAAGAAGTAAACCATGGGGTTACTCTCAAAATTTATACAGTGGTACCTCGGGTTAAGAACTTAATTCGTTCTGGAGGTCCATTCTTAACCTGAAACTGTTCTTAACCTGAGGTGCCACTTTAGTTAATGGGGCCTCCTGCTGCCGCCACACAATTTATGTTCTCATCCTGAGGTAAAATTCTTAGCCTGAGGTACTACTTCTGGGTTAGCGGAGTCTGTAACCCGAGGTACCACTGTATATATATCAGTACAATAAGACATCTACCGTTTGGGAAGGGAAAGGAATTCCTTTCCAGTTTTAATGTGCCACACAGAAATATAAAAGAAGCCTGCCAGCTTGTTCTCAGACTGCAGGACGGATGGACTCCCCCCCCCCCAGTCACACAGCTGAGAAAAAGCAATTTATCATAAAAAAATACTGCCCCTTCCAATTGTTCTGATACTACATAGAACAAGGAAGAAAGAATGTTAGAAAGCCAAGAAAACCTGTTCCAGCGGGAAGATTAAATAAGTATTTGGAGAATGCCTAAAATGAGGCAACCTGTTGCCCACCTAAACTCAAAAACAAGCTCCACACCAAATGTTCTAGGAGCCACTGAAGTTTTTTTTACGGTGCAAGTTTTATGTTGCATAGACAGTAAGCTGAGGGCACATATCTAGCTACAAAAAAACTTGGAAGACATGCTGAAAAATTATTGTCCGTGCAATTCTACGTATGCCTACTCAGAAGTAAATCCCACTGAGCTAAATGGGGCTTACTCCCAGGTTTGCCGCTTTTAGTCTTACCGTAGCCAAAATAATTTTGTTTCAGAACACATTGTAATAAAGTTGCAAGATCTGCCACAGTCCTAACATGGGGCTGTTTTTAGACATGACAATGAAAAGGAAAAAAAACAGGTAATAATCTGCCATTCAGTAACATTTGAAATGCAATGGAAGCGAACGGCAATAGATTAAATGTATCAATTTGTTCACATCACTACTTTGAAGATTCATGATTCGCAAGGGAAGAACTATTGGGAATTAACAAAAAACGTGCTGATGGAAGCTTAATTTACATCTTTATAACAGGGATTTTCTAGTCTTCCCTGATAAGTTATGTCCATTTGCAAGCCATAAAAGTAGTGCCAGATCTGTCCAACGAAGTTGCTCCCAGAGCTGATTTAACGATGTGTGCACACATGGGAGTGGGAGATAACCAACATCTTTGCTGGATTTATTTAATGCTGCACTAAACAAGCCTGAGTTCTCATGCATTTGTTTACAAGAGTACAAAAGGTCTTGTACTCACATGGAGCCAGCCATCCACACCCCAAATTCACATATATGTCGGGAGGAAAGAGAGCTAGGGCAGTCGGTGAGGCAGAAGACAAGGCGGGAAGGAGACTGGTTCCTGTAACCAAAAACTAAAGGAAAAAAGAACTCTCCTGCAGATGTGTGCCAAGTATGAAATAGATTTAAAATGACTGAAGAGCAGTATACTAATATGACTCTATTTCTACAGGATCCTCCCCACCCACCCAGTTCTATGTAGGAAATATTAAGAGCATGGGTAGGCAAACTAAGGTTCTGGAGGTGGGTTCTGGCCCAATCGCCATGTAAAGCTAGCCCATGGATGGTCCAAGAATCAGCATGTGTTTAGATGAGTGGAATGTGTCCTTTTATTTAAAATGCATCTCTGGGTTATTTTTGGGGGTCTAGGAATTCGTTTCCCCCCCAATATAGTCCGCCCCCAAGGTCTGAGGGACAGTAGACTGGCCCCCTGCTGAAAAAGTTTGCTGACCCCCATTAAGAGCAACCCAGGCTGTGGTTGTAAGACACCGGTAGACCACTGTAGACGTAAGACATTGATGCTCTGCTGCACTGCGCAAAAAAAAAAAAAAAAGACTAGGAAACATATTGGACCCACTATATTCATTTTACTGGATACGTAAGCCAAGGTGGGTGAAGGTGAGCCATAGCAATATTTTTCAATCAACTAATCTAATATTTAGGAATAACTTCTATAAATAGGTGACGGAAATCTAATGCTCACCAAGGAGGAGGTGGGAAGGAACAGTGTGAAATAACCTCCATGGCCTTAGAATTTAAGAATGAAAACCAGCCTCTCCTTCCTGAAAGAATTTGCTATTCTGGAAATGTTACTTAAATGCTTGTACGAATGCTATCTCGTGAACTATAACATATTTAAGAAGATCAAACCTATCCATTCTGAAGGAAATCAGCCCTGAGTGCTCACTGGAAGGACAGATTGTGAAGCTGAGGCTCCAATACTTTGGCCACCTCATGAGAAGAGAAGACTCCCTGGAAAAGACCCAGATGTTGGGAAAGAATGAGGGCACAAGGAGAAGGGGATGACAGAGGACAAGATGGTTGGACAGTGTTCTCAAAGCTACCAGCATGAGTTTGACTAAACTGCGGGAGGCAGTGGAAGACAGGAGTGCCTGGCGTGCTCTGGTCCATGGGGTCACGAAGAGGCGGACATGACTAAACGACAACAACATAACATATTTTATGTTAAGTGCCTTAACAGTTCCACGTTTGCAAGTCAACTTGCATCCAGTTTGTAAAGCATTTGAAGCATATATTGTTTTATCCAGGTTGCCTGTTCCTTTTAGAAGAAGAAAAAAATAACAATCTTGCCAAAACTTAAGCCTTGGCAATCCAATGTCCTCTTAATAGGTTCCAATTAAATGGCAGCCCAGTGTCAAACTGGGTCAACATCCAAAGACAAGGCTTACTCTCCAATAACATTTTCCCACTTTTGCAGTTAAAGGAGCTTAATTTCAGAATGCTGACATAACAACTGCAAGATTTTTTTGCAGGTGCTGCCACAATGCAAGTAGAAGCACTACCATGGTGTGGGTGCAGTGTGAAGGAATTGATAATAAAAATAAAAATAATGTGTGTGTCTATTATGTGAGGTGCATTAAAGCAAAGTGCCAAATTCAGACTGCTGCTTTGCAGAGCTTCGAATCTCTTTGTAGCTGAATAGCACAGTACTTTCCCCTCCTTTTTTTGTAAAAGCCAACAATACAAAGCAGTGTTCTGGCGAAGTACTCTTCTAGAAATTTAATCCTGCCTTGCCTAATTTCCCCTGCAGTTTCACTTGGCTGTGTTGGCGGATATTGCTGTGTGTGGTTGACTTTTTGTACAAATAGCTTTCAAAGCTACTCAGGGGCTCTCTACAAAATGTTTCCTATGTTCCGGGGAGACAGGAATGCTACGTCCATTTCTGATGGAAGTAACTGTTTGAAGGGTGATGTTGTAGACATGCAGGGGGTTGCCCAAAACAATTTTTTTAAAGACTTACTTTGAAGATGGGAAACACTTGCCTCAGAATATTGATGATTTTTATACAATGAAATTTCTCCCAGCTGCCCCAGGAACATTACATTGATGTATTCAAAGGAGCTTTCCATTCTGAACACAAAACCTTTTTGGGAGATTCATCTTTCTTACTTTGGTTCCTGCTCTAATAAGCTATGTTTCCTTTGCTTTCCATTCTGAACACAAAACCTTTTTGGGAGATTCATCTTTCTTACTTTGGTTCCTGCTCTAATAAGCTATGTTTCCTTTGCAAGTCAATTCATGCCTCTAGAGTGGTTCCCAATTAGCTAATTACTGAGGACCCCTTATTTTTCCAAAAATCAAGCCACAGACTCTCTACTTTTGGAAATTTTGATAACTCTATGGTAGTTACCTGTGCAAAGCAATTGTTTGAAGAAGATGTGGGGTGGTCCCTAAAAAGCAAAGGGTTTTTGGTATACTGAAAAACAGACCATGAAAGTTGTGGAATTACCACAAATTGCCTATCCCTAAGCAGCAGGAAAAACTTGTCTCCATTGCTTCACGGAATAATAAGAAAAGCAATTGTGTCCCCAACATGTAAGTGTTCTGTATGTAGAAGGCTTTTTATATGAGAAATTAAACATGCTATTCCTTACTTGTAATCTGAGATGATACACCTTAGGAAAACATTGCAGCATACGGTTCTCTGCTAACTGAGGGATCCTTCAGGGACATAGATGAAGGCATGGTCAGGGCTTGATAAAGTATTTGTGAAGACTGAGTGGGAAACAGGAGAAATTTTGTAATGTTGGTAATAACAGTAGTAGTAAGGTAAAGGTAAAGGGACCCCTGACCATTAGGTCCAGTCGTGACCGACTCTGGGGTTGCGTTGCTCATCTCGCTTTACTGGCCGAGGGAGCCGGTGTACAGCTTCCAGGTTATGTGGCCAGCATGACTAAGCCGCTTCTGGAGAACCAGAGCAGCGCACGGAAACACCGTTTACCTTCCCGCCAGAGTGGTACCTATTTATCTACTTGCACTTTGTGCTTTCAAACTGCTAGGTTGGCATGAGCAGGGACCGAGCAACGGGAGCTCACCCCGTGGCGGGGATTCGAACCGCTGACCTTCTGATCGACAAGCCCTAGGCTCTGTGGTTTAACCCAGAGCGCCATCTGCGTCCCTTTTAATAGTAGTAGTAATTTGTTATTATTAATTAGTCCTCCTGTGTGCAAATTTCATCCTAGGCTTCAAGCGATTAATTAGTTAAAAACAGTACTTATTTGGAGTGAGGTTGTGGCTTTCACTGTGCAATTAACAAAAAAAGTGAGTCCCTGGCAGGGGATGGTGCCGTGGACCCCCTGAGTGTGTTCTGCAGACTCTCGGGGGTCCCCAGATCCCTAAATGTGAACCACTGCTCTAGAGAACCCAAACTCTGTTAAAGCCCCACTTTCTGAACCAGAATAAAACAATGTAAATCTTCACATTTTCATTGTGGAATGTGTGCAATTGTGATAATGATGAACACTATGCAGGCCAACACAGTTGATAAACACCTCCAAAAAGAAAACACCCAAATCAAACCAAGATGAGCCAACGTAGTGGTCATGAAGAAATTCTGAATACCTTGAAACATCACAGCTGTGCCATGCAATATACATGTTTGTTAAAGACTTAAAGCGCACTTTAAAACCAAACATCGCCTTGTAACTATTGAGACTGACTTTTCACATGACAGAATGAGCCAGACACAGCAATCATTTGTGAAAGTTTGTTCCAGTTTCAATATTTACTTACGATCACACACATTCAAAATCAATAAAATAATCCTTCAAAGAAGTTTCTACTGGAATGCATGTTTAATTTAATCCTGGCATCAACTCTTTAAGTTTCCAGAATGTGAACAAACAGTATCTCTTCCATAAGCACAGATCATAACCCTTTCAATGAGAGAGAGAGAGAGATTTCACATTTAAACTGACAAGAGAAGCTGTCAGTTCATTTCCCAAAGAAATATTTATGTGAGCTGCAAGAAACATTTCTGTGAACTACATAATTACCCCAATTCAAAATAGAGACTTTCTATGAATGCAAAATCACCAAACCACTCTTTGGTACTTGTCTCTTACCTCACTGCTTTTGCAATGCAGTTTGCAGTTTGAACTTATTACCAGCCATCATTACCAGCCATATTTGAGACCACTTACGGAGTGAAACCCTTTCCGAACAACTGAGACCAAACCAGAAACACCAATTAGCAAAATGAATATGGTGAACACAACTATTATCGAATAATGCTGGCAGGGGGGGAATCATTTTCAAAGGAGCCTATTTTCATTGCACATTTACAATCCCCTTTCTAATTATGCCTTTGTGATACTCAAATGAATTTAAGCAAATTAGAACCAGGGGTCTCAGGCAAAGTGACTTTTGAAGCTTTCACAGCCATTTTTTTAAAAATAGATGTGAAATACAAAAGTACCAAGATTTATCCAGTGGAATATCGAGAGCAGAACAGGCAACTAAGCCAATTGTACTCCAAGTTGCCAATAGCATCCATGCCTTTAAAACTCATCTGGCTCTGCAAGAGTGTGGGACTTGTTTCCTCATGGTGTAACCCCAAACTAGTGAGAAGCATGAGGGTCAATCTACCATATGGGTGGAGCTAATTATGTGCATCTTTCGTACCCAATCACTTTGCTCCTGGCTCAGTTAGTGTTGCCAATCTGATGGTCCCTTGATTCACACAAACCTCTGCAGAATGAGATCACACCATGAGGAAGTGACTCCCGTATGTCTATGGCTACATGTGGAATGTGGCCTTGCTTACTCCTTGCCACAAATAAATGCTCCATCAAAATTAGGCGATTCAGTTCTAGTATTCCTGTCAGGCAAGGCAAAGGGACAATCACATTGTCTGCCCTTAGTTTTGTTCTCTTACAAAGGCCCTCTTCAGATGTCAAAAGAGCCATTTAGTGTGAAAGTCTGAAGGGTGTGCATGTTCTCTGTTTTTGCAGAATTACAACCCTGCGGATGAAAACTTGTATCTCAACTGCTGTAGCAGCAGGGCTTCCAATAAAGTTATATTTCTTGACCCAATTTACATTAAAAGTTAGTGGTGACCTGTCCATATAGAGTAAGGTATTAAAACTCTGAAAGTTCAGAAACAATAGTAACAGGCAGTAGGTTGTCACACTGCTTTTAAAAAATTATAAGTCAATATCTACTTATGTTCTGAAATAGCAGCCAATGCCTCAAATTAATAGCAATTCTTAAATAAACAAATCATGGGGGAAGCTACAGCAACTTGCCAAAGATATTAAGTTTAAAATAAAGCTTCGCGAAGGAGATGATTTGTGTCCCAGATAATCTGGAATCTGTGAACAGTTAAAATGTTTCTGTTCAACTTCCAAAGAATTGTTCTGCCTCATTAAATTTAAGCAGCTTGTTTTAGTTGTAGAGTTGAACCCATAGGTTTCTGGGCTGTTTGATAGGCAAACCATTAACAAAAAAAGCTTTACAGTAAAACTGGAAGGCAATTCCGCAGGTCTAGGATACAGAGATTGACAGCATATCCTTTCTCAGAGGCTACAACCCCAACACATTGTTCTTCCATAGATTATTCCATTAACCAGCAAGTCTGCTCTAGTAACCAGAAGGCAGAATAATGAAGTAGATGAACATCTGAAATGAAGTATACTATACAATTTCGGGAGAACACACAAGAACAAGGTGTTTCTTACTCATCATAGCTGAAGGTAAATGCATTTAATATTTTAAAAATCTAAGACAAGCATTTTAGTTCATGTTGGGTCTTAAACAATTCCAAGGCCAACAGAAACTTCTTGTGAAAAAAACTCGGAAAGATAAAAATAGCCTCTAATCTTTTTCCATTTTGATAGCGGAATCTTGATTTTTTTGTTTTGTTTTTACAAAATAATAGATACGAAATAGAATCCCTTCCCTTAGTTGATACAGAATAATTAGCCCCATGACAACAGGAAATATTTCCCCCGAATATATCACCAAATAGCAACAAGAACCACGGGCTCTTACAAAACACATTGGTGAGTGGATTAAATACTAATAGAATATGCATCTCTCACTATTATTCTACAGTGCAAAACTGCTTACTTCAAGTTCAAGTGCACGCCAACTGTGAAAAGCTTTGGAAATACCCCAAAATTACAGTGTTAAATGATCAGGCTGTGAAATATTAGGTTAAATTTAAGATCAGTAGATTAAAAAGGCACATAGTCTACATTTTGGCAAGAACACATTGATGTTCCTTGTTACCATAAAATATACTCCAAGCTGCACAGCAGCATCAATCATGGCAAGGCACATTCATTTGGTTCCATAAGGCTCAGGACCACTTCACACAAGTCAATGTTTTACCAACACTTCTTTCCCGACTGGTGTATTCACAGCAAAATATTCACAAGTAACACTATATGGATGCTCCTGATAAAAGCCATCGTTTTCTTTGTGGACAAAACACCCCGTGTGAAGTGGTCCTGGGGTAGCAGGAAACTGGAATGCGCACTGCTGTTATGGCACACATATTATGACTTAAACTAATTGTGTAGCTGAAATGTACCAATAGGCTCTTTGCGAATCTAGGTAGGTTACAACCAAGACAGCCTCAATTATCGACTTACTAGTTGAACATATTGTATATATAAAATCATTTATGCACCAACACGTGGTGTTTTAAATCAAGAACACAAGCCTTTTCGAGAATAAAATTAAACATGTTGCAAACAAAAACTAAGCCATCTAGTAATATAATTAAATCATGCACATGTTAAAGTAATTTCCACATGAAGAGTTTTTACCCATATTTTTTTCTTTAAAAAATAGCTTTTCATGTTCTACCAATTGCTTTGTAAATTTGAGAAACTCAATTTAAAAAGGAAAAAAAGGAAACAAATGTGTTGGGAGCCATTAGCTTTGGTTTTTAGTTTGTGACGCAGGTGTGATAATTTCCATAGTGAACTAAAGAACGTGGGTCAGGAATAAATATATAAACCTAAAGTAATATCAGTAAATACATTCAGAGGTCCACTTCAGTCGTTTATCTATAATCACATGTTCTATTAAATCATGTGCAGATAGATATCCATCCATAGAGGGAAAATGCATTATAATTCTGGCTCTCTGCTGCTTTTTCTGAGGGGAAAAATCAGGAGCATAATTACATATACATGTTCTCCACACTGACCATGGCAGATTTAGGTCACAAGTCTCAATTCATCCAATGTTCCATTAATAAGGCTTTATTTACATTTTATAAATTCAGGAAAGAGTTTGATGAGATGTGCAAGACAGGAGAATAACGTCACTGGTTGTAGGTGCAGAACCTTACGCTTTAACACTGACCCACAGACAGCCAAGCAAAGTTCCATAGAGCCATGTTTTCACGTAGAGTTTCCGTCCAGATTCTGTCAGCAGCATACTAACAGTCAGCCCACTTAAAAACAGCAAAGATGGCAAAGTTTTCTTGAGACTTAGTTTGGAACGGACACATTTCCCAGGGAACTTGTTCCTTCTTTTAGAATCTTTTGCATCATAAAATTCTATTAGCAACCTAGGAGCAAAGAAAGGGTAAAAAAAAAAGGTAACAGGCTTATCATAGTTTGGTGATGAACAAAAATGTCACACAAGTTATCATGTCCAATAGTAATGGGCAGAGGTAGCTGTTGCACTGGCAAACTTCATTATGTGAATTGGACACTTTTTCCCTCCCAAGTGGGCAAAATAGACTCAAGTGAGGAGAACAGCCTGGCTTTGCTCAGGTAGGCTATGTAACAAATGGTCATGTTAATCCAGCCTGGAATAGCAAGCAAAGATAATTCACTATTCATCAGTTTAGGTAAAGGTAAAGGGACCCCTGACCATTAGGTCCAGTTGTGACCAACTTTGGGGTTGCGGCGCTCATCTTGCTTTACTGGCCGAGGGAGCCGGCATGCAGCTTCTGGGTCATGTGGCCAGCATGACTAGGCCACTTCTGGTGAACCAGAGCAGCACACGGAAATGCCATTTACCTTCCTGCCGGAGCGGTACCTATTTATCTACTTGCACTTTGACGTGCTTTCGAACTGCGAGGTTGGCAGGAGCAGGGACTGAGCAACGGGAGCTCACCCCGTTGCGGGGATTCGAACCGCCGACCTTCTGATCGGCAAGCTCTAGGCTCTGTGGTTTAACCCACAGCGCCACCCATGTCCCGATTCTTCAGTCCTAAAATGTATGCTCTAAAAACATTGTGCTTTGTAGTTTTTGGTGCTTAAGAATTTTATAGTCCGAAACACCCATGGAAATAAATGTAACCTGAGAGAAGGTGAGCCAACTCACAGCCACTAAGAAGCTTACTATATGAACCAAGATTTGAGGCTCTGCTTCCCATATCCAAATCCAACCCCTTGTCCACATTGGATATATTAACATCCACACATTTATAAAATATGAGCAAAAGGTCTGCAGGAAACATTTTAGACTGGGTTCAAACTTTGTTCCCACCAGCAGAAGTACCCGCTGAATGAAAGCAAAGTCTACTTTCCCTACTCCTCCCGCAGCATACAGCACCACCTCTTTCTTGTTCCGGAAGGTTCTCCAACCTTTCAGAAGAGCATAATAGGTGGGGCTAGAAGAAGAGAGAACAGGCAAAATATATCTCTACCTTCTCCACCAGCAGCACCCTTTTGCTGAATCAGCAGCTTTTCCAGAAGGTGCCTTTCCAACAATGGAAGGCAAAATCTGGGTCCAACCCTTCACTGATGGTATGCAATTAACCAGTTAAGATTTTGTTGAGTTCTGTGGAACTTTCACGCCATATTAATGCTGCTCCAAAAGCAGTGTCACATCACTGTATTTACTTACTTATCCTTGATTTCAAAACGTTCGTGAAGCCATCTTCTCATATACATCTGTTCTTCAGGAATATCTTTGAGTGCAATGCGATCAACATAAATATGGATTCTTGGACACTCCTTACAAAGGAAGTCTACAAAACCCAAAAGAGCATCATGAATACCCTTGTCCCATCATGAGCAACTCCACTGTCGTTCAGTAAAATTAAAGCCAAGTTCAGTAATTGTGCAGTGTTATTCGGCATTCTTTAAAAGAAACAGGCTTTTGAAAATTACTCCAAGGTCGGAACTTTGAGTAACAAGATCACAATTTGTTTTATAATATTTCTTTATTTTAAAAATATTTTTTTAGCTTGCTTTTCAAGTTTAGTACTCTCACAAGGCATAGTATAACACCACTGTTTCCATCCATGTTCAGAGACATTAATGTCTACTAAAACCTTAAATAATGTATGAAATGTATACATTTTTTCTTTTAAAATACTTTTCCAATCTAAAAAAGAGGGTAGGAGTGTTACTTTCATAAGTGCCACTGAAGTGGACACACACCGTATTTTTTGCTCTATAAGATGCACCAGACCACAAGACGCACCTAGTTTTTGGAGGAGGAAAACAAGAAAAAAAATATTCTGAATCTCAGAAGCCAGAACAGCAAGAGGGATCGCTGCACAGTGAAAGCAGCAATCCCTCTTGCTGTTCTGGCTTCTGGGATAGCTGCACAGCCTGCATTCGCTCCATAAGACGCACACACATTTCCCCTTACTTTTTAGGAGGGAAAAAGTGAGTCTTATAGAGCAAAAAATACGGTACATTCTCTCTCTCTCTCTCTCTCTCTCTCTCTTTCTTTGGCTGTTGCAGTCAAAATCACCACCTTCTTCTGAAACTTGCACAAATATACGAAACTGTTAGGAACAAAGAAGACCACTTCTAGATCATGCCAAAGGCCCATCAAGTCCAATATTTTGTTCCCACAGTGGCCAACCAGATGCCTAATGGTTTACAGTTCAGTACAGAAGATGTGAAAATCAACACACACAAACTAAAAACCCAACTTCAGGTGCACATATGAAAGCTACTAAATCCATTTGATCTTGAGAATCACAGTATAAAGTAGTATTTAGGGTGGCAGGGAAGGGAGGAGAATCCCGAATAATTCCGCAGGGTTAAAGTTCAGAGCCAGCAGGAACGAGATATGACTTGTAAAGTCGCAATGAAATTCAGGAGTGCAAAAAATGGAACACGAGAACCATGGTATGTATCGTTAAGTGGATTCTGATACCAAGAGCACAAGGCACAGCTGAAAGGATTTTAAACCATGACCTTAGTTTTACTTTTATTGGTGGTTTGTGTGTTTCGGATGTCCATTTATCACAAAATACCATTCTGCAGGAACAATATAAATAAGAATTTGCATCCTTCTGATTTTATTTAGAATGTAACATGGAAGAAATGTGGACAGTGGGGACTTCTGCACTCCTTCCCTGTTTCCCTTTTATTTCGCACCCTTCAAAAGGAGTATTTGAGGTATGCGCCTCTCCATACTTCTGCCACACACTGGTAGGTCAGGAGCATCTATCATTACAAGAGTTGCTTGTTGTCTTTGCCCTAGCTGAGGTTATTTTAGGGTCCTGGGCAGGTGCAAGCAATGCAAAGCAATCTCATTTAGCTCTTCGCCATCCAAGGGCGAATTTGCCCTGCAAATCCTTGAAATGCATTATATCTTGGGTTGCCGTTTCAACCGTGTCAGTGCTGTACTCATGGGATAAAGCAAAAAGGAAGGCGCAACATAAAATCAAAACTGCCTCATGGCAGTCCTCCAGCTTTTCTTCCAAAGTGTGGAAACCACTGTGGGAGAAGCTGCCACTCTCACTTCTGCATACTATGTTACCCTTAGCCTTAATACCATTCTAATTTTTTTTTTAAAAAAAAACCAAATAGCCAATGCAGTTGCGAGAACGAAACTCTTGATTATATCCAGTTGACCAAGGAACTATTTTAATTGTACGCAGTTCATCTTAGCGAGACTAATTCATTTTTTTTCCAAAAGACACAATGTCACTGTAACTACTTTGGCTTACCAGTGGATAAGAACAATTTATGGCATTCCTGTTTTTGTGGAGGAACAGCTGGATTCTATCATAAGAGCCACTAAAGGTTGCGTAGTCCCATGACCCTTAATTTCACATCGGCTCAACTCCCTAAAGGCTTATGTAATTAAGCTAAAAAAACCAAACCCCATTGCAACAATTCATTAAGTACAAATTACATCCAACTTCAGGAATATTGGCTTGAAATGCCAGCATTTGATGGGTTGCTTAATTCTTCCAAAGTTGCCAAAAGGCTATTCTTGGAAGGATGAATAAAACAAAACGCTCCCTCTGCAAGAAGCAACATAATTAAGAACCATACATTACCCCTCAAGCTTTTGAATAGGGACAACTTTCTTGCTGTGAATCAGAAACTGATTAGAATGTGTTAGGCAAATTCTCATGGGAACAAAAGCGCAACCAACTTGAAAGAAACTATTTCTAGGATGGCTTTCAGTCATAGGAAATAAAAGGAGTAGAAACTAAACATCAATGAGCATCTGTGTTTGCTTGCAGAAGTACCATAATCATGAGAAACGGGAGGAAAAACTAAGATAATTTCAGATAGATTAAATGGCAAGAACACCAAAACCATTAGCACTACAATGTTTCTACTACTGGTACTGAGGAATGGGAATGAATCGTAATGGCTGTGACACAGTGTTCTTCATCCATTATCTCCAAAGATGGATAAAAAGAAAGCAAAGTACAAAACTATCCAAAAGGTTACAGGCTCAGAGACAAGTAGTAGTTTGAGTCTTGTCAAATGGGTTTATGTTTTGTGTGATACATTAAAAGACTAATACTAAAATATAAACTAGCTTAAATGCATTACATTTTTTGAAACAGGAAAAATCGCGCCTAGGAGTACCCACAAAATGACTGAAGTCACCCATTTGTTTTGACAAAAGAGGTGATATTCTTAAATATATTGGTAGCCCCTGCACCCGATTTCATCACAGGCCAAGAGTTGACATGTAGGTTTTAATCTAAAACAGTGATTGAAGGGCTGTTTTCCAAAATTAATGAACACTAGTCAGATCTTGCAAGTATGCCAAAGGCAGAGTGCAATAGGAAAGAGGGATGATTTCTAAGTTTCTAGTATTTTGAGACAGAGAAGTGACCCAGGAGATAGGGACAGATATCCACAGTCCTTTAAAGAGGGCTTAATCTCCCAAGGTAGATGCTTCAATCACCCTGGCTATCATTGCCACATTGAAAGATGCTGCGAATCACCCCATGATCATCCACAATGAAAAAGGGGGTAAGTTTCAGATAAATCAGATGTGGGGAAACGCTGGCCCTTCAAAGGTTCTTGTACTACCACTGGCCATGTTTGCTGATGGGAGCTGCAATTCAACAAGACCTGGAGGGCCAAAGTCCCCCAGGTCTGAGGTAAATGGACCCGACATTACTTTCTAGTCAGGAATAACGGGATGGACATTAAGTACCAAAATTAACATCAGAACAGGGAGAGCGTGTGACTTCCCACCAGTCTCCTGAACAAGAAGTATATTAAAAAATATTTTGGACCGTCCTTCATCCCCATGGATGAGAATAATCACAACAAAAGATTAAGTCGAAATCTTCATAAAAGCCATTTTGAGACGGCTAAAAATTACGAGCAGAAAAGCCTCCATGAACTTAAAATACCTGGTCAGAGAATCTCAGAGGCCACGTACTTGCTGATTGCAGGAAATCTGTTGCTACCCAGTCTCTGCTAAAAAAAACCTCTCATGAAGATGATTCAAACACCTGGTAATCAGTTTTCCCCCAAGCACT
This sequence comes from Podarcis melisellensis, assembly GCF_964234715.1. NCBI lineage: Eukaryota > Metazoa > Chordata > Lepidosauria > Squamata > Lacertidae > Podarcis > Podarcis melisellensis. The sequence continues at coordinate 100,031,161 of NC_138530.1, read as the reverse complement.
GAATGAAGGTGAACAGTCACAACCATCTCAAGTTTGCTTGCCCAAGAAGGGGATATTAGCAACTGGGCAGTAGTTGTCACAAACCTCAGGACTGTCCTCTTGAGGGCTTACACCACTGCCTCCTTTAAGGCAGCTGGCACAGAAGCATTTAACTTCTAGACCAACCCAATCAACCTCTTCTGGCTGGTTTTTAAAAACTATGATGGGCAAGAGTTGAGATACATCATTGGCCCAAACCTTCCACAAGTGCTTTGTTCACATCCCTGTATGCTAGGCCCCGCCCACCTGTCAAATATGGCTTGTGGAGGGTTGGCCACAATTCGGTCCAACCCTCTGTCCAAAACAGACTCCCCCTTCTTGCTTAAATTAATTCAACATCACCAACTCACCTGTCATGGATGGAGCCACTTTCCTTTGTCCTTTCTGGTCCACAGTACCTTCATATGCTACCGTAATGTCATAAACTGCATCTAAGTAGGTTCTCATCGAATCAATTGCAACATGAGTAGCCTTCACCCGTGGTGTCAGTACATGTTTTAATACAGCAAGTCCTAAGCAAGAGAAAAAAGTATACTGAAAATGTATTAAAAGTGGCTTTTTCTCCTGGAGAACTGAAGCCTCCAGAGTATGATGATAGCGTGACATATTAACTCCTGTTTGTCTCTAGTCTGCAGGTCACATTAAATTAGGGGTCCAGTCCGCACGTAACATTAAGCCAAATCATGTGGGCACCCAAAGCCAATTTTGCAGCAGCTTTGCTCTTCTTCCAGTCATTGTGCTCTAGGACAGGGATGGCCAACTCCTAAGAGACAGCGATCTACTCACAAAATAAAAAACTGGCAGTGATCTACCCCTTTTGGGGAGGGGTTCAGGTCATTTTGCTTAGCAGATATGTCCATGCATGATGTGAAAGAATCTCATATCTGTTTCTCAATCCAATACAATCATCTCAGACCCTCCAAGTGTCCCTATTTTCCAGGGACAGTCCCAGATTTACAGAAGCCGTCCCAGATTCTGAGGTGATCCCAAAATCTCCTGCTTTTGCTTAGGATGTCACTACTTTTGTCCTAAAAATCTCGGAGAGCATGGAATTATCCAACCCAAGAGCCATCTGAAGGCAGCCCTGTATAAGGAAGTTTTTCAATTGTTTGATGATTTATTATGTTTTCATATACAGTGGTGCCTCGCAAGACGAAAATAATTCGTTCTGCGAGTCTCTTCATCTAGCGGTTTTTCGTCTTGTGAAGCACGGCCATTAGCAGCTTAGCGGATTAGCGCTATTAGCGGCTTAGAAAAAGGGGGGAAAGGGAAAAAACTCGCAAGAACTTAACCACTACACCACACTGGCTCTGACAGGAACACGGAGCAGAAGGTCTAGGAGTGTGGAATGCTTTATTTAGGGAATAAAGTTCTGTTTTTTAGGGATTCAGGGAAAGGTTGCTGAGCTTTCTTAGGAGGAAAGTTGCTCACCAAAAGATCACTAAGGAAACTATCAGCATCATTGCAAAAGCTCTGTCTTCCGTTCTGGAGATCGTGCAACAATGGAGGATGGGGTGAGGGGGTGGGGCCCCGATTCTATTTTACCACCACTGAGGAAAGGGAACCAGCGATCGACCGCGATGTACCAAAACCTCCCGGGGATCTACCAGTAGATCGCGATCGAACAGTTGGCCATCCCTGCTCTAGGAAATGACATGGTTTGGCTTACTACATCGTCTGAAGCTGGGCTTATGGTTTAGCCCTCCCAAGACAAACCGCAAGCTGTAACCAAGATTTGCCCTACAGTTTAGAACTCATATTTGGTTTCAGAGAGCTCAACCACAAGTTCAGATCTAGACAATATTTTAAGACAAAAGGAGCAGCAAACAGGGACAGGCCAAAAGGGGGGCAAAGTAACCACAATCTCTTTCTTGGAAGTTGCTCGTTCACACTAAATCATGGCTTGGATTCAAGTTATGCGTGAACAAGGCCGGTGTATTGAAAACTTTCTACTTCAAGGAACTGTTTGCCCGGGAACCCTAATACAATTTGCCACAGAATTGCTGGGCACTGCATGGGACATGTTCTAGGTTAGACACAGAGTTCATGGAGGGTGCGGCCAGGCCTGCTGGGCCTCAGCAACAGCATCCTAAGGCGCACAGCGTCTTACTTATTCCACACACAAATGCATCCAACACTGTTCTGCATACCAAAGGTGGAAACATTGGTTGTGACAAACAAGTCATTGTTTCATTGAAGCCCGTCTGCCACCACTGATCTCATCAAGGATCACTAGCTAAGCACCAAAAGAACCCGCATAGAAAAACAAAATGAAAGCCACTGCTTAGATCAAATTTCAAGAGCAACTTAAGCAAATTGAATTCTAGGTGAAAGAATATCAAAGATTGTCAAGCACACATATCCATGGTAAACTGTACTGCACAGATAAAAATGGTGACCTTAATATTCCCCCCCCCCCCAGAAAGCCATGGGAAAATAACAGTATTCCCAGCTTGCACAATATGTTCATGTATTCCTCAAGTCTTAAGAGGTCAGTATTTGAAGTCTGCCTTTTATAAGCTTTCAGCCTATGGGGAACACTAGATAAGCTGTAGCCTGTAATGTCAAGGTTTGCCCTAATCCTTACGCATAACTACTATCACGTCCAAAGGGAGCTGCTGTGGACATTAGCTATTCAACTGCTTCCATCAGTTTTCCGTAACCAGGTACAATTGAGTAGCTCAAGGAGGAACCCAGATGAGTCCTGATAGTTGGGTGGGCTTTACTGATATATCAGTTGGCTCATTTCATCCTAAATTAAGTTACATGCCCTCAAAGATTTTGCCCTATTTTGTTAAGTTTTGCTTCCAAGCAAAACTATGGTTCATATGTTACTCTCAGATTATTTAAACCATGTTAACATGCAGCAGAAATACGTAAAGCTCTAAATTCCTATTATGCATTTATAATAAAGAGATTTACTTTTGGTAAGTTGCAAGTTCTTATACAAAAGGATCTTACAATGAATCTCACAATCACGTTCCTTTAAAAAATATGAGGTGCCATCTTCATCGGAAAATGGAGTTCATGGCAGAATACATGACATGTTTAGAACTATAGCACAATATTGAAACATAAAACAACATAATGCAACTGAGAGGAATAAAACCTGTTCAACAAGAGGAAAACGAAATAATTTAAAATGTGAACTAAAGCAAGACAAAAGTTCCTTAGTTAAAGAAGAGACAGCCTGATTTTATTTTTGGAAACATTAACTGGAATTCCAGTATCCTGCTGTTAACAAAATGCCACCATCCAAAATCAATATTAAAATAATAGGGAGGTCTCAGTCTTGCCCTTATTTTGTGTAAAAAATAATAATCTGACAACATGACTGTGAGCATGATATATTAGGTTACAGCTCAGTGCTCCAATGATTCTACTACAGACAAAGCAACTGGAATAAAAGAGGGTTGCTTCAAATCCTCCATTTACAGAGTAGTTAAAAGACAGTTCATTTTCTACACCAACAGGCATGTGCTGCATCTCTTAACCAACTTTCCTGCAAACAATATCTCTGTTTTTTTTTCTTTTTACTGCTTCCACCAAACTGTATTCCTTCAACACTTGTTACAACCAAGGACAACACTGATGTCAGGTCCATCACAGCCATTCCAGAAATGCTTACTTATTCAATACAAGACTATGCAAATATTTTGAAACCTAACACAGCTTTTCAGCATGTGAATTTTGTATCAAAAGTGCCACGGTGTTTGTGTTGCTGAGATGTTGTTCCAGCCCATGTGTGCCGGACGCAGTGTTATGACAGCAATTGTTTTTTATTACCAAGCATTCAGTTCGGCTAATATTGCCCCAAGCTTTCGATAAAACATCCACAAAATAACACAAAAAACCACACGTGAAAATGGCTAGGAAGGTGAATGGTCAGCATAACCAAGGGAAAATATGTACCTCACTTGCAAAGAACTGGTTTGCAACTTTAGCACATACATATCTGAATCCCTTGTGGCCTTCCAGATGTATGATGCAAGAATGGGACTGCTGTTCTGGACATGCGTCACAAAGTGCTAGTCAAATTACAAGCCTGATTTGGCAGTAAGCACTGACTACCATGAACACCTGCTTATTATTTTAGGAACCCATGTCCAATTGTTTGACAGGAATTCATTTTCCTCTCCTGCCCCTGCAACCCCCCATGTCTGCTCTGAAGGGTGCTTGGTGGGTGGAAACAAGTAGATATCACCCCCCCCAAGCCTAAATACTGAGTCTTGCCATGTTGCTAAATAATACTTGTAAGGGACGTGAGTGGTGCTGTGGCCTAAACCACCGAGCTTCTTGGGCTTGCCGATCGGAAGGTGACCACATGACCCAGAAAGCTGTCTGTGAATTTTAACAGAGCACTGTGCCTTCGTAATAACTGGCAAGATTACCAAACATGTTGTTGAGAACTAAGCATTTAATTTTTGGTGTTCTAAATGGAGGCTCTCAAAACATTCTGTTGTTTATTTGCTTCTGTTTGAATAAGTTTTACCTTGATATTCATATTTATTCCTAATGTTATTTCGTCTGTGATGTAGCCTTGTGAACCACCAGATTTGCCTATGTATTAAAAATGGTTCTTTCCCACAAGGTGGATTCAAGGTGGCTCACATAAGAACACGTAATAGTAAAACATAAGAGAACAAATTCAAACAAGTGCCAGTCATTAAGGTAGTACATGTCAGGGTTTCAGGGAGAGAAGAGCAGATGGGGGAGGAGACAGAGAGCGAGGGGGAAGAATCCCAGAGAGATGAGGAGGAGGATGACGATGCCCAAAGGTTCTCCATGAGTCTGACCAGTGAGTCAGAGGATTCCCAAAAGGGGGCTCCCCTGGTCAGACCGAAAGGGGGACAAGGGGGAAACAGTGAGGAGCAGGGGAGAGAAGGGAGAAGCCCCAGTGGGGGTCGGAGGCAGGAGCCGGCTGCTCAGCCGGAACGGAGTGAAGGGGGTGGAGTTACAAGTGTGTCAGAGGGAGCAGAGCAGGAGAGAGACAGGGGAAGGAGATCGGAGCAGGGCGCTCAGTCGGAAGGGGTGGAGAGCAGCACCGAGAGCAGTGTAGCGGTCAAGAGAAAGGTCAGGAGCAACGTACGCGCGCCAAGTTCAAAGGTAGAGGCGCGCGGAAGTGAGGAGAGCCCTGGGGAGGAGCCCGGCCCTAAAGCGAGAAGGAGGGGGGCAGAGGCGTCAGAGGATTCAGCCTCGGGCGAGTCCCGGAGAGGGGGAACTCAGGGGGGCAGAAAGACCCTGCGGAAAAGGAAGGAGAGGAAGAGGTGGTCCAGGGCTAGCCTCTTAAATTGGTGCCGAGGCGGGACAGATTCAGAGGGGACTTCAACGATCTAACGGTACAGATGTAGAGTCACAGAGATGGAGTGTAAATGCAACCATGATCTTCAATAAAGACTTTCTGTAAATAAACCGGATCGGAGTTGGGTCTCTTGTGAGCTGGGACCAAACGGGTGACTCTGACAGTACATATCATTAAAACAAGGCTAGTGGAACCTGCAGCAAGAACTCAGATCCTGAACAGTGTGTTCAAGACGAAACAAAGCAGAATAATGAGACACCCAAGGTATCCAGGTCACAATGCAGTTGGCTTTAAAAAGTCAAATTAGCACCTTGATTTGAGCCCAGAAGCCAATTAGCATTCAATACAGGACAAAAAAAAAATGGTTTAGTATGTTCTCAAAGCCTAAACCCAGCCAAAACGCTAGCAGCAGTAATTCTGTAGCAATTAAAAGTTTCTGAATGCTTTATTGTGTTTAGACTAGGAAAGGAAGTCCGATAACCAGCCACTGTTGCTCCAATTTCTTTCCACTTGAAAATAAATTCTAAGTGAAGAGCAATGAAGCTCTGTAGTAGTACAAAGCTTGTACTGTTAGGCTGAATGTTACAACTGCAGAAAAATTTAAAAGATAAGAGAGCCTGGCCTCTTGCCTTGCCAACTAGATGGTGATCCTTGAAACCGATACATGATTATCAGACTTGCAGCTAAACATTTATGTACTCAGAGTACAAAGACGTCAAGTAGCAGGTTTGTTGCCTGGAAAGTTGAACCTTGTTTTCTGAACTACCAAAGTGCATGAATTTGTTACAGGAAAACCTGGTCCAGTTTATATTCATCTGAGTTTACTTTTCATTAAATAAGTAACTAATAAGCACAGCAAATAATAATATTAATATATCATAGAATCACCGAACTGGAAGGGATTCTAACCCTTTGCAATGCAGGAATCTCAATGAAAGCATCCAAGACTGTTAACAATATTCAGAAGCGAGAAAATATTCACTGTATTTAAGCTTCTAAAAAGGAGCGTGGTCACCCAAAAATGCCTGGCAAATTGCATTTTAAAATGTTTACTCTAAGTTCTTTGGGTGTAATTCAATGCTGCACTATGATAAATGTTCTGTCTGTGTAAGAATTTCAGCTTGCGAGGTAGAGCAAATTTCAGGGGGTGCAGCGGGGGAAGCCCCGTACCACAGGGGGAAGTCCTTGCACAGGCTTCTGCTAGAAGGTCCTGTTAGGTGAATCCTGCCCATTGGATTAGTTGCCATTTTTAAAATACTGACTCAAATATATATGTGTGTGCACACGGACATGTGAGATATTCTTGGCAGAGCGCTCAGCCAATCAGTGTTATACTGTAACAGAGCAGCTATACGTATATGCCTGTGTTCTGAGAGAGTCTCTCTGTCTGTGGTGGTTATAGTGTGAGGGATTGGTTAATGGCAGTTTGCTGAGAGAGTGTACATGCTGTTAATACTCTGTATCTGTACAGTGGTATGTCGGGTTACATACGCTTCAGGTTACAGACTCCGCTAACCCAGAAATAGTACTTCGGGTTAAGAACTTTGCTTCAGGATGAGAACAGAAATTGTGCTCCGGCAGCGCAGCAGCAGCAGGAGGAGGCCCCATTAGCTAAAGTGGTGCTTCAGATTAAGAACAGTTTCAGGTTAAGAACAGACCTCTGGAACGAATTAAGTACGTAACCAGAGGTATCACTGTATATAGTAATCTATGTATTTATTATTGTTTACTACAATAAACACTAGTTGTAGCTTTCAAGGTGTTCTTTCCTTCATTGTCCAGAAGGACAGACAGCGTTCAGACTTCAATCGGCTTCCAATGACATTGCGTACTCTGCAAAGCTCATGCCAGAGGAATCGCGTGGGCACAATATTTATTGCATGCAAGCACAGTTTGCTTGCAATGAATCTCTCAAAGGACATACTTGTGAAACGTTTCCTTGTTTGACTATACTTTAAACATTAATGCTACCTGCAGTACCAATGAAAAGCAACAAACACTAAGACCACACATGTTATCTTTTATGTGTAGATTCAGCACCCACCTATGGTCAAGCCTCACTCTTTTTCAACTAATGTCCCTTTCTCCTTGGTGATCCTTAAACTGTAGGGCTGTGTCTACACAAGAGTGAATGTTATCTGTTCAAAATTCCCTGCTCCCCAAAATTCTTTGAAGTTCACCTTACCTGCCTTATCAGCATATGATTGACTATCTGCAATGGTTTTTGGTAGTTCTGGGTTGTACCGTGTTCCCTCTGGAAAAATCACAAGATACATCTGTGGAATTAAAAAATATTTATATGCACAATTTTTTTTAAAAGGAAGCATCGCAACATGATCTCTAAGCTACAGTATGACAGCAAAGTATGTGTGCACAGTATGTGTGTGCGCAATGGGGAGGGGAGAAGTGGATTGAGTAAAACACAGAGGGCATGTTTCTAAAGATATGCAATAACAGTCGTTTTCAGTTAAGGTGAGCAATCTTGATATTCAAGGAATCCGAATTTTCAAGGAAAAATTAAGCAGCAGAAGCAACAAAAATTGTGTGTAAGAACATACTAAATGGTTCAAGTCAGAGAAAGTAAACCAACACAGTTTAGTGAGCAAATCTCTCTCTCTTTAATATCCTGTCCAGAGATCCCTAACCAGTTGCAACTGAATGTACTGCAACTTTAAATAATACAAAGACCAAGAAATACAAGATGCCTTCTCAACTAGAACAAATTAACCTAACAGTCCTGGCTAGCAAACCTTGTTTGGTGTGTGACAGCTATAGGTATTGGCAAGCAAAGAGAACATGCTATCCTTTGTATGCCACTCAGCTGACAAGGAAGGAAGGAAGGAATGCTGCTGATTTCTTCCTGATCCCAACATGCAAAAACTGATGCTTTGGTGGGTATGATGAACACTCGGTTACAAGGTTCTATTGGAGTTATGATAGCAATCACCTCCTTTTTTAGCCTATATGAAACTTCATATTAGCTGAGCAATAGAAGCATTATTTAATTTGCAAAAACAGCAACAACCACCAGTCCTAATTCAGAGAAAGTTGATACTGCAGAAATAGGTTTTATATTCTGACACCAAGAGTTTTCTGGGAGGGTACAGTGCTATCTACTAACCACGTGGAAGACATCCGTTCACAGAAAACGAAAGTGTGTCAGGCAAAGCGTGTTCTCCCTCATGGAGAGCACGTGTTGCAGTGGGGGCTGACAAGACACCTCACTGTTGCTGGGCAAAAGAGTTTGGCCATCTTTAAGCAGGGGCGGGCTGTTACTGGGGAGATTTATATGTTGCCATTTATTGATTGACAGCCCTGTTGGTTAAATACACCGCACGCAGTGACGAGCTTCCTCTTTCGCTGCGTGCTTCGAATCACCCGCCCTCCCTTCCCTAATGTTAGGCTGTTTGCTTGACCTTGCTATGCCTGTCATGGGGTCGTCTGCTTTGGGGCGGGGGCGTGATAGGAATTTTGTCCATTTGGCTGATTGGCTGGTGCCATTTGGTTTTTGTCTACTGCGTAGCAAGTCGTCACAACTTGTAAGGTTGCGGTTAGGCATTGGTTTGGGAATTGGTTGGTGGAGGGGTATGGATTTGGCTGTGCCTGCTCCTCCAAAATGCTGCTGCGAGGGTTTTCTGTTAAAGGAACCCAGGGGCTCCCCATGCTTTTGTCCGAACCCCCTGGCAAGGGGCTAGGGCCACGCAAGAGCCCCTGGGAGCATTCTGGGGAGAGGTGAGGCATGGTTCCCAGTCCTGTCTCTCTCCCCAGGTGACTTACCCTTTCTGACTTCGCGGGGGGGTGCGAATGTCAGAGCTGTCCCTGTGTGGGGTCAGTTAGTCGCTACCAATGCCTAAGCAACCACTCACATTGCTGTATTTTTAATAAAGTTGTGGCCAAAATTATGCCAAAAACCTTAAACAAAAATCAAGTGTCATTTTTTTTCTTATTTGTGGTGTTTTGGGGACCTCGACGCGCAAACATAAGATTCCTCCATGCTGGAAGCCATTTTGGCATGCACATGGTGTATAAACCAACCAACCAACCAACCAACCGACAGACAAACAAACCAATCCAGCCACTCATCTGTTCAGCAGGGGGAAGAAACGTGAGCCATGCATCTGGGGCAACATATGAGACAAGCATTCTTGTCACTTTCATTTTTATGGCAGTTATAAAACACACATACACACACATAGGAAATATATAATCTTACTGGAGTTCCAGCCTTTATCTGGGCCTGCAACTTGTTCCTCATTTTCCTTTCATTAAATTTGGCACTTCGTTTCACATAGACTCCTCCATGCTAGCAAAGAAAGAAAGAAAATATACTGATGACAATAGTTTATGAAACAAAGTACACAGATTTTCAATACTCTAAAAAACATGAAATTAGAAATGCCAATTTCTTAAAAAATAGATAGAAATAAGGTCCCTCTAAAAAGACCTGTTATTACACTTAACGCAAAACTCGTTCCACATTTGTGTCCATATGAACACAACAACTTAAACTGCTACAGGTGAAACTGTAGCAAGGATATTAAAGAGCTAAAATTCATTGGTGATATTCAGTGTCTCCTGAAGAAGGAGGAGTGCTCCAGAGAGAGAAAGCAGAGAAATCGGGAAAGTAATAGAAGAACTGGGACACTGACAGGGAGCTGAGGGATAAGCAGAGAGGCTGTGTTGCCATTTGCTAAGGTGAAGGATTATGGATAATTTACATACAGAAAATCCCAGGTTCAATCCCTGGAAGGTTCAGTTAAAAGCATCCATTACCAGGAAATCCTGGAGGGCTGTTACCAGTCAAAATAGTTGATATTGTGCTAGATGGACAAATAAGTCTAGCATAAGTCAACTTGCTAAACTCCTCAGCTTTGCTTTGTCTAATGCTGCACCTGCACTTTAACAGTCATGGCTTGCCTCAAAGAATCCTGGGATGTGTAGTTTGTTAAGGGTGCTGAGAGTTGCTAGGAGACCCTGAGTCCCCTCACAGAACTGTAATTCTCAGAGTGGCTTAATAGCCAATCCCTCTTCTCAGGGAACTATGGGAAATGTGGTTCTATGAGGGGGAATGGGGGTTTCCTAGGAACTCTCAGCACCCTTAACTAGCTGCAACTCTCGAGATAAAGTACAGTGGTACCTTTACTTACGGACGTGATCCGTTCTGGGGTGCCGTTCGCACCCCAAAAAGTCTGTAAGTGGAGCGCCGCTTCTGCATGTGATGCGATAGATCGCTCCTGCGCATGCACAAAGCGCACAGATCGCTCCTGTGCATAGTGGCAAGTAAACACTTACGGGTATGCCGTGTTCGTAACCAGAAAAAAATGCGACGTGAACCTAACGCAACTAGAGGTATGACTGTAATACTACGTTAAATGTAGAGTGCAGATGGAGCGTAAATGGGAGCACACTTTCCAGTTGTGCTTCATGAACTACACCTAGGTTATATTCTTCTAAAAGCACAGCCAATTCTATATGGAGACTAATCAAACATTCCAAGAAAAAGTCATTTAAGTATGGTATTTCCCCCTCCCCCAATGGAATACAAAGCAAATAATATCAGCTAGATCAGGGGTCGGCAAAGCTTTTGTGGCTTGGGCCGTTTCACGGTCCCACAGACGCCACAATGGGCCAGAGTGTGCGCACCCATGCGCAAACGCTATTTCCGGCACTCCTTCTGGCACAGAGGAGGCGTACGCAGCTTCCCATTGGCTGCAGGAGCTTCCTGCAGCCAATGGGAAGCCGGCCAGTGTTGTGGAAGGCCAGTTTAGCGCGGCGCACGAGAGCCAACCGAGCAGGTGGCAGGGGTCCATGGGCCAGTTAAATAACCCCCATGGGCCGCTTGTGGCCCATGGACCTTAGGTTGCCGACCCGAGCTAGATGCATGCATAGTCACACTACAAAATGCTGTTGAACCAAGCAACCCACCTTTGAACACACCCACAGTTATGTTTATAGACATGCTTACAATGAAATAAAACCAAAAAAGGGGGCACTATATAAGCTACAAGTATTTTAAACCAGTGGGCAGTAAACAACTAAATAAATGCAAGAGTGTGAAATAACTTATGAATGTGCAATGGGACTCCATCTGTACTCCACCTTCCATCCCCAGCCTGGGCTATCCTCTCTCACATCTGCTCTGGAAGAATAGGGGAGGGAGAAAATCCAGAACAGATTTCGGGGTGAGGCATGGGGGGGGGGGGAATAAGGAGAAGCTGTTCTATTTCTGCAAAGCACTATTTAGTGCTTAGTTGAATGCAACCCATTTTCAGAACTGCAGATATATTGGCTAATTCTTGAACTGGTTCCCCAAGCGCAAAATGGAAAGGAGAGAGAAGGAAAGGGAAAGGCCGATGGCTTCAATTAATACCAGATGCCTTGACTTAAAAGAAGCAGTTGTAATGAATTCATGAACACATCCATGCATAACAGTTAATTAATAAAATGCCCTATTGTGCCAAGTTAACAAAAAAAGAGTTACATTTCAAGTATGGCATTAAAGGATTCTATTCCCCAGCCTGCTGGTACAGTACTCTGGCGCAACAGAGAACAAAACTGCTCTATCTTCTGCACGATAGCCCTTCAGGTATTTGAAGACAGCTATCACGACTCGCTGTAGTCTTCTCTAGGTTGAATATACTTGGTTCTTTAAATTGTTCCTCAAATAAATTGCAATTCTTATCCCTCAACATCTTGGTCACCATCCTCCAGAGATACTGCAATTTGTCAATGTCTTCCTTAAAATTACAGCACCCAGAACTGGACATAGATGTGGCCTGAATAGTACGTAGTAGCTTTTCCCAACTTTGGGTTGCCAAATATTGTTGGACTTCAACTCCAATCCTCACTGCTTCTGCTAGCTAGGAATGATGGGAGTTGCAGTCCAACAACATTTGGGGACCCAAGCTTGAGAAAGGCTGATGTAGAGAATACAAGAGGGATTGCCTCAGAATCAGGATTATAGCAGACCTCAGGTGTCACATACAAGTAATAAAATGATTATTACAGTCAATTAAGATGAAAAGCTGCTAATGTTTAATCACTTTATCGCTTTGTTCCCTAATTTCAACCTTGGCCAACTGCTTCAAAGCATTCAGCAGCCCTTGTCTGCAAAACAAAGACAGCTGGCTCAGCATGCAATGCCTACTCAAGAGAAAAGCAACAGGCACACATACAATACTGGATTGTATCTGATTAAGTCAAACTCAGAGCAGACCCACTGAAATCAAAGGACTTAAGTTTATCACGTCCATTGATTTACTCTAAGTATGACTTTGCCAAACACAACCCTAACTTTTAATATAGGAAACTTATTATAAATGGGCTTGACCAGCTATAGGGTAAAGCATGTAATAACAAGAAGTAGAGGGTTGAAACAAAATAATTACAGGGAGCTATAACATATCTCACAAAGGAAAATGTTAAAACCATCACCTCTGATGAAGTTACTACGTGTTTTCAAGTTCTAAATTCCACTGAAATCCCCAGGCTTTCCTTCCAAGTAAAAATGTTTGCAACGGAGAGATCAGTTTTCTATAGAGTCAGGTGGATCAGGTGATATTTTTCTGCCACATTTTAAGCTATTACTTTTTATCTACATACATGTTCACTTCACGGCACTGTGTTGTGTATGTAGGACTTTTCTGGGAATCAACATTAAACTGAGAATCAACAGAGTGTTAGAATACATTTCCAAGAAGCTGATAAATACCTTATTAGCTTTTTCATAGTTATTCTCTAATGCTTTAAGAGTGTGCTTTGTGCTTGGGGAGGAAGCATACAGAAGTGTTTACTAGCGTGTTTTCCTTAAAAGTTGTGTTCTGCTTTCTACATATTCAGATCCTACACACATATATTCCACAACAGGATGTTTATCTGAGGTAGGAAATATGCATTCCATCACAATTCTGTAATTAATTGTCACTGGAAAGTTTTAGTGGAGCGCGAGTGACATCACCAACACAGTATCAACAGGAAGAGGAGGAAGTGGTTTTTTGTTTTGTTCTTGTACCATTTGGCATGTCAGGGAGAATTAAAAAAAAAAAGGAATACCTGCCAACTGACTCCATATACTTTGCATATCCTTATCAATAGAATTTCCCATTAAATACCTTTAAGTGCCATAATTTGCAGATGTGATTTCCGACACTGAATGTTGGCCAAGGTGTCCACTGAATTCTCCTATTTGCAGCATGAAAAGCATCCACAACCCATGATCTAAAGCTGCCTTTCTCAGCCTGTGGGTACCCAGATGTTGTTGAACTACAACTCCCATCACCCCTAGCTAGCAAGGCTCAGGGATGATGGGAGTCGTAGTCCAACAACATCTGGGGACCCACAGGTTGAGAACTGCTGATCTAAAGGAAAACACAGTTTTTTATCTCCTCATCATCCATGGGAATAAGACTGCTCAGCAGACTAGTATTTTTTGGAAGTTAACTGGGAAAACTGCAGATGAATGATCTTGAACAACTATGGGGAGTAAACAAAATACCTATCCTAAAATGACAGCAAGTAGAATTATTTACTGTGGTTGCACAAGACAGGAGAAGAACCACCTGGTCCTAGTCACTTGTCAGGAGGAAGGGGGTTGCTTCCAAGAGGAGAGGGAGCTCCAGGAATGGGCATTTTCAGTCTGGTGATAGCCACTGGCAAGAAAACCAACAGCTGCTGGCTGTTTCCTGTGGGAAACTGAATTCTGGACTAAGCAGGCCTTCGGCCTGATCCAGGAGGGCTCTTCTTGCGTTGCTAATTTGCTGCCTCTTCCCTTCCAGAAAACAGCAAGAGCATTATTCTGATGAAATAATCTGTTATCACATGGCTACAGACCAAGGAGGAGGAGGACAATTTGGTCTCAGCCTGAGGATGAAAAATACATAGCCACAGGCTGTCCTGAAAACCACTTCCAGAGGTCATAAACACACCATACATTTAGAGCACATGTCACCGGGGGGGGGGGTGTCAGGATTTTAGAGATGCTTAGGTGAGGGGCATGGACAAGAATAGGTGGGGAACCATATCCTTGGAGCTGTAGTTTGTGAAGGATGCTGGGAATTTTAGGTCTGTGAGGACCTAAAACTACAGTTCTCGGAATTCTTTGGGAAAAACCTATGAACTATTAAAGCAGTTTGAGGATTTGTGGGACTATTTAATTTTTGGATTTTATTGCAAGATTTTTAAAAATCTGCAAAACGCTCAATATCTCTGGAGTGAAACAGATAAATTGGACAGGATTGCAGGACCTGTATTGAGAAACAAGGGAAAAGAGGCAATGTAAAAACAATGCTGTCCTTCCTTGTTCCCTGGACTTGACATCTTTCCGCAGGGCCTGCAAGACAGAGCTGTTCCGCCAAGCCTTTGGCCAGGGCACAGCCTGACTCCCTCCTTTGGCAATCTTCACAGAACTCTACCCAATGGTTGCCATCAATTTGATTTGAAGTAATTTTTTAATGAAATGATTTTAAAATGTTGTCTTATTTTATTGTTGTTAGCCGCCCTGAGCCCGGCTTCGGCTGGGGAGGGCGGGATATAAATAAAAATTTATTTATTGTTTATTATTATTTATGCCAAAGGAAAACAACTTCACTGGTTCAACTGATTTGTACACCAGCAAGTAAATCACTACAGTTCATGCCATATTGTTTACCATGAGGTACCAAAGGTCCATTTTTCTCTCAGTGCACCTGCTAGATCAAATGCTGGCGCATACCAACTAACAACCATGTGGGAATGATTTGCAAAATCATTCTCTGCAGCGCTTGCCATACAGAGGAGTCAATTTTCTTATGCCCATAAGAAGTTTTTTGTTTTGTTTTTAAACTTATTGCTATGGAGAAAAATAGCCAATCTTATTTGTCAAGCTTTTCAATCCACACGGTGACACACTCAATGAGCAGTCACATATTGTTTATGAATACGCAGGGTGAGATTTTACCACAGAAGCAACAGCCATGAAGAGCAATTGAAAGTTTCCTCCAGGGGGAACCTATTTTCCATGCACCAAACTTGTAGGTCTGAGTCAAACATTGTGGTTCTTAAGAGAAGGCAACCAAAAAAAGGATTCCATGGGGGAACTATAACATGTGTAAGGTTACTTACCACCAGGGTGACCATATGAATAATCCCAGTTTACTGACCACATAGATCAGGCTGGATCTCTCCAGGGATCTACTCCCAACTTTTTGAGTGGCCTTCACACAGAAGCAGTAACATTTGAAGTGATTCTTATGGTGGCCATTTCATACATTGGATTTGGCAAAACACAACTCACCCTGATAATTAATATTTTCTATGGCAGCACACCCATGGAAGATCAGTCACTACCTGGTCTGAACTAGAGTTGCCATATTTCAAAGGGCTTTTTCCGATTGACTTGCCTAAGATCCAGGACAAAGCGCCGCCTTTCGGAAATCCCCCCCCCCCAGACATCAAATCCGCATTTGAAATCCCAGTAATGTCCAGATGTATGGCAGCCCTAGTCTGAACGAATGACAAAGGGGAACCTACAAGAAACTAATGTATGAAAATTCTACCCCTCATCCCCGCCTGGCAGCAGAAAGCAACTCCAAAATATATAAGGGGTTCATTCATTTAAAGTGATTGTATAGAGTGGCGTTCGAAAAATGGAGGTATGTGCTATGCAGCTTGTGTTTTTGCATCTGCGAACCAACATCTTGTGACTTTCGGGACCCAAGATGTGAATTATGGGACCATATGCAGAGAAGTGGAAAACTGTCATTATAGCTCTTATCTCTCTCTGCTAAAAATATATGTCACGAGTTTAGATATGGAACCACACTCACCTAGTGAGAAACACTACCCCTTGTCTCCCAAAGATCTTCTGAATTTCAACTATTGTGTCTAATGGAACACAGCTCACTAGATCACCCTGATAGCCTACTAGGATAAAATCCATATGAAGCTCAACTAGAGGAGCAAAAAAGCAAAAAGGAAAGAGAATAAGAAAATATAAGAACATATCTAAATCAAGTCATTGACATAAAAGGGCTACTTGGTGTTTTTTTAATCAGAAACTTCACGGTGACAAAGACATAAAAGCCACAATTCAGCGAATTTTAGCATATGCAGACATCTATCAAATTATTCTTGCTTTCTTTGGAAACACAACCCAATTTTGCTAACATGTTATGAATATGTGCAACAGCAAGGATATTATCCCATAAATAAACACAGTCCATGCACTGAGTCAAACCCAGGACTAAAATGTCATTAAAGCCAGACTGAAATACGTAACTAATTTAACTAAAGGATAAATGTTTCAAATGCAATCCTATATATGGTTACTAAGAAGTCAACACCACTGAATTCAGTGGGACTCAATTCAGTACGCTCGAAATTGTCTTAGGGTTCATCCTGGACCCACTTACCTGAGAACTCCATGTCACTTACTTCTAATAAATAAATAAATGCCAGAATTGCACTGTTAATCGTGTAGGACACGGACACGTGGTTTTTGCACCTTAGCGGGCATTGTCCCAAGTTCAGTGAGTTACTTTTAGTTTGCTAAACACCTGACTGGAGAGCCAAAAATACCCTCCTAACCCTATCAGATAAAATCTGCTAACTAGAAAGAGTTGACGTTTCACTATTCTGTTTCAAATATGAAACAAAAACACATTATCAAGACAGAATCATTGCATGGACCAGACTTCAAGCATGCCTTACAGTACTTGGGACTAAGTTTTACTGAAATAAATGGGATTTACTTCCAAGTAAATATGCTCAGGATTGAGGCATGTCAAAATTTAGCAGAAAGTACTAGTTATTTCATGTGACGTGGAGAAAGGATTAGGATTTACCTGAGAAAAATACCACCCGTATAAAGGAAGCCACTTTAACCCGTCTTTCAAAACATATCGAACATGTCCCAGAGCATTTTGCCTGACGGCCAACATATCTGCTATAATCCAGTCAACTGCAAAACAAACGAACAAAACTCAAACATTTATGTCCCTAGGCTAATGTCAAAATCCTTCCCAACATTATTTAATGCTCGTCTAGTGCTTATGAACATGAAAGATGAACTGTGGTCAGTGGCAATGAAAGGTAAGTTCTTTCCACAATCATATTCCCCTATTACTCTTTAGTATTTTAGCAAACATTTCTTCATTTTTTAAACAAAGCTTGTACTGTTTGCATAATACCACTACATAACTGTTAATCTCCTGCCAACACAGAATAGATGCATATCTTGAAGGATCTGGTGAGAAACACTGACTCAACAGACAACGAACCAGAAACACAGCTTCATGTTTAGTAGTGTTTTCTTAAAACCAGAATCAGAAGAACTAGAAGTAATGGGACTTCTTGAAATTACCCCCCAAGGTTCCAGTATTTACCACATTATTCTGTGTTATAATGCGCCCCCATGTATAAGACAACCCCTATTTTTGGGGACTCCAAATTTACAAAAGAGTTGTGAGTTGCTGAGCTTTTCTTGGGGGGAGGGGGATTGCTGAGAATCGCTCAAACATTACTTTATAATTTTAAAAATTGTCTTATACACGGAAAAGTGGCGTAATATAATTTGCCAATCAGCCAAGTTCAAAACACATATTAGACACTTGGCAAAAAATGAGCAGCACACAATTAAAACTGAACACTGTACGCAGTGGAAATCACTTTTGCTCATGAAAGGCAGAACCCCCCATTTTTCACCAATCTTACTGCATCCCTCTTGAGTGTTACAATACCTTCTTCCATTGGTTCCTCCCAAGCTTAGGGGTGGGCATTTCAGTGGGCTGCCATGAGCAGGACTGGAAAAAAACCAATGGGGGTCTTGCTTTGTGCAAGAGCCGCCAATGGATACAACTGTTTGTGTTGGTTCAAAAGCACTTCCAAATTCGAGGCACCTTGTTAGGAAGCATGTGGGGGCTGTTTTGCAAAGAAACAGCTTAAAAGACCCATTATCCTGCTCATCTATCAGGATCATACCGTGTATTTTTGTTTATTTAATCTTAACATGCAATCCCAAGTATCTATATCTAGAGAATTTCATTCTCAGTGGTTATATTAACACTTTTTGTTTTTGCTTTTAATAATTATTTAATTAAAAAAAACTCTTACAGGTAAGGAAATTGCATACAAACCTGTACACTGATGATTTGATATATATACCACATTCTCCTTATTTTTTGGCAGGTCGCCATACAGAATTATCTAGGAAAGAAAAAAGGTACTTGATTTAACAGCCTGAAGAACACCAACAAAACCTAGGATCAAGCTTTATTTTATTTAAACTCTTGAGAGAGAAGATTTAACAATTCCCACATTATGACAGGACTACCTTTTCCCTTTCTTTCACCTTGATGCCCCAACTTAATCTACCCATGACTTTATGTGGCACTTTACTGAAGTCAGAATGACCATGTATAACTTAAGCGTTCACCTGAGTCTATGAAACTGAATGGATGTACAACTAAATTGGCTTATAAAAGTGTACTCTTACATGCAATCATTCTTTTACAATGAGAGGAGAGAGAAAAAGTTTATCTTGCAAAATCATGACATGTTCATGCTGGTGCGGTTCAGGTAAAGTCTTAATACTGATTTGATTCATAGTATTTCTAGGCTGCTATTTATTCCAATGAATTTCAAAGCAGTTTACAAAAAAAAAAAATACAATTACAGCAAAAGTCATACGCAATACCCATTGAAGCAACATTAAAAAGATGGCAGCAGACATTGTCTTAAGTGTTTCTATGTAACAATCAGTACCTGATCAGTTCAAGAACCAACATGTGAAAATAATGGAATTATTTCACGTGAGGGAATGTATTATGCTTTAAACAGAGACCCAGCTTCCATCTTTGAAATCCCTTTTAAAAGATGAAAACCCCTTAAGCACACTCTCTCGATCTTCCTGTGGAATTAGTAGCAAACATGTATGCATATTTATAAAGCAAACACGATCCAAATATGTAAAATATATTTTTCTTAACACAACCTGATTGAGGTAAGGAACACAAGTGAGAGAGGGTTGGGTTTTTATTTTACTATCATCATAAAGATAGAAATGGCAGGGGAGGAGACAGGAAAACATTACCTCATGAATGAAGAGAAAGCAATGAAAGTACTTCAAGCACAAAACTGAAAAGTTTAACAGGATGCAGAAGTCTTTGACCTCTGGATGACTAGTTTAGTCAAGCATACTCAATGAAAGGACCATCTAACATCAGTTTGGTACCCTTAGTTTGAAACATCTGCTTGCTGGCAACAGTGCTGAAATGAACAGTTGATCTTGAAAAGATTTGCCTAAATACAATTGGCTGACTACAAGCTTCCTTGGAACTCGCTTCCGAACTGGCATGTCCAAAGATCAGGATACTACCATCCCATTTAGCATTCATCTCAAAAGATTTTTGTTTGCTTGTTTGTTTAAACGTATTATTTTATTTTTATGTATTCATTAAATTTATATACTGCCCTTCATCCGAAGATCACAGGGCGATTTACAAAAACACAAAAATATATAAAATAATAATTAAAAAAACCAGAAACAATATCCCTGGGTCCCAGTCCAATTTAAGAGGCCTTAGATTTAATTAGATGTTTAATTAGCCAAAGGCCTGAGGGAAGAGGAATGTTTTTCCCTGGTGTCTAAAGATATATATAGATATATAAGCCAGGCGAGCTTTCACAAGCAGGGAGACACTGCAGAAAAGGCCCATTCTCATGTTGTTACGCTTTGGGCCTCTCGTGGAGACACACAAATAAAGGGCCTCAGGTGGTGACTGCAAGGTCCTTGTCGGTTTATATGGGGAGAGGCGATTCTTGAGGTTCGGCCCTCAGATGTTTCGGCAGCCAAAAAAAGTTATCACTTCCAGATCTCCAACGAAACTACATGCACTTGCCCTAAAGATCTCTCATTTTTAAAAGCAGCTATTAGTTTGGGGAGCCATTCTAGTTTATGATCGGGAAACTACACTGTAATACATAGCAAGTGGTAGTTCTCATCAGTGGAAAGGATTTGCTGCTTCTGTTAGCACGCGTAGTTTGGTGAAGACATTTTAAAGACATCAAGCAGGCACTTGGTGTAGCGACAGGCAAAATGTAAAGCCAATGGACTTTTAAGAGTAATATAGCTTATATTATTTAATAAAACTGTCTTTGGAATGAATGTACTGACAGGTTGCAGGTATGGAATTGTATGATCAAATGTACCACCAGTGAGAAAACAACAACTCCCAATCCTGGCCCCAAACCATCTTGTGAAACAGATAAGCCTGACTGAAATTAATCTCTTTGTCATTGTTAGTATGTTTTGCTTTCAAGTGGGGAACAGACCACTGAATCGTGCAATTCCCCACTTACAATCCGAAGTGGTACGGCCTAGGAACAGCTTTACCACATGATGAACTGATGGTTTAGAATGAAACTAGAAGTCATCCTCTAGATATCAGGCTTAGGTAGCACAACTCGGGGAAGAAAACATGCAACACAAGTTGTTGAAAAATTCTGCAAATTGAACTCTTATTAGCATCTTTAAGAGTTTCAACAGTTTAATTACTAAATGAAATTGGAGGAAGGGACAGATAATTTCAGTTGGGTGCACCAAAGCCATGTAGAAGTAACTCCTCCTTCTGATGTTGAATGTATGGGCTTGGATGGAATGTTAACTGGAAGTTCAAGGCAAGTTAAACCTATGCCTTGTTTCACATTAAAAAGCAACAGGTAACAACATGGAGTGCTACAACAAGGGACAAGTCAAACCACAATGCCTTATTAGAGAAGTGGGACTGCCGATTTATGGATCTATTTAAGTCCACTGTTCACAGGGATGTGGGTGGCGCTGTGGTCTAAAGCACAGAGCCTAGGACTTGCTGATCAGAAGGCTGGCGGCTCGAATCCCCGTGATGGGATGAGCTCCTGTTGTTTGGTCCCAGCTGCTGCCCACCTAGCAGTTCGAAAGCAAGGTAAATGGCATTTCTGTGCACTGCTCTGGTTTGCCAGAAGCGGCTTAGTCATGCTGGCCACATGACCCAGAAGTTGTCTGTGGACAAATGCCGGCTCCCTTGGCCTACAGAGCGAGATGAGCGCCGCAACCCCAGAGTCATCTGCAACTGGACCTAATGGTCAGGGGTACCTTCACCTTTACCTTTTACTGTTCACAGAGAGCTCATACGTCTATGCCTTTCCTTAGATGGGTGGCAAAGACAGCTAGGAAGGACCATACTTGCATAATTTGCTCAAATACCAAGCCATTCAAAGGATTACAGGGACCCTGCAGTCCTCCAGACACTGTGGAACTCCAGTCCTCTCCGATCAGCATGGTCAGTGGTCAAGGATGATGGAAGCATGTAGTTCAGCAACATCTGAGAAGCTACAGGTTCCCCACTCAGGGGCTACCTTTCAGTCCAGAAGGATAGCCCTTTCTAGTGCTGTATTCACGTCACAGCCACTATTGAAGATCTGCCATTCAACATATATGCACGAACCACCGTTTCAAGCACGTTGTCTGAACCAGTGTAGCTGCAGTTGAGTGCGGCCAACCAGAGATGCACAAAACACCACCTTTTAAAAAGGCGTGGTACCTTGATGAGCAACACACAATATCATACCTTTTCCTTTTATATTCCTCTATGTCAAATTCCAGAAGGGCAACCATATTATTCTGTTAAGACTTAACACCAGGCATGGTACCTTAAAGGCTGGCAGGTTTACAATGGCCAGCTTTCACTGGCCAAGTTCACAAAGCCTTATGACACAATAAACCCTTTAAATCTTTAAGGTGTACAGAATCCTCATTGTGTTATTCCCCTTTCACTCTCTAGTTGGGAGGAGCCCTGCATTTGTTTCCCGAGTGCCAGTTAGACAGTACGGTGGATGGTAAGGCAACTTACAAGGTCCCAGACAAGTCAAGATAGTCTCCTGCAGATGATAAACAACCGCCAAAGTTGGCAGGAGTAATCTTGGAAGGCTCGGACTCTGCTGGGGTGGAAGAGTCTGCTCCTCCCCTTTAACCCTAGAGAGGTGGAGGTCTTGCTGGAAAAAGGCAAAGATTGCCAATACAGATACTGTTTGTTCACCTGCTCATCTACCAATGTGGGTAAACAGTGGCCTTTGCAAAAGAGCACCAGCAATCCTTATTCAACTGCGCTCTCTCTGTGCTGAGAATAGAGCCCAGCCCAGGCATGGAGGTGGAAAGGAAGAGCTGACTGTTGCTCCTTGCTACCTCTGCTCATTTCCCACCTGCTCGCTTGCCAGCCTCTCTAGGTTGTGCAACCTGGAACTGGGTTCAACAGGCAGAGATTCCTCCCTGCTCTACCACCCACAGAGAGTGGAGAGCAAGTCGAGGCAGGGCTGTTCCTGATAGCTACCTCTCTTCCTCGATCACTCACCCTCCGAGTGATGTACTAGCCAGAAAGGAATGGCAGAAGTGCACCGTCACAATGGGACAGCAGCAAAGGCTGGGTGCATCAGACTGAACGTGCCACTCAAAGGGGCATGGCAGGTAAGCTATGGTGGAGAGGCAGCCACCGCTAGGAGCAGCCACCGCCTCTGGTAGATCACCTCTTTCTGGGAACCACAGTTACAAGGAAGACTAGACCAACTGTGCCACCTTTGTTATTTATATGCCGCCCATCTGACTAGGTTAGCCCAGCCGCTCCAGGCAGCTCCCAACAAAAAAACACCAAACATTAAAAGCTTCCCTATACGCCTTCAGATGCCCTCTGAAAGCCAGATACAGTGGTACCTCGGGTTAAGTACTTAATTCGTTCTGGAGGTCCGTTCTTAACCTGAAACTGTTCTTAACCTGAAGCACCACTTTAGCTAATGGGGCCTCCTGCTGCCACCGTGCAATTTCTGTTCTCGTCCTGAAGCAAAATTCTTAACCCGAGGTACTATTTCTGGGTTAGCGGAGTCTGTAACCTGAAGCGTATGTAACTGTAGTTGTTTATTTCCTTGACATCTGGTGGGAAGGCGTTCCACAGGTCGAATGTGACTACCAATCGGGGTCCCTTTCCCCCCACCCTCCCGAAGGAAACTCTGCTGTCTCTCCAGTGCAAATGCGGTTTGCTGTGCGCAACCTTAACTGTGCTGTACTCAACCTAGGTGTTACCAGCATCGAGGAAGTAGGCAGAGCCCCAGCGCTGCCAGGGAAGGATCGCTCCCATCTGCGAGGCCACCCAGAGCCAGGGAAGGTGAGCAAACCGAGGGGGCAACCCCCTCTCTGCTGGGAAGGGAGGGAGAGAGAGAGAGCGCAGCGAGGAAGGCGCAGCCCCTGCCTCCGCTCGCTCACCTGCGCGCAGCCTCGCCACCTGTAGCCAAGTTGCCCGAGTCCCTCTCCGGCTTGGCATCCAGAGACGCGACATGGTGGAGAGGTAGGGGGAGAAAGGTGACGTGGGGGTGGGTTCCTATCTCCCCAGCCCCCCCCCTAAGGAGGCGTGGCGCCTCCGCCAGCCCCCCCCCCGCCCCCAGCAGCAGCAGCCGCCCTGACCTGCACGCCGGTGTAGTTCTCGAAGAAGAAGAGCACCATGCTCTGGTAGAGGGTGTACAGCCGGTCATCCACCTCGTGGTAGACGCGCGCGGGGAGCAGCGTGGAGAGCAGGCGCCAGGCGCCCCAGGCCAGCACGTAGGTGGGCGCGGTGCCCATCATCAGGGCGGTGGGCAGCACGTAGCGCATGGAGTAGGTGTGCAGAACCAGCGACAGCAGCATCTTTCCGGCCAGAGTTGGGCTGACTTTAAAAAAGGGAGGGAGAAAGAAAGAAAGAAGAAGAAATGAAGACCCGGCTCCTGGGCTTGGCGACGCCGCTAGCACATGAAGGAGGAGGAGGAGGCGCCTCTTCTCACGCCTCGCAGCCTGCAGGCGCCGCCGAGGAGGAGGAGGAGGAAGAGGAGGGCTCCGCAGCTCGGCCGCATGGCCCGCGGGTGGCCCAGGCAGGAAGCAGCGTGGGAGGGCGCAGCGGAGAAGCAAGGAGCAGCCAGCACCGGCAGCTCCTCCTCCGGCTGGGGAAGCGCACGCGAAGCCCTCACCTGCCCGCCACCCCCGTGCCTCTTGGCCGCGCACCGAGGAGCAGGAGGAGGAGGAGAAGGGCGCCGGCGACGAGGCAGCTCCGCCTCTTCTTCGCCGGAGACTTCCGGGGGTTGGCCAAGGCTTGCTCCGCCCGCCCGCCCGCCCGGAGGAGGCGAGCCTCTCCCCGCCTCGCTCTCGCTTCTCCCCTCGTGCCCGAGAGGGGAAAGGCGCCCTTAGGGTCCTCCTGTCAATGTTTTGCAGATTCCAAACGCCGCATTAATTCGTTAGTCTTTTTTTGCTGTTAAGCGCGCCGGAATTACTTATAAGCTAAACAAGCTATAGCTTAGGGCCCCACTTTCTTGGGGGCCCCAAACTTTTTAAAAGAAAAAACAAAACTGGATGTACCAATTTCCAAAATATAAGATAGAAAACAAATAAAGTAAAACCTACATACAGCAACAGTGTTTTGTGTTGTGTAGGCTCCTAGGATGTAAGCAATGGGCTCCACCCGCTCCCTAAAATATCACTGGTTTGCTCATTTCTATATATAGGGTGGCACTGTTTGAAAGCACGTCGAAGTGCAAGTAGATAAATAGGTACCGCTCCGGCGGGAAGGTAAACGGTGTTTCCGTGCACTGCTCTGGTTCGTCAGAAGCAGCTTAGTCATGCTGGCCACATGACCTGGAAGCTGTACGCCGGCTCCCTCGGCCAATAAAGCGAGATGAGCGCCGCAACCCCAGAGTCGGCCACGAATGGACCTAATGGTCAGGGGTCCCTTTACCTTTATATATAGGGTCCCTACATTCTGCATGGACTGGTTGCATGGCAACATGTGCAAATGGCTTTAGATACTTATTAGGTTCATAAATTACCATATAGCATATATTCAACACAAAAACAGCGATGATTTGTTGTTGACAAAGGACAGCTGGACATATAAAGGGCCCCATTACCTTCAGTAGCTTAGGTCTCATCAAACCTAAATCTGGCCCTTTGTTTAGATTATTATTATTATTAGTTTATTTTGTTAGTTGCTGCTTTGTTAACAGTGCGTTTATACACCACATTTCAATAAAAGAATGGAAATGGTTTATGGAATATTGACAGATGAATTGTAAACGTAAAAGAACATTGGCAGGATTATTGTAATCTACATTTTTATAGGGGTATATATTTAAAGTAGATTAATAAATGAGCAAATTAAGTTAATTTGGATATGCGGAAGATATTAAAAAATAAATTTAAGGAACCACAGAAAGAGAGGGAAGGAAGTCAAGTTTTATTAAGATAAAATCAACAGTGTCGTTAATCTTGAGTGATGTAAAAGTGGAGAACTGAATAAAATGGTTATAGTAAAATATTGCAGGAACAAAAGACAAACAGAATGAACCGTGGAAGGAGAAGGAGGGAGGTTGTTGGATATTTAACAGTATGTAAAATGTTTATTTATAATTGAAAATTTAATAAACAGCTATAAGCTGCACTGAGTCCACAGAATAGATCAGGATATAAATTCAAGAAATGATAAGGGACTTTATTATGTGCTTACTATCCATGGACTGTAAGTTGGTATTGCAAACACTAATGGTGCTGTAAAGCTCACATAGATGTCTCATTTGGCCGGGCACTTGCAAAAACCATTTGCTGTGGACAGAATGTTGGTTTTTCTACAGAGGAGACCTGTGTTTTTAAGTTTGCACTTGGCCATAAAGCTTAATGGGTAATGTTGGGGAGGGATAATTGTAAAGCACATACTTTGAATGCAAAAGGTCCCATGTTCGGACCCTGTCATCTCAAGTTAAAAGGACCGGATAGCAAGTGGTGTGAAGGGTCTACACATCAACAAGGCTGAGGCTAAATTGGGGAAACGCTCAAATACACTGTCCTGCAGTCCTTTGTGGAAGCGCTGCATAAGATAAATGAATCAGTCATGCAAGAGAAAAATTCAGGAAATGTCCTGACAAGGACACTGCTGACAGACAGTTGCTTGGATTGTAGTAGTCGTGATAGTCTCAGTTGTGTAGACCAGGGATGGGGTTGGCATTCAAAATCTCACTGGCCAATGCTGAGGATGATGGGAGATGTAACCCATCAGTATTTGGGACACTACGGGTCACTCATCCCTCGTGTAGACTGAAGCTTCTAGAAGCAATTGCACCACGGTGCCACTTTTTGCCTTGCTATTATAGACCAGCGCGGCATTTCTCTCTCATAATTTCCTTACCTTTTATTTTCCCTCATAAGAGCTCAAGATAAATTAGAATACCAACTTGTAAGTATCCCCCCCCCCCCCAAGTCATGCAAGATAGGAGAGAGATTTGCACATGGCGATCCAAGGTATCTATAGTGGAGATCCATAACTTGGCAGGAGTTTGAAGTTAGGTTTCATTTTCTGGCAGGTTTAAAAAGGTAAAGGTAAAGGGACCCCTGACCATTAGGTCCAGTTGTGACCGACTCTGGGGTTGCGGCGCTCATCTTGCTTTATTGGCCGAGGGAGCTGGCGTACAGCTTCCGGGTCATGTGGCCAGCATGACTAAGCCGCTTCTGGCGAACCAGAGCAGCTCACGGAAACACCGTTTACCTTCCCGCTGGAGTGGTACCTATTTATCTACTTGCACTTCGTGCTTTCTAACTGCTAGGTTGGCAGGAGCAGGGACCGAGCAACGGGAGCGCACTCCGTCGCGGGGATTCGAACCGCTGACCGTCTGATCAGCAAGTCCTAGGCTCTATGGTTTAACCCACAGCGTTTACGGTGCCATTAACAAGCTGAGAGACAGGCAGAAACTCAACAGATAAAGCATTCCGCTTTGCCGCCTTTCCACTCCAGCAGCAGTATTCTGGCACATAGTTGGTTGGTTTTTTTATTATTATTATTATCCAGCATTCATTACTGGACCAAGCATGGGAAGCTGCTCTGGGAATGCACTCTGTTTATGGTGTAATGCTGTACTTTAGGCTACTGTACAGAGGTGGTAACAAAAAGCACATACTGTACTTTAGGCTACTGTACAGAGGTGGTAACAAAAAGGAACAATTCTACTATGCCCCAGCACTTTTTGTCCTTCTTTGTCTCAAAATGGCAAGCCTGTATTCAAAATGCTATGCTCCTATAAAAGAGACTGACTCAAGGTTTAGCACATGTAGCTGTTTTCTTATCTCTTGCCAGGGGCACAGGTGCATCGGGAAGTTTTTAAACATTTGACGTTTTATTATGCTTTTATATTCTTCTGGAAGCCACCCAGGGGTATAAATAATAAATAATAAAATTATTATTGTTGTTACTGTTATTATATTGTTCCAAGTTGTGGGGAAATCTAAAATACCAGACTGCCATGAAGAGCAGAAAATGTGATTTCAGGTGTGGAATTAGGAGAAAAATGGGAAGCATCTGTTCATGTTTGAAATGGGCACCAGGAGGTCCATCATTTCCTGCAAGAACCTGTGGGCATGAGCGCAAGAGCACTCTCCCCTTCCATGGTTTCCAGCAACTGGTACAGTGGTACCTCGGGTTACATACGCTTCAGGTTACAGACTCTGCTAACCCAGAAATAGTACCTCAGGTTAAGAACGTTGCTTCAGGATGAGAACAGAAATTGTGCTCCGGCGGTGCAGCAGCAGCGGGAGGCCCCATTAGCTAAAGTGGTGCTTCAGGTTAAGAACAGTTTCAGGTTAAGTACGGACCTCTGGAACGAATTAAGTACTTAACCTGAGGTAATAATAATAATAATAATAATAATAATAATAATAATAATAATAATAAATTTTATTTATACCCCGCCCTCCCCAGCCGAAGCCAGGCTCAGGGCGGCTAACAACAATAAAACAGTACAACATTCTAAAATCATTTCATTATAAAAGTAATTCCTGAGGTAACACTGTATTCGGAAGCATTTCTGTCTCCATCTGCAGGCAGAGCAGAGACACCAGGGCTAGCAGTCATTGATAGCGCTCTCCATGAAATTGTCTAGTCCTCTTTTAAAGCCATCCAAATTGTTGGCCACCCCTGCCTTGTGGGGGAGTGAGTTTCATAGTTAGACTATACATTGCATGAAGCAGTACCTGTTGCTACCTCTCGATACCTTTTTTGTTTTTTTGGCTAGGGCAAAAAGGAATGGAATGCCGTTCCCAATAAGCCTGTCTTCCTTTTGGCCCAGACCCAGGGATGGGAACATATGGAGAGAGACCATTGGTCCACCTAGTTGTCCATTGACTGACAATGGCTCTCCAGGGTTTCAGACAAGGTCCCTCCCAGTCCTATCTGGTAATTCCAGATGCTCTGCCACTGAGTTACATCTCTTTGTAAAACAGCAGTCTTGTTTTTAGCCTGCTCTTGCTGATTTATTCTACTTCATGTGGGATGTGATACATAGATAGCAGTCAAGTACAACATTCCTTGTTTTCCTAGAGTGAACTTGCAGGGGAATGTTTGGTCCAGTCAGTAGAAAACTTCCTGTTTCCTCCTGACTGGGACATGCTTCCTCTTCCATGTGACTAGAGGTGGGTGTGACTTTACCTGCCAAGGTAACAAAAGGACAGGCACGCTATACACACTCTCTATTTCACTTCGTCCATCGCTGTGTTACTTTTACAGTGGTGCCCCGCAAGACGAACACCTCGCAAGACGAAAAACCCGCTAGACGAAAGGGTTTTCCGTTTTGGAGGCGCTTCGTAAAACGAATTCCCATATGGGGTTGCTTCGCAAGACGAAAAAAATCTTGCATCCCCCCGCGGGTTTTTTTTGCTTTTTTCGCCCTTTTCTTAAGCCGCTAAGCCGCTTATCAGCTGTTCCGTTGATAAGCCGCTTAACAGCTGATCGCTGGAAGCCGCTTGACAGCTGTAGCGCTAATCCGCTAAGCTGTCAATGGGCTTGCTTCGCAAGACGAAAAAACCGCTATACGAAGAGCCTCACGGAACGGATTAATTTCGTCTTGCGAGGCACCACTGTATTGTTGTTAGCAGCTCTGAGCCCGGCTTTGGCTGGGGAGGGCGGGATATAAATAAAATTGTATTATTTATTATTAGTAGTAGGAGCAACAGCTTTTTAGCTGGAGGTGCTCTGTTGGCTTTCAGCTTTCAGCCAACAGAGGACAAAGGGACTATCCCCATATGTGAAAGATTCCACATGTATATACAGTACTCCATAACTAAGTCTGCCTTCAGGGATCCATCTGTGAACTGAATGTGTGAGTAAACCTCTTTTATATATACTTTACATAAGATTGTGTCGTGTCTATTCTTTTAGGAGAGATAAAAGGGGAAATGACCAGGATTCTAATATTGATAAGCTTAAACAAGCTTGCAACAAGCTAACCGCTGTGCGTTTAAAAGGGGAATGTAAAACTAAGTTATATAACTTGCTAACGCAAGTGTGATGGCCTGGGAATCTGATTCAGAGGCTGAACCGGAGGAATCCCAGCCTGCACAGGAGTCCCCGCCTCCAGGGCCGGCTGAACTGGGGCAGGGCCTTGATTCTGAAGCGCCTGCACCTGTGCCGGATCCTCAGGAGCAGGCACCAGGTGAATCCACTCTGGCTCTGGAGGTGGTTGAGGACTCAGTGCCCACAGGTGAGTCTCCCCCTGGGTCCAGTAACCCTTCAGCCTCTCCTGAACTGCAGAGGCTCAGGGCAGAGAGGCGAAGGGAACTGGTTTCTCCCAGGAGGAGTGCTCGCCTTAAGGCCAGGAGAGGTGGGTCTCCTGGGGGCTGGGACCGCCCCTGGCCTCAGAGAAGATAAAGGCCAGTCAGGTTGCGGGAGCAACATCGTTGAAGAGCTGTTTCGGCCAGCATCCAGTCCTGCTTCCCCCAGAGTTCCTGTCCTTGCCCGGCTCCTCACTGTGGACCCCGTTTCGCCCATGGAGGACTGTCTGCTGACCCTCGACTCAGGTCCTGGACCTCGCCCCATGGTAACCTTCCCCCTGGACCAGCACAGCAAGTTAAGAAGGATATTATTAAACAATATATCTTCTCCTGCCAGCCCTGAACATTCCCACACTTCTGCTGACATTTTTTTATAGTTTTGTTTTATGGATTGTTGTGCTCACCTAAGAGTTTTGTTTTGTTTTTTTTTACTGAAGGTGGGACAGCCACAGATATTATTTCATGCCACCTCTTAACATTTTTGGTGTCATCACTTCACTCACATGGCTACTAGTCATCAGCATGTTGTGATGGCCTGGGACTTGGGCTCAGACTCTGAGCTGGAGGAGTCTCAGTCTGCACTGGATCCTTGGCCTCAGGCGGCATCTGAACTGAGTCTGGGGCCTGATTCTGAAGAGCCCCAGTCTGCACAGGTACCCCTGCAACAAGCACCAGCTGGGC
The DNA here is from genome assembly GCF_964234715.1 of Podarcis melisellensis. NCBI lineage: Eukaryota > Metazoa > Chordata > Lepidosauria > Squamata > Lacertidae > Podarcis > Podarcis melisellensis. The sequence continues at coordinate 100,000,529 of NC_138530.1, read as the reverse complement.
CGAATCAGGGGCCTGAGCCTGCCCTGTGGGGATTACCTCGTTGCCCTCTGCTGGGCAGTCACGTACAGCTGCTCCACTACCAGTTGGGTCAGGAGAGGCTGAGGCGGCCTCTGTGTCTAGTAATCCACCGACATCTCCCGAGCTGCAGAGACTCAGGTCTGAGAGAAGGAGAGACCTGAGTACTCGCAGGAGGAGTGCTCGTCTTCGGGCGAGACAGGGAGGTGAGTCACCAGGGGATCAGGACCTGCTGTTACCCCATCAGAGATAAAAGCTGCTGGACCCCGCCCCAGTTTGTGGGAACAACATTGCTGCTTGCTGGAACCTGCCTGAGATCCTGTGCCTGACCTAGCCCGGTTTCCTGTCTTGGCCCTGTTGGACTGATTCCTTGTGGAATCCTTGGATTCGGGACCGGACCTGGACCTGGACCGCGTGGCTCAGGTTAACCTGAAATTAAAATTAAATCAGTAACAAACCAGCCTATCGATTTCCACCCAAAGAGGGGAGCTCAGACAAAAAAATGTTGGAGAAGTGCCATCTGAGGAGATCTATGAAAGAGGATCACCTCTGAAGAACAAATATTTGCATACCAAAAAAAAGAGAAAGAAAAACAGTTTTGTGGATCATGGAAAACTTTTTTGGGGTGACTCCACTTTATATGTTGAATAGCAATAATGAGAAGTTTACACTTCTCTGGCTTGACCAAAGAAAATACAGCACCATTATAGAAAAGATACAGCAACAAATATGCTTTTTTACCTGTATATTCTGAGGAATTTTCCATGGATGGTGATTTTTGCTGGGATAGAACCCCGTACATTTGCTGGATGATTCCCCTCAATATTCAGCTATCAATATTTAAACAATCTTCAGGAAAAGTTGCAGGGGGGATGAGAGCATAAAATTGCAATTTATTCTGGTGTCATAAAGGAAATAGCTGACGTTCAATTTATGGCTCAAAGGCCTTGTCTAAAGTGTTTTAAGAATCTCTTTCTACCTCTACCCATTCACGTTCAGATGAAAACAAAGCAGAAAACAGAAAAATACTTTAAAATATCACTGTGGTATAATCTAATAAGAAATAGATTCATCATATGCTGATGACTAGTCAACCAACAAATGTAATTTCTTTTAAGCAAACAGTAACAGTATTAATTTAGGCTATTATATATTTGCACATCTGTCACCTTTATTTACATTTACTTTCCAGCTGGAGAGTCACAGTTTCTGAAAACCTTTATATGAACTAGCTGAACATTTAATATGTATTGAAACTTTGCCACTATAAATTTCTTTTCTCCCACTCCAATAATATTTTGGAAATGAAATCACTAATTCTTTCACAAAGTGTAAAATACAGTTTGTACTGATTGCTTACTTGCTACCCCAGGGACATCGTGCATCAAGCATTCTGCTAGCTTCATAATTTTACTACTTCTGCAAAACATGCTGTGTATTTTCTGATACCCGTTCAGAAAACATTTCCCCTGCAACCACACTTTGTTCAAGACCATCATCCCAATTTTCAGAGAAATTTGTTTCATCTCCGATATCTTTTTTTATTATAACTTTTTTATTCAAAATTAAAACAAAACATATTATCCAGAAACATATCATCCTTATTTCCCCCCCATTTTTCCTCCCTCCCTCTCCCTCCCCCCACAGAACCCACCCATCCCCACCCCCGACTTCCCTCAGTTCCAGTCTTTGATTTCTCTAAAAACGCTGTTTTCTGCATGTTACACAGTTGTATAGATTCTCAAACTATTTAGCTGATTATTATCAATAAAAAGTTTGTGAATGTTTATTCAAAACCAGCCAAGGAGTCCAGTTCGTTTTGTTGCGTCTTCAAATACTTTGTAAAGGGTTCCCATTCATCTTTAAAGTCACAGTTATCCTAGTCCCGTAGCTTGTATGTCAGTTTTGCCAGTTCTGCATAGTCCATCAATTTTTCTTGCTGTGATTCTTTAGTTGGGGTTTCTTCAGCCTTCCATCCTTGTGCTATTAAAACTCTCGCAGCCATTGTTGCATACATGAAGATGTTTTTCAGCTTTTTTGGCAGATCATCTCCGATATCTTAATGGTTTCCCCACTGAGTTAAGAGTCTACTGTCTGATAGCTCATAACCAAGTGTCTGCTCTGCCCATTAATAAAAACATAGAAACAGTGGTTGGATAAATACAACAGTGGTTGGATAAATACACCAAACCAGGGGCAGTTATCAGATTTTAAGAGGAAAAGGAACCCTCAAATATTTTAGACAGACTTTAGGCATAGTTTTACACCATTTGTAAGCAGTTTACTGATTTTTGTTTTATGTTGTAAGTTGATTTTTTTCTTTTAAAATACAGCAGGATTTGTTGTTGTTTAGTCGTTCAATCGTGTCCGACTCTTCGTGACCCCATGGACTAGAGTACGGCAGGCACTCCTGTCTTCCACTGCCTCCCGCAGTTTGGTCAGACTCATGTTTGTAGCTTCAAGAACACTGTCCAACCATCTCGTCCTCTGTCATCACCTTCTTCTTGTGCCCTCCATCCTTCCCAACATCAGGGTCTTTTCCAGGGAGTCTTCTCTTCTCATGAGGTGGCCAAAGTATTGGAGCCTCAGCTTCACGACCTGTCCTTCCAGTGAGCACTCAGGGCTGATTTCCTTAAGAATGGATACGTTTGATGTTCTTGCAGTCCATGGGACTCTCAAGAGTCTCCTCCAGCACCATAATTCAAAAGCATCAATTCTTCGGCGATCAGCCTTCTTGATGGTCCAGCTCTCATTTCCATACATCACTACTGGGAAAACCATAGCTTTAACTATAAGGACCTTTGTTGGTAAGGTGATGTCTCTGCTTTTTAAGATGCTGTCTAGGTTTGCCATCGCCTTTCTCCCAAGGAGCAGGCGTCTTTTAATTTCGTGACTGCTGTTACCATCTGCAGTGATCATGGAGCCCAAGAAAGTAAAATCTCTCACTGCCTCCATTTCTTCCCCTTCTATTTACCAGGAGGTGATGGGCCCAGTGGCCATGATCTTCGTTTTTTTGATGTTGAGCTTCAGACCATATTTTGCGCTCTCCTCTTTCACCCTCAATAAAAGGTTCTTTAATTCCTCCTCACTTTCTGCCATCAAGGTTGTGTCATCTGCATATCTGAGGTTGTTGATATTTCTTCCGGCAATCTTAATTCCGGCTTGGGATTCATCCAGCCCAGCCTTTCGCATGATGAATTCTGCATATAAGTTAAATAGCAGGATATAAGCACATTAAAAGCAACAACGAAGTCTACATGGATTATTCAGATGTGAGCATCTCACACCTGCATTGCACACATTCACAAATTGTGCCAGACCTACTGATGCTTTGTTTTGACCTCCCAAAGTCATGAAGTCAGATTCAGCCTGAGCTGGATCTGCCTGTCATTCTCCTGTAATAAAGAGCATGCTCACAGCAGTGAGGGGCATGGGGCAGAGCCCCTAGGGTCCCAGGCCAGCTATTATTAGTGCCAGAAACAGCTGCTTTGGAATGGCTAGCTTTTAAAGCATGCCATACTGCTCAGCTATTTGTGATCCTTAGACAGGGGAGTAAGTAGCTGTGCTCTTTTCAGTTTATCGCGGTTTAAAAATTACCGAGTTAGGGTAACCTGCCTTGAGTCATCAAGAAAGTACAGCCTTGCCCATCAAAGCCAACTTGGTTTTATTTTATTTTTAGGACGCATATTTGCTATTTGGATATGTTTTCTCAGGGCTGAATTAAGGTTATTCAGGCAAGCGATGTGAGCCAAGATGTGGGTGGGAAGTTGAAAAACTATGATTTCTGACATTGCTGCATGTAATACTTTACATTGTTGTAAGGGCTGAAAAGATACTGGTAAATGTCACATTAGAATAAGTATGCTGTTCAACATTGAAATAAACAGAGGCAAATTAGAGCAACTTCTATATGTTCCTTTTTTTAAAAAAATGATTGAATAAAATTTAATATAGTCTCCGCAAAAAAACCAAGATTATGTAAAATGATGCGAAAAACTCAATGCTATGTTTATTATTTTTGTGTGTGGAGACTATTTGTTCCCGCTAATATGTTTCTATACTAATTGGACATCTTCTAGGCTTAATTGGGCACCCTCTAGGAAAAAAGACCACTAACAAATTTCAAAAATAATATAATACAGTGATACCTTGGGTTATATACGCTTCAGGTTACAGACTCCGCTAACCCAGAAATAGTTCCTTGGGTTAAGAACTTTGCTTCAGGATGAGAACAGAAATCGTGCTCCGGCGGCGCAGCAGCAGCGGGAGGCCCCATTAGCTAAAGTGGTGCTTCAGTTTAAGAACAGTTTCAGGTTAAGAATGGACCTCCAGAACGAATTAAGTACTTAACCCAAGGTACCACTGTATTTAAAGGTGTGCAAGAATAGGTCTGCATGATATTGAGATACTTCACCATTTCATAATTTCCTCTAACATAAAAAGTGGTACCTAACATAAAAAGCATCTAGACTTAGTGTTTACAGCGTTTAGAGAATTTTAAAATATTAATCAGTATGGAAATGTTTTTAAATAAATAAATCCTTAAAACAGACCCATTGAAATCAACTGAACTTATGTTACTCTCAACTAAGTGTGATTAAGTCTGCATCCAGCTTGTTATTAATATGTAAGTTGCAACTTCTTTTGCTTTTACAATAAGCCACATTTTAAGTTTTACTGAGACTTCTCTTTCTCCATCTTTCAGGTCCATTCCCACATCTGGCTGTTTGCCAGCTTCTTTTTGCTATTTGTAGTTTCCCATTCTGATCCAAATAATTATATATGTCTGAATAATCCTTTTGCTATTATAGGACAACTGCCAAATCATGCCATTTCTTCAGCGAAGCTAGCATTAAGGGTTTAATACGTTGCTTTTAATAGCATGTTTGCTCATCCTTGAATCTGAAAGCTTCAGCAAACAGCTAGATTGATCTCAAGCTTGATCGGCAATTCAGTTTGCTGAAGCTCTCATGCAGCCAGGAGCCACCTTTTACCAGAATTTTGGTACTTCATTCCAATGTGCCAAATAAACCGTTTGTCCAAGATTAGATAAATGGTTTAATATATATATGCTTCATACTAGGGTCAAAATACAGTGCTAAAAATGGATGAAGTGGTAATAAGTTATATTTAAATTAGAACCAGTTCCCAGGAGGCTTTAAAATTATTATAATTTTGCCTCCTTGGTTTCTCCTTCTAAAGATGGTCCATTTTAGAAAAAGTTACCCATCAAATCCCTGGCAAGCTTCACATTGATTCGCTTTTACTGAGCTGTATTTTCAAGCTATGCCCTCTGTTGTCCTAGATGGATGATATAACAGGGGGTTACCGTATGAAGACTATGACAGGGAACAATATCATTACTAATCTTTTTTGGCCATATGAATCTTGGAGAAGTCTAGTTAGGAGGGTTACTGATAATTTTGTATCAGTAGGAGTTTATGCACCTAACGAGGGGAAGGCAGAGTTCTTTAAGAAGTTGCATGAGACTTTAATGGACTATATGGACTTTAAAATCATAATGATGGGCGATATGAACGGAGTCGTCTCCACAAACATGGACAAAGCGCAAAGACAAATAATTTCTAAAGATGGGAGATTACCAAAGACCTTTTTCGAGCTGACTGATACCATGGACTTGATTGATATTTGGAGAACAAGGAATCCCCTGGAAAGAGAGGGGACCTTCTTCTCTGAAGCAAAGATGACCTGGACCAGGATTGACCAAATTTGGATCTCTAGCAATCTGGCACCAAGGGTTAAAAAGACAGAAATCTGCCCAAAAACCTGCTCCGATCATAACGCAATAAGGATGGACATGAAACTGACAACAGCTGGAAACTTCAGATGGAGAATGAATGACACCCTATTTGGAGATGATGCTATTTACAAAAAGGCCCAAAAGACATTGAAAGACTACTTCGAGGTGAATTTAAGATCAGATGTGGAAAGAAGAATAGTGTGGGATGCTAGCAAGGCCGTGATGCGTGGTTTCCTAATCCAACAAAATTCTATAAAAAGGAAAAAACAGAATGAGAGAAAAGAAAAAATTTGGGAACAGATGAAAGAAGGAGAAAAGAAATTGAGATCTAAACCCAAGTCTCAAGAGATTTTAAGAGAAATAAAGTACCAACAAACCCAGTATATGGAACTGATAAATCAAGAAATAGAATGGAAAATAAAACAAATGAGGCAAAAGACTTTTGAGTCAGCAGATAAATGTGGGAAACTGCTGTCATGGCAATTGAAAAAGAGGCAAAAGCTGAACACGGTAACATCCCTCGAGGTAGAGGGGAAGCTTATCAGTAAACCAAATGAGATCAGTAATTGTTTTCAAAGTTTTTTTAAGAAATTATATGCACAAGGGCCAAAGAATGAACAAGAGATAGAAGATTTTATTAAAAAATATGGACTTTCAAAGATTAGTGAAAATAATAAAAGGATTTTGAATGAGAAAATTACAGACCAAGAAATAGAGGGTGCCATTCAGGGTATGCAATTGGGGAAATCACCAGGACCAGATGGATTGACCGCGAGGTACTACAAAGCACTTAAGGAATGGCTAATACAACCGTTGAAAGAAGTGTGTAATCAAATCATGGAGGGGAAAAAGGCTCCTGAATCGTGGAAGCAAGCATTTATCTCACTCATACCGAAAACAGAAACTGAGAAGCACCAAGTTAAGAACTACCGCCCTATCTCACTATTAAATGTGGATTATAAAATCTTTGCAGACATTTTAGCAAAAAGATTGAAAAAAGTGTTATTGGATGAGATTCATAAAGACCAAACAGGCTTTCTCCCAGGGAGATATATGTCAGACAATGTGAGGAACATTATAGACATTTTGGAGCTTTTAGAGACGAACATAAACAGAAAAGCAGTTTTGATCTTTGTGGACGCGGAGAAAGCCTTTGACAACGTTAGTTGGAGTTTTATGAAGAACAATCTGCAAGGGATGGGGGTAGGCCAAAAATTTGAAAATGGTATAGGTGCAATATACTCTGAGCAAAAGGCTAAATTAATTGTGAATGGTATGGTGATGGATGAGATCCCGATAGAAAAAGGGACACGACAGGGATGCCCAATATCCCCCCTATTGTTTATATCGGTCCTGGAGGTACTGTTAAACATGATTAGAAGAGACCAGCTGGTGGAAGGGATACAGCTCGGAGCTAAACATTATAAGTTAAGAGCATTTGCAGATGACTTAGTTTTGACTTTGCAAAAACCAGAAGCCAGTACAAAAAGGGTATTGGAACTTATTGAAAAATTTGGTCAAGTGGCAGGTTTTAAATTAAACAAACAGAAGACAAAGGTGTTGGGAAAAAATTTAACAATGGAGGAAAAAGATAGCTTCCAAAGGGAAACGGGTTTGGAAATAACAAAAAAAGTGAAATATCTGGGGGTGAATTTAACATCTAAGAATATGAATCTGTTTAAGGACAATTATGAGAAATGTTGGTTGGAAGTGAAGAAAGATCTTGACATTTGGTCTAGACTAAGACTCTCCTTGTTAGGCCGAATTGCTGTTATTAAGATGAACGTATTGCCGAGAGTGTTGTTTCTGTTCCAGACACTACAAATTTTGGACAAGATGGACTGTTTCAAGAAGTGGCAGAAAGATATATCTAAATTTGTCTGGCAGGGCAAAAAACCCAGAATAAAATTTAAGATTTTAACTGACTCAAAGGATAGAGGGGGCTTTGCTCTGCCGGACTTAAGACTTTACTATGAGGCAGCAGCATTTTGCTGGCTGAAACAATGGCTACTTCTTGAGAATACAGATGTCTTGGATTTGGAGGGATATGATAATAACTTCGGCTGGCATGCATACTTGTGGTATGACAAGGTAAAGGTTCATAGAGGCTTTAAAAACCACATTGTCAGAAAAGCATTATATAATGTATGGATTCGTTATAAGGATTTGTTGGAAAATAAAACCCCCAGGTGGTTGTCACCCATGGAAGCCAAGGCGGTAAAAAAACTTAATATGGAATCAGATTGGCCAAAATATTATGAAATTATAGAATACGATGGTGAAAAGCCTAAATTACAGAGCTTTGAGAAATTAAAATCTAAAGTTCGAGACTGGCTACATTATCATCAAATTAATGAGACATTTAAGCAAGACAGGAGACTAGGATTTCAGAAGGAGAGGTTAAAGTTAGAAACAGAGCTATTGGAATCCAATACTAAGAATTTGTCTAAAATGTATAATTTGTTGCTGAAATGGAACACTCAAGATGAAACAGTAAAGTCAGCAATGATTAAGTGGGCACAGGATATCGGACATGATATTATGTTTGCAGACTGGGAACAGTTATGGACCACAGGCATCAAATTTACGGCATGTAGTGCCTTAAAAGAGAACATAATGAAAATGATCTATAGGTGGTACATGACCCCAGTCAAGCTTGCAAAGATATATCATCTGCCCAATAACAAGTGCTGGAAGTGTAATGAATGTGAAGGAACCTTTTATCATCTTTGGTGGACCTGTCCAAGAATTAAGGCCTACTGGGAAATGATCTATAATGAAATTAAGAAGGTCCTAAAGTGGACATTTGCAAAGAAGCCGGAGGCCTTTCTCCTGGGCATGGTCGATCAAACGATTCCAAAGAAAGATAGAACTTTTTTCATGTACGCAACCACGGCAGCAAGAATTCTTCTAGCAAAGTATTGGAAGACTCAAGAGCTACCTACTCTGGAAGAATGGCAGATCAAGGTGATTGAATATATGGGACTAGCAGAGATGACCGGCAGAATCCGCGACCAGAGGAGAGAGACGGTGGAAGAGGACTGGAAAAAATTCAAAGTGTATCTTAAGAATTTTTGTAAAATTTTGGAATGAGAAGATGTCAAGGGCTATGAAATTAGAGAATTTATAGCTGTTAAAATCTAAACTTAAGAAAATTTAAAGAAAGTTGTTCTTTTAAAATTGAAAGAAGGATTGCTTAAAGCTAATTTAAAAAATAAGGGTGCAGTGATGGGAAGGTTTGGGGAAGTCATGTATGTTTGTTTGTATGTTCTTCTTTTTCTTTTTCTATTTTATTGTCTATTTTGTTTTCTATACTGTTTAAAATGAATAAAAAATTTTATAAAAAAAAAAAAAAAAGATAATTTTGTATCAGATCCTTAGCCCTCCAACATCCCAATTTTGACAAAGAAAAATGCTATATTCCTATATTTGGACTACATATACATTAGGTAAAGGTAAAGGGACCCTTGACCATTAGGTCCAGTCATGGCTGACTCTGGGGTTGTGGTGCTCATCTCGCTTTACTGGCCGAGGGAGCCGGCATACAGCTTCCGGGTCATGTTGCCAGCATGACTAAGCCGCTTCTGGCGAACCAGAGCAGGGCACGGAAACTCCGTTTACCTTCCCGCCGGAGCGGTACCTATTTATCTACTTGCACTTTGACGTGCTTTCAAACTGCTAGATTGGCAGGAGCAGGGACCGAGCAACGGGAGCTCACCCTGTTGTGGGGATTTGAACAGCCGACCTTCTGATCGGCAAGTCCTAGGCTCTGTGGTTTAACCCACAGCGCCACCCGTGTCCCTAATTCATGTACATTACAGAACCAAAATTGGACAGAGTATGGTTCAGGTTGCATTTACATGACAGCCAGTGTGGTGTAGTGTTTAGAGTATTTTACTAGGCCCTGGGAGACATGAGTTTGAATCCCCTCTTGGCCATGAAGCTCACTGATTGAATTAGGCCCAGTCACCACCTCTCAGGTTAACCTACCTCACAGATCGTTCTGGGGATTAAATAAAAGAGGGGAAACCATGGACATGACCTTGATATCTTTGGAGAAAAGGTGGGATATGAACTGAACTGAACCTTGCCTTCTTCACCTCCCAGATTATTTCACAGATGCAAGGCACAGAACATCTCCAGCAGCTATTTATGTGTGACGACAAAGCATGGCATTTGCAGATGCTTCTTCATTAAGCCATTCAGAGTAATTTTCCAAGCCACTGACATAGAACAAGTTGCAGGGACTGTGATGAAGTCCTGGCTGAGTCGGCCTAAACAAAGACTGAACCAAAAGTAATTTTATTTACAAAGCGTGGGGTGGGGTGGGGTAGCAAACAAGTGCAAACAGGTGAGCAGTGAATGAAAACCAGGAGATACAAGTCTTTTTACATTTCTCTTGATGCATAGGGCTGCATGAGAAGCATGATGTACCCACAGTTGAAAAAGCTGGACTGCTTTTGACATGGACCTTAAGGCAAAGAGGCTTCTGAGAAATGTCCAGTTGGTATCACTGCTTTTTCTTTTCAATGAAAAGGTTGTTGTAAACAAAATCTGCCCTTCTTCCCTTATAGGGTATCCAAGAGCCCATATAGAGTCCTTAAGTGGGTTCCCTATCGGTAGGAGAAAATAACAGAGGCCAACCAGAGAATATTGAGAAGCAAAGCAGCTAGTAAGCCTGATTTTTACTAAAGCTGTTGCAACAGGGTGCTCCCCTCATACGCAGGAGGACGGAGGAGGTCCCAGAACCAAGGTGTGCGTGCCCTTATATAGACATTTTAAATTCCCTGCCCTGGAGCTCAAGACCACCCCTCCATACATCATACATACATCACAGAAGGGGTGTAACCCAAGACCACCCCCCATAAACATCATACCTACATCACAGAAAAGGTGGTCTACAACAGAAATTTGAATGTTGTTGTTTTTCCTGTCTGCCAGGTTCTCTGATAATGCCTTATCTGATTGCCTTTCCTGGTAGTCTGCCCATTCCTTTGAGATGGTGATTACCCAATTCCTGAGACAATGGGAAGGTTCCCTCACCCCCTCCCTCCTTGCAGCGAAAACATTTGGCCAGTTGGGGAGTCAAAATGGTTGCAGGATGGTCTTCCGTGCTGCTCCAGACATGTGGTCCACATATCTATGTACGTGCTTGGTTGGTACATTTATGAACATATATAAGACCTTAAATTTTTTAATACAAGGTCCATCAGTATTGGCGGTGTGTGTGGAAATCTGGAGTTCTTGTTACACTCTGGTCTATTCCCAGTTCCCCATCATTCAATCCCACACTACCCCTATTATGAGATGAAAATGGGAATCTGTGGGCTATTTCAGTCTTGTGTGTCTATTTCCTGCTTGTCTCCACTGCTCGCTTTCTGCCACCTCTAGCACTTCTGTAGCTGCTGTTGCTCTTGCAGCGACATTCATTTAAGCACTGTCAGGGATGGCTTATCAGAGGAAGTTGGACTTACGCCACGTCCGATTATTTGTTTAGCCTTGTACTGTCTACTTTGACTGGCAGCAGATGTCCAGGGTCAAAGTCACATCCACACCATATATGCAAAGCACTCTTGCACCGCTTGGCCAGCCACAGAGAATCCTGCGAACTGTAGTTTGTTAAGGGTGCTGAGAGTTGCTGAGACCCCTAAGCACCCTTAACAAAGTACAGTTTCTAGGATGCTCTGGAGGAAGCCATGACTGTGGAAGTGGTTTAAGAGTGCTTTAAATGTATGGGGCCTCAGCATGAGACCTCAGCCAAAGGTCTTTCACAACACCTGCTGGAGGTGAAGCTGGGAACGTCTGAATGCAAAACATGGGCCATATTTATAACACATGGCAATACAATGACTCAACATGCATTTCTGAATGCTAACGAAACCTGAAAAACCTGCCCAAAGTTCCTTAACCCAGTTTTACATCTGTTGCAGCTTTTTTCTTAATGTCTAAGCCAGCAGGGTGTGCTAGAACTTAGGCAGCTGCTAGTTTTTTATCGATCAGGCATTTTGACTGCACCTATGGAGTCTGTTTTCAGGGCCAACTACTGTACAGAAAACGTAAATAATATTGTACAGCCCATCTTTCCTACCCGAGTTATTTATTGCTGAAATCAGGCTGATGCCCCCAGGAAGGGCATTCTAAAGAGAAGATCTTTAGTGGTCTAGATGGTTTGTTTTAATTCTTCAAGAACATAAACTGTATTCCATATTCCTATGGCTGAAATCCCTAAATGAAAGGTTAGAAAGTAACATTATTCTTCAACCAAGCTGAAGACAAATAATTGGGTTAGACAGTTTAGTATGAATGATGACTTGAACAGCGCTAACTCAGTGCACTTGACCTCCTTCAATGGATTTTGTAGTGGCTGTTATCAAGTTCGTTAACCATGTTTTTGTAACTCTCCAAATATACATATATATTTGAGCAGTGGTGCTCTAGTATAATTCCCCAGGGTTCTTGAAGAAAGGAAGTGGAGAATGTTCTTTTCAAAAGCATGAAGTGGGAAAATGTTAAGAACTATTTATAGCACTTAGGCTGTGGAGATCCCAGACATTATCTGCCTATTTATAGTGGTTATTTTGGTTAAAGATGTAGCCAAAATCATTTATGTGCTTTTATCAGTCACTTACAAGTGATAACCTTCCAGAAGATATTAAGATATTAAGTGGAAACTACAAGAACAAAAAAGCCCTTATAAAATACTCACTTAGCTTGACTAAAAGCTGCAATACAGCACACACAAAGAACCAGCTCCAAGATTCTGGAGTCTGTGTACGGTATAAGATCCAACTTGAGATACAGCTGATTCCTCGGATTCCAGCAACTTGAAAAAGGGATGGCAGGATAACAGGGAACGGGTACGCTCCTATCAGTTCAATATGTTAAAGGAGGAGTGTAGAAGTTGCTTTTCTGTGGACTTCACCCACAGCGCCTATTAAATGAAGCCTTCTTGTGCATGGAACCATCTTTTTAGGACCTTGGTCAATGACCAGGTTGGAAAGATCTGCATGATTGGACCTACCCATGTGAGGCCAGATATAGTGTACAGTGGTACCTCAGGTTACAGACGCTTCAGGTTACAGACTCTGCTAACCCAGAAGTAGTACCTCAGGTTAAGAACTTTACCTCAGGATGAGAACAGAAATTGCATGGTAGTGGCGCGTCAGCAGCGGGAGGCCCCATTAGCTAAAGTGGTACCTTAGGTTAAGAACAGTTTCAGGTTAAGAACGGATCTCCAGAACGAATTAAGTTCTTAACCAGAGGTACCACTGTATCTCAATACCACATAAAAGGAGATCCCACTGCTGTTGTAACGTCTGAAGGGCTTGGAGTCCCAGACTAGGACTCAGGGGAACCAGGATCAAATTACTATTCATTCTTGAAGTTTGCACCCAAGATCGTTCTTGGGTTGGGTCCTTTCTCTCAATCTGACCTATGTGACCAGGTTGCCATGAGGGTACAATGACAGTAAGAGAATACTGCTTTGAGCTCCTTAGAGGAAAGGCAGGGTGTAAAATACAATTAATTAGGACACTTCATCAACATGGTGTAGCCACCATTCATAGATGACTGGCAGATTTCCAGCACCATCGTTTTCCCATTTCTCTCATTTGTAATTCTATAGAGGAGTGCAGCGTTTGCACATTTGCACTATTTCTAACACACAGTATATGGAAAGTACTTTTTGTATTTACGCAAAGCGCATGGAAATAGCTCGGTCTACACATTCAGCCTCCAATGGGCTTTTACCTCTGTTGTCATTAATTTTCTGTAAGGGACCATAAACACAGCTAATGCCTCTTGCATTTTTTGGCGAAGTACCACTGGTAGTGCAAAACTGAGGCATGTTTACAAATTTCAGCACCAGGTGGGGGCTTTCATATCACCCAAAGTGTTTTCAGGACTCAGTTTACACACTCAGTTACTGTTCATCGAGTGACGTTCCCACATCAGTGTTCAAAACTCCCATTGTTCTGGGCGCATTTTGCGACAGGACATTTCATTAGCGCGAGCAGTTTCTGAGCTCCGGGCGCAATACTGCGCCTAAGATTTCAGATTAAAATGGCAGAGTGGAAGGAAAGGAGGACTTTTTTCTGCCTCCTCACTTCCAGCTACTCTCTGAAGACTGGAGAAGAGACTGTCTTAAGAATATTAGGGGGGTGAGCAGAGGAAGGACTAGACCATGTGAAAAATGAACATAATATTTTAGTTGCAGTTCATTTTCAGCTTTGTATTATTGTTATAAAAAAAGTGCACCTAGACATTCCGTTGTTGCGCCCAAAACCTAGGTTGAAGGTGCCATTTAGCTCCTAGTTTTCATATATCAGTGAATGGGAAAGTGCCCTTGGCTTACTTTTCTGGACTATGTATGACCAACGTAGAAAAATATCACGTGTGCTATTTCCCTGAGTATGGGTAGCATTTATTTCTGTGGAAGGGACCTGTGTAAACGAACGTTATATCAGGGGGAACTCTAAAGAGCTTTTTTCCTTCGGAAAGTCCAATTGTCTTGCTTTTTGTCATCAAGCATTGTGATACTTTTTACACTGGATATCAAAATATCTGAAATATCATTAAAAAAAAAAGACTGTAAATAAGATATGGAATTTACTGGGAACAAAACAACATCATTGCTTCCCAGACTCTGATTTTTCTTGGTGTGTGTTGCCTGGGCAATGTCAGAGAAAATATAAATCCTCTGCCATAAAAACAGCAGCATTTTGCCCTCCAGCTCTGCAACTGACAATCTTTGTGTACAATTAAAAAGAGCTGTTGTAAGACAAGGAGGGGGAAGCCTGTCTATAAGGGTGGACTTGCACAGCCAGTGTGGAAGTATCTCACCAAAGTACTTCTTTCTGTTCCTGTGCATAAGCTCTGTGCAGTGATGAGTGAGTTTATTCCAAGACCTGCTAGTTGCTGGTCTGACACACCTTCTTCTGTTCTCTGTGCTCTCGAGACACACTAGGCTCTAAACTAGTGATCCTCAGTAGGACACGTTTTGAATGGGTATGACTGCATGTTCAGGTTCTACATCAGGAGCTGGCATCATTGGCATAGCTGTCAACTTACAGATTTGAAAATAAGGGACCAGCAGCCAAAATAAGGGACCTGCAGCCTCATCTGTTCCAGGCGTTCCAGTCTTCCTGTCCTCCTGCAGTCTGGTCAAACTCATGCTGGTAGCTTTGAGAACACTGTCCAACCAGCTTTGTAACCAGAGGTTCAACTGAATAGAATCTGAATCACATGCACCACAAGGCCTATGGAGCCTCAACTTAAGATGCCTCCCCGGTCTGGCTTTGCACTGCAAAGTTTGCAGCAGCACGTGCAACAAAATGGCGCCCAGCATTCAAAAACCCCCTCAGCTTGCATTAACTAGCCACACAAAAGGCTTGCAAGCTCCACCCCCCAGTCTTTCTTCTTATTGGGTGAGCAACACAGCCAAGCAACACAGTTGGAGCCCCCCTCCTCCCTGGCTGGCAGGGAGGAAGGGAGAGGAGCTGCTTCCTTTGAAATTTAAGGGACATCATTTAAGGGACATTTAAGGGATATCCATCAATAAGGGACAGCAGCGGGACATGGTGCTGGAATAAGGGACTGCCCCTTCAAATAAGGGACACTTGACAGCTATGATCATTGGGCACCTGACAAGGTTTCCCCCTTTAAACTAGTAGAAGCTTTGCAACTAAGAATGTGAACAAGGAAACTCATGGTTTGATTCCTATTTGTCATAAGTCTCCTCACATTTAGCCCTCCCTCTGTAATGTGCGTGGGACGCAGGTGGCGCTGTGGGTTAAAGCCTCAGTGCCTAGGACTTGCCGATCGAAAGGTCGGCGGTTCGAATCCCTGCGGCGGGGTGCGCTCCCGCTGCTCGGTCCCAGCGCCTGCCAACCTAGCAGTTCGAAAGCACCTCCGGGTGCAAGTAGATAAATAGGGACCGCTTACCAGCGGGAAGGTAAACGGCGTTTCCGTGTGCGGCTCTGGCTCGCCAGAGCAGCGATGTCACGCTGGCCACGTGACCCGGAAGTGTCTTCGGACAGCGCTGGCCCCTGGCCTCTTAAGTGAGATGGGCGCACAACCCCAGAGTCTGTCAAGACTGGCCCGTACGGGCAGGGGTACCTTTACCTTTACTGTAATGTGCAGGATACCAAAATCATTTACAAGGCTGCTGTAAGGATTACTGAGATAGTATTTGCTCTTTTAAATGCTTGAAGTGTGCTGGATAAGCACATTATAAATTGCAATGATTGGGCATTTTAAATAGCTATGCAATAAGGGAATTCTTAATTATTTCATTATATTGAATGGGCCTTTCACTTTTCAACATTGTTATGTGGAAACTGATTTAGGTTCATACCGCTATAGATGTCTCAGAGTTAGCCAGGAAAATCTGAGCAACATTCTAATGTAAACGGCTTATCCCAGCAAGGATCATTCACAGCAACAAAATTATGCAGAAAACAGAAAGTAATGAGCTCATTTTGTGATGAGTCAATTGAGGAATTTTTGATGTTTACATACTTTCAAAATATGATATCATTCATGCCACTGCGTGATACAGGACACAGGATATTTACATCTAAATATCAAACGTACCCCAGCTGAAATGGATGACAAACAGGGAGGAAATGGCCTGGACAAAGGTGGGAGAACTTCCTTGATATGAATATCAAGTTTAAGCTCCTACTGACATAGGACTGCCTGGTCACAGGATGGAAAGTGATGCACGTGTACACGCAATGTGTTTTCTTTAATGAATGAAGGCTATAAAAGTCATATCCTGGACCACTGTTTTTCCCATATTGCCTGAAAGCTTTTCATGCTATTTTCTAATCTGGAGCTGGGGCGTGTTTTTTTTTTTTTTTTAAAAAGTTCCCCCTGTCATAATGATTTCAGCAACTACTTATACAGCTCAGATACTGCTCTGCCCCTCTTGCTTTGCCTAGGGTGCCACATTAACTGTTCCAGCGCATTGCAGAGGCTAAAGCAGAGAGCGATCAGGCAGCACATCTGTTTATGCTTTCCAGACTTTATCTTCATAAGCATTTCCGGATTCATTTTAAATTTAAGCTACATGGGCATAGGAAATCACTATAAAGACAAATCAATTCCATAAGGAGCAGTCCCTGTATACATACATGTGAGTGTGGATGGAAGACATCTCATTCCAATAATTTATCCCAAGGCATCTGCAGGCAGGTATATAGGAGAATACTGTTCCCTATGGAACAAGGTGGGACCATGCCAGAATCGTTGCAGAATGCACCTAGAATCTCACCTCCAGTTCAGATGTTTTGCTTGTAAAAATGCTTAGCCATACACTGGGTGCCGGTATTATTCCTGACCCCAAATATAATAGTAATATTATTTTGGAATCCCCAAATAACACAGCAAAAGGCCAATAGCAGCAGTCTCAAGTAATCTTTTTACTGTAGAAACCGTCGCTTCAAAGGTTTGGCCAGAACGCGACAAGAAAAAGGGAGCATACATACCTAAACAAATCTGTGCCCCAGGGAAGAGGCTGTAGATTCCTCCTACTTTGGTAAAAGAGTCATTTACTAGCTTGTTATCCATGATATGTGCTGCCTGGGGGCCTCTATAACGGAAAAACCCTGCGCCACAAATGAGATGACAGCTCCACCCACTTATTAGTGTCAGCCTTGCCATCAAACAACCCCAGGCAAGCTCATTATCATTATTACTAGCTGCTGTGGATGGAAGGAAGTTATTCTTTATGATGAAAAGGACCTCAGTACAATGTATGGATTGAGGCATTCAGAACACTGTCTTCCCAGAACAGTTGTTTCAGTTCAGGAAGCCCGATTAGGTGGAAGGTTAAGCATTAATACCTTCTGCTTCTTGTGATATTTTATGGAAAACAGTTATGGGGAATTAAAAGGTCAGGAAACAGTGCCATTTATTTAAGAAACAATAAAATAATCCCTTCTGCAGAGAAGTAGCATTTCCTCTTATGTCTGACATCCTACATATCCTTGTTAGGAGATACCTATATAGAAGTTTATTTCAGGAGAGTCCCAATTTATACTTTATATTTGACTTTCTTCTGTACTGTTTTATTCTGGATGGCTTTATTTGATATTTTAATGTTGCTTTCTTTGAGCTTTGTTTCCTTAAAATATAAAGAAGTATAGAAATGAGATATAATGAAGTATAATCAGCCCTACCAACAGGCTAAAAAATAGCTTCTATCCGTGGGCTGTTAGGCTGGTGAATGAAAAATAACATAGTGAAATTGACTTGTGAGGTGGTGTTGGTTTCAAGATTGTGTTGCAAAGCCATATTTTAGTGCACTTCTTATATATCCTATTGAACTTCATGAACCCAAAGAGTAGTATAATGTCGAGAAAATGGAAATAGGTACTTGGAAATAATGGTCTTCTTAAGGCAAGGTGAGTGATGGAAGTTTTCTTCTGGCCATGTAGGCAGACTCCAAATGTGAACTGTAAAAAGAGAGGCTTTCCCCTCCCCAGAAACTGAAAGCTGTAAATGCTACCATGCTATTGGCACCCGCAAAACCTTGACTCCAAACCAGCTACGTGCCAGTCCACAAGCTAATATATATTGAAATTATTTGAATTTCTGCAAACATTGACCTGTGTTTGAATGATGTTCATCCAGGGAATGATATTAAGTGCTGGGTTGTAATAACCTTAATGTCTCTTGATGATAGCACTGAAATCCTACTGCCATGGCAAGAATATATATGTGACATGTAAAGCAAACCCAATGCATTTTTCTAAAAAAAATGTTTAGGGACACTCTCATTTTCCTACTCATTGAAATACTGCTCCTCAATGAGGCCAAACTTAGATTCACAAAATGTTTAGGGGTATGCGTACCCCTACATCCCTCCAGAAAAAAGCACTGAGCAAACCTATGCCGAAAACATTCAAAAAGGTACCTATAACCTGGTAGAACTTACCACTGGATTCCGATATCCCACTTTTGTCATTCAAGCAGCAGCAGTGATACAAACATAATCTAATGCAACATCCTACTAAAAGGCAGCCTAGGCACAGATAGACAGCTCTGCTCTACTGAAATCCCTTGCCGTACTCCTTGATGAAGTGTTCTATTGATGCAAAGCTCTGTCAGCTTTTGGGAAATGGGGATGCTCTGACAGCTTTGGCGAATTGGCTCAGAGTGCTGGCCAATAGCTGTGCTTCTCTCACTCCACAGACCCCAGTACTGATGCAGGATTCCTCTAATAATAATAAATTTTATTTATACCCCGCCCTCCTCAGCCAAGACCGGGCTCAGGGCCAGATATAAAACAATTGATTGAAATACAACTTAAAAACAGATTTAAATACAACATTAAAATGCAGCCTCTTTTCAGTAAAAACTCAAATCAAAATTTTTTTTGGGATGAAAACGTTAAATCTTCACCAAGGCCAACTATCCAGACTGGTCCTACATGGGCCAGAAAAAAAGCCAAGGAAGTCCTCAAATAGGAGTTCCATCACAGAAGGAGAAAGGATAGAGGGAAAGGGGATCAAGCTGATTCCAAGCCTAAGGCCAGGTGGAACAACTCTGTCTTACAGGCCCTGCGGAAAGAAATCAGATCCTGCAGGGCCTTGGTCTCATGAGACAGAGCGTTCCACCAGGCCGGAGCCAGTGTTGAAAAGGCCCTGGCTCTGGTTGAGGCTAATCTAACTTCCTTAGGGCCCGGGACTAATCTAACTTCCTTAGGGCCCGGGACCTCTAGGTTGTTGCTATTTATGGACCTTAAGGTCCTCTGTGGGGCATACCGGTCCCGTAGGTACAAGGGTCCTAGGCTGTAAAGGGCTTTAAAGGTCAAAACCAGCACCTTAAACCTGACCCTGTACTCCACCGGGAGCCAGTGCAGCTGGAAAAGCACTGGGTGAATATGCTCCCATAGCAGAAACCCTGTGAGGAGCCTCACTGCAGCATTCTGCACCCTCTGGAGTTTCTGGGACAGCTTCAAGGGCAGCCCCGCGTAGAGCGAATTACAGTAGTCAAGCCTGGAGGTGATCATCGCATGGATTACTGTGGCCAGGTCGGGGCGGGATAGGTAAGGGACCAAGTGCTTGATCCTACGCTAGGTCCAAACTGTACTGCAGGGATGGGAAACCTGTGGTTTTTGAGAGGTTATTGGACGCCAACTCCCACCATCCCAGCAAGCATTAAACTGATAAGAACAGACACTACACTTAGCCAAAACACCCATCCCAGCCAGCATGGCCCATAGCGATGGATGAGAGTTGTAGCCAAAGAACATTCCTTAATATTGCTTTCCACTGTAGTGCCCCCCTCCCAGGGAAGCACAGAAGAGGGTGACAAGATTATGCATTCCAGATTAATGTTTCCACAAATTTCTCCATCTACAGGAGAGAACCAAGAACCTTTTCATATACTGCATTTTTAAGGATGCGAAAGTGTGAATGCAACAAACCAGTATTTTTTAAAACGCACGAGTTACACAGATGCAGTCAATACGGAGTTAAGATTGGCTAAAGCGCCATGTATGCTTGGCAACAAACCTGGTTTCTTGCTGAGCGATGTGTGAAATGGGCCAAGTATTCCCTGCAGAAGGAGATTTTTATTTGTAAGGATCTCTGAGTATCTTTGCAAATATATACAGTGGTACCTTGGGTTACAGATGTTTCAGGTTGCAGACGCTTCAGGTTACAGACTCTTCTAACCCAGAAACAGTACCTCAGGTTAAGAACTTTGCTTTAGGATGAGAACAGAAATCACACGGCGGCTGTACAGCAGGCCCCATTAGCTAAAGTGGTACCTCGGGTTAAGAACCGTTTCAGGTTAAGAACGGACCTCCAGAACGAATTAAGTTCTTAACCCGAGGTACCACTGCATATATATTAGAAAAGCTCTTCACTCATGTGCCAACAGTGTAAACTCTGGTGACTCCCAATTTGTCAAATGTTCCTGCATTTGGCTAAAATCAGAGCTGTTTAACAAAGAAGCTGCATGCATAAAACCTGACAGAGCTATCGAGTGAGTAGAAAATGTCTTTTTAAAGCAAAGACGACCAGTCTCCGTCATTGAAATACGTTTGTTGTATATATCTTTATTATTCTCCCACTGTAAAGTCTGTTACATATGCACCTAATAAAAATGAACATTTGTCCCAGGAGGTTGCACTGTACATGACTTGAAATTTCATTTCAAGACAACTTATGAGAAAATCAATTTGGTATGTTGGGTTACATAAATTAGTGATGACAGGTTTTTGTGCATAAAACATTTATGAGAGGGCTAGGAGATCATGATACACAAACTTTTAAGAATAATTTTTGATACCATATTCTGCTCTTTACTGGGAACCATGTGTTCACATGCCACTTTTTATTTATTTCTATTTCAGTCCATGATATATTGCTATCTTGGCAGCAAGTTTCCTAATAAAGGGGTTCATATACTTGTCTGTAAAAGGTGGTTCCTCGTTTGCAGAGAGTCTTCTATTGCCATTTGTATGAAAGGAGAAAATAAAATTTTATATGCATAAAGAGCAAAAATATTGGCAAAGTTAGAAATTCATCTACCCCGTCTTCATGTTTTATAGGCTTTGATTTCATAAACAAAAGTATCTATTTGCAGCCCACTGTAGCGTTTGTGACGCTAACATGGTTGTGAAACCACATTGCTGTTTGGCTTTACATCTGTGTGATGCTCATTCACATATCTTTGGACAGACTGAGTGTAGGGCTTAGATGTCCTTTGCCACTTCAACGTTGAAGGTTCTTGCATTTTTTTTTAAAAAAGTAAGCATGTTTCATTACATTTATGAAGTGGGAAGTATTTATTGCTCGGTTTGCTAGATGAAGTCCAAAGATTCTGGTGTTGTTTACTTACTCTGAAATTTGTAGTTTTCAGGCGGACAGATCTTGTTCTGTGTGACTGAATCTGTGGGGATGGGAAATGAAGGATATTATTTAGAGCGGACCAACAGATTTGCATAGAAGCAGACACTAAACTGGGAGATCTATTTGCACACTGAATGGGAGAATCACCTTTCAGCCTGGATGTTGAACCCACCTGGCCTAGTAGGTTCAAGACTGAGCTAAAAGGAGATCCTGCATTCAGATAACTGTAGGATTCCTCAGTCTGAATATTCTTTTATACACACTGAGAAGAAAGTGGAACAGTGTAAGGCCCACTCATAATTTCCATGCACATAAATGCGTAGGGATAGGTAGGCTCAGTAATGCAGCTAGACTGGTAAGTTAAAGGTAAAGGTACCCCTGACCGTTAGGTACAGTCGCAGACGACTCTGGGGTTGTGCGCTCATCTCACTCTATAGGCCAAGGGAGCTGGCGTTTGTCCGAAGACAGCTTCTGGGTCATGTGGCCAGCATGACTAAGCCGCTTCTGGCGAACCGGAGCAGCACACGGAAACGGCGTTTACCTTCCCACCAGAGTGGTACCTATTTAGCACTTACACTCTGACATGCTTTCGAACTGCTAGGTGGGCAGGAGCTGGGACCAAACAACGGGAGTTCAACCCATCGCGGGGATTCGAACCACCAACCTTCTGATCAGCAAGCCCTAGGCTCTGTGGTTTAGACCACAGCGCCACCCGCGTCCCAACTAGACTGGTAGGCAGTTCAAATAGCAGCAGTTGGGTCACACAGTCAGTTTTTCCTAAGTGCCAGCAGGCATGGCTTCTTCTTTGCCACACACACATGTGTGATCAGATGGGGAAATGTCGTTGTGGGCTGAAGTGTTATGTGGATATAGTCAGAGGTATTTTTATGCACAAAGAAAATGGAAGGTGTTTGACTATGGATATTGAAATAAGAAAAGCAATATCTATGCACTGTCAAGTTCACACATTCACATTTCCCTTAAAATATGGAGGACTTGTGTGCGATTGATGAGCAGGGATCATCATTTCTTGTGCATAGGAAGAACTAGTTTTGTGAGACAGCTCTATGTGCGTATTGTGTACTGGCATGTTAACATGGGAGTGGATGATGTGCAGATTTGCTTACGTTTAAGTGCACACACAGCTATGGTTTTATGTTAAAAAGTAATAATCAGATCACTTACCTAGAATCCATTTTTCGGATAAACACTGTATGTCCATATTATTTCTAACCCTGTATTCTCCAATGCAGATTTTAGCCTGACGAAGAGTTTTGCACACTTTTCCCCCACAAAGCTGCACCAGCTCACATAGTTTCTTATAGGGTGGTTGACTAGCAGGAGATATGAACATTGCAGGATGATTTGAAAAGAGTTTCTGGTGAACTTCTCTATTTGGAAGGTAGCGCTGAAATCTGCAGATCTGTTTGAAGAGAAAAAAGGAACTATTCTGATGCACTCTTTAGAAACTGAATTTTGCACATAACAGCTCACGTGCACATGAAGTCTACCAATGCAGAGTCTTAGAGTTAAAGCTAACCGAGATATAAGTGCGATAGTTATATACCAAAGTCTCATACCTAAGACTAGAAGAGATCCATAGGACTTTGTTTTTAGAAAACAAAGTCAGGACAACATTGATATTAATCAACCCATTTTTTTAAAAAAACATTTTACACACAGCGATATTTATTTAAATGAACCAAAATGCCCTCTTTTTAAAATAAATAAATAAATCAGTACAAAATGTGTTTGCTCAGGAGTATATTCCCCTGCACTTGATGAATTTTACCCCCAGGTAAGATAGGATTGTTTGCCTCTCCTCGCAAACCTCCAGGCAGTGTCGAAGTCGCCACACTCCCAGGTTCTAAGTCAAAGAATCAACCAAGAGAATAACCAACTGCCAACTTCTTCCCCAATACCATTTATTCTTTGTGAAATACATTTGCAATGCAAATACAACACAAATGCTAACAAATTCCTTAGGTGGATGGAGCTAATGTGTTAGTCAGGGGCCAGCAAACTTTTTCAGCAGGGGGCCGGTCCACTGTCCCTCAGACCTTGTGGGGGGCCGGACTATATTTTGAAAAAGAGGCAAAGAACCATGCATAACGCCCTGAGATACTATACTGGGAATACTTGTTAGTATATAAACCATGGTTAGTACCAGTGCACGTATCAACGGTTAACGGGGTAGGCCTCCAGATGTTGTGATGGTTGGTGGCTGCCAGTGGTGTTGGGAGCTGAAGTTCAAAAACAACTGGAGAGTCATAGGTTTTCCAACCCCGAGTTAAACACGTAAGTTAACATGGACAACGTACACACTCTTTAAAATGTTAGAACCTCCTCAGGATAAATACAATTTATACACTTTTCAGTTATTCGAAATAGCATTTCTCTGCCTTTAGAGACATTTAAGCTAATCAGCAAAATCCAAGAGAAATAAAACAATCTGCAAGAGACATTAATCTAGCTTTGCTTTATCTAAAATTAATAATCAAACCAGATTGTGCTAAAATTGTCCCATCGCTTTTGCGGCGCTAAAGCTTCCAACCTGAAGCTGATTAGAAGTGACAAGCTCTGTTTATGTTAAAAGCCAGCAAGAGCCAGAGTTTGTTAGAAAGAACATACACACAATGTAACTTGCTTTGTAATCCTGCTGTTTTACACATTTTGGAGGACATGATTTAAAGGGCCTGCTGTATTCCGGCTTGTTCAACATTGTTCCTGAAAGCTTTTATTTGTTGTGGTCGTAACAAAAAGTCATTTTGTTTTCACAGTGGTTCCAGTGGTACTGGCAATGTACTCGAGTAGACAAGGAAATTGAACAAGGAAAAAGAAATGGCTTCTATTTTATGTTTCACAATAAAGATGTAAAATCAGGAAATGCCAGAGAGGAAAAGTTCTAAACCATGATGTCAAGGGCTGCTGTGCATTTAAATACTTACATGCTGCACAGCTGGAATGGCTAGTGCTGAGATTATGAACAGAGCCTATGGGGCGAGTTGTCCATTTGAAACTGGAATTGGCAATCAGATTCTTTGAAAGAGACACGGCACTTCAGTTTCTACAGAAACTGTTCACATTTAAAAGCAATCAAAATGTATGCTTCCTTGCTCCATTAAATCAATGGAGCAGCAATCAAGTACCGTATTTTTCGCTCTGTAAGACACACTTTCCCCCTCCTAAAGAGTAAGGGGAAATGTGTGTGCGTCTTATGGAGCGAATGCAGGCTGCGCAGCTATCCCAGAAGAGCAAGAGGGATCGGTGCGCACAGATCCCTCTTGCTCTTCTGGCTTCAGGGATAGCCACGCAAAGCCTCTTGAGCGAAGAGGGAGCACTCCTCCCTCTTTGCTCAGGAGGCTTTGCGTTGCTTTCTTGTTTCCCTCCTCTAAAAACTAGGTGCGTCTTATGGTCGGGTGCGTCTTATAGAGCGAAAAATACGGATATATATATATATATATATATATATATATATATATGCAGGTTTTGGTGTCCTCGGGTGTCTTCCCGTGTAAAAGTTGGGGTGTCTAGGCGACGTTTCGACGAGGTCTCACTCGTCATCTTCAGGCTGGTGCTTTCGGCTTCTTGTTACTGGAACAGAGCAGGATCTCAGTGTTTGAGTTCCTATAAATACTGTTGAGGGGGTGTGGTGTATAGCCTCCAATGTTCTGGGCAGAGAGGAAGTTCCCAGGCTAGTGTGCCTTTTCTTCTTTTGTTCCTTATATCAAGGGCACTACAGATAAAATTAGCAAAATCCTCCATAAACACAATATCAAAACAGCCTTTTGCACCAACCAAAAAATAGCCAATATCCTCAGAAACCCCAAGGATAAAATCCAGTTGGAAAACCAAGGGGTCTATGAAATACCCTGCAAAGTCTGCCCAGCCACGTACATTGGACAAACAAACAGACGAATAAATGCACGTATCGCAGAACACAAGAATGCCGTCAAAAAAGAAGAAAAAACTTCCTCTCTTTTCCAACACATGAAAGAAACAGGACACAAAATTAATTTTGCAGATTCCAAATTGCTCTTTAACATGGAACATCACCACAAGAGAATAATCATGGAAGCCATCGAGATAGAGAAACACCCTCACAACATGAACAAGCGTGACGACACATCCCGCTTGCCAGACATCTGGAAATTAGCCCTCCCCACAAAAACTGACACCAGATCCAGAGGCACACAGAACGCCATCACCAATCAACCACACCAGACCCAAACCCGGACCCTCTCCACAGATAAATTACAGACACCATCCAGTAGCCAAACCATGGTGGCACCTCCGGATGCTGCACCCCCCTGCAATCCCTACACAGATCTGGCTGACACAGGCCACAAAACCACAGCTCGCCCCTATACACGAAGCCAAGCCAGAGCACAACTAAGTGCAGTACAGCCATCTTCTCAGAAAAACTCTTCACAAAGTTCAAGAGGTCAAGACACAAAGACTTTAGCAACTAATCCACACCTAATGACCCACCTAAGTGGTACTCAGGATATCACTCAAGAAATCACTCAAGATATCCCTCAAGTAATTAAGGAACAAAAGAAGAAAAGGCACACTAGCCTGGGAACTTCCTCTCTGCCCAGAACATTGGAGGCTATACACCACACCCCCTCAACAGTATTTATAGGAACTCAAACACTGAGATCCTGCTCTGTTCCAGTAACAAGAAGCCGAAAGCACCAGCCTGAAGATGACGAGTGAGACCTCGTCGAAACGTCGCCTAGACACCCCAACTTTTACACGGGAAGACACCCGAGGACACCAAAACCTGCATTCCTGTACCCGTGAAAATCTACGAAAGCAAATATATATATATATATATATATATATATATATATATATATATATATATATGAGTTTAGGTTAGTGTTTTAAACTACTTCCATTCTTCTAGCTGTGAGAACTCTCACACACATGTTAATGAATACCTGTAGGTCAGGGCATGAGGCTCCCTTTCCCATATTGCACCTACTATGAACACCTGAAAAGGTGACATCAACAAGAGTAGGTTTGCTAGGGCTGCCATATTTAAAAAACTGAAAATCCAGACAGAAAAGTCTAGTTTCCTGTGAGGTGCCCTCCACCCACGTTCAAAAAAACACATGCAAAATTAAATGCCCATGGAAGTTACGAGTCCACTTGCCCATACATATCTAAGTTTATAATTTCGAAAACAACAACCACCGCCACCAACCCTCTTTCAACTTGTAGCATCCCTGTCTGGTGGTCATTCCAAGGTGACCAGTAAAGTGACTTGCGAAATAGCATCTTTTCAGTAGCATACCCACGGACTGAAAATCAGGCCAACTTTTTGTTTGTATGATATTCTATGTATGATACCCAAAATTATTATTGTGCATGTTTTACATGCATGATGAAGGCCATCACAAATTACAAGAAAGACAGAAAGAAAGATGGGACACTTCAGAGACCTTCTCTGTGAGAGTGCTGTTCCACCATTTTTTCCATTACCAGTCGAAAACTAATGTGCTATATTAAGTATATTTCCTCCTTAGTTATTGCCTCTCTTTGCTTGTATCATTCAAGTTATGTTCCATGCCCTAGAAAAAAGGGGACGGAGCACAAACTAGAGCATGGACAATTTAACTAAAATGTGCCTTTCCACTGTATGTTGCAAGATAAGCCTTAATACTCACACACTGATAAGAAAAGTTAATTTCAATAATTGTCTGAAATACAACCTTCCAGTGGGAATGCTTTGCGAAAGTGTTTGGCAGATGAATCTATTGTCTGGCAAATTTTCAATTTCATATTGAAAATGTCTGAATCACTTTTTCCTGCATAGCAAATACAATTTCTACCAGAAGGAAGTACGTGTGCCTATATTCTAGATGAAAGTGATTTTCTAAAAGCTATATATGAATTCAGAATTCGTATGGCGATTGTGAGGGAGCTTCTTTCTAATGAAGAAACCCTCTTTTTTTGGTCTTTTCAGTGTTGCCTTTGCCTTACCGCACAACATTTGTATGTTTGTTTATTACTGTGGTGCACTGAAACTGAAAGAGCTTTTATTCCAATAATAACAGTTATCAGAGAGATTGTTGAAAGCGAAAGCCTGGCAAACATGCTCCCCAAAGATTTCTTTCCCAAAGTTCATCATAAATGGAATACTACATTAAGAGCTGCACTTTGTTTTATTAACCAAAAATACTCATTATGCTAGACCTTCTGTTCTATCTAAAACAAACTACAATTATTAAAAGCACAGTCCGGGTACATTCTTTATTCTTTAATTTTAGCCGAGATGCCATTAAGACGCCTAACAGTACCTCGTAGTGTGCCAAACATTTTCTTTTTATTTCAGGCATCATTTGTGCTGCAAATGTTAGAATAAGTGATGGGAAGGGAACACCATCCTCTTGGGAATCTACAAATAACTTTTTAAAAAACTCCATACCCCACTTTTTCATGCTTTAGGATGGTCTTAGCCACCATAGGTTCACCTTCCTTAAGTTTTCAGATTCAAAGCTAAAGGCTGAAGTCATTCAGCTACTTCTCTGAATAAAGATGTTCTTGCTAAAACTACATCTACAGTGACATGCAACGAATGAGAACAGGTCTTTCAATACTGGAGGCTGTTGGGAAACAATGGCATCAAGGTCAACATGAATAAACATGAGTTTTGGCAAAGGATTAAGAACCAGCTTCAAACTTCAAGTTCGACGTCTAGTTTAAAGCCAATCCTTGCATTCTTTGCAATTCCACCTCCCCCCCCCAAAAAAACTTGAAAACCTGTAGAATCCTGGCATTTATTAAAACAGAAAGGACTAGCAGAAATCCATACAACATGGTGCTTACAGTGCTGAATTATTTCAGCTGGCAGCTCTTAGAAGACAGATTTACAAATCCACGCTTAATTTCCTTCCTTAAAAAACTGCACCGAACTTTAAAAGCAAATCAGGAGAGAATGTGATTACGCTCAACAACAGATGACTCAACCAGCACCTGAGAATTTTTTGTTAGTCCTGCGGACGGATTGCTGAACTTCCTGTTTCAATAAAATACCAAACAAGTTCAGTTTCCTTTACAAATAAGCTATTACATCAATAATTTTCAGTTTTTGTCTGCCTTCCAACATTTTCTTTGGCAAATGTAGAAACACTCTAATTAAAGAGCCCAGAAAAACAAGCATCATTCATCACAGACGTAGCAAACATCTGAAAGAACACTGCACTGGTGAATACTCTTATTGAATTTGAAGAGAAAATGACTTTTGCCATATGGAAGGTCTAGAATAGGTGTAGCCAACATGGCGCCCTGCAGATGTTGTGAACTTTAACTCCTATCATCCCTGAGCATTAGTCATGGTGGCTGACAGCATTCCACAACATCTGAAGGCAATGGCATAGGCTACCTCTGCTTTAAGTAGGCAGAGATGCTCCCAGAACACTTTATAAAGGTAAACCGTTTATTATACAGCACCAGAAACGCGATACACCGACTTACAGAACTGAGTAGGCCATATACTGGTCTTTGCTCCAAGAGGCATCTTTCATCACATGTTGACAAAAGCCCCTAAGACCCTGTTGATAGGAAGCTCTTAGAGGCAGCAGGGGTCTCCATCAACAGACCGGGGTGTCTTGCCAAAGGCAAGGTGGTTCAGAAGTGATATAAAATACACAACTGAGTGAGAAGATTGAAGCAAGCCCTCAAGAAGCAGCAAAGCGACTCCCCCAGGTAGCCTCAGTTTGCACGGCCCTGTGGCCGATTGGCCCCTGCGCGAGCTTCAAAGAAACTCTGCCCAAACCGTCCGATTTTATAGATAGCCAGTGTGGCTTCCAAGACTGGCGACGTGCAGATCATCCATTAGCCACCCCCTCCCAACGCCCCACTTTCTCAAAACAATGTCCAACATCAAAGAAGGTACCTAGCATTATCCTCCAAAACTGATTAAGGCAGCTGTGTGTGGGGCCTCGCCTCCTCCCCACATTCTTGGGACATTAAAGACTGTTCTCACACCATCAAAAATTTTCACAAGACCAAGGGAGGGGGAAGGAACAGAGACAGGAAGGGTAACCATGTCAGATCACTAGCTCCTCGATACATTTTTCTTCTGGATGCATTTCCCATACACGGGGATGGAGGTGATTTTCGTTTGATTCCTTCTCCCTCTGCACCACCAATGGGCTTCAGAGGGTTTGATGGCCCTTTGGGAAAGCATTAGTGGCAGGTGGAAGGTAGATTGGCAAAAATCACAGCCTTCCCTGTTCCACTGATGGAAGCGTCCACTCAATGAAATAAGCTTGCATCAGCAGTAGGATACCAGGGGACACAAACCGATGTAAATCACAGCAGGTGGGAAACAATAGACAGAGGGGAAGGAAGGAAAGGAAAGGGGGTGCATGGGGGAAACAAACAACATACTGAGAGGATGAGTGGAAGAGTCCAAAGGGAAGAGAGTGAGTGATCTATAGTCAGTCATTTTAACCAGAACACTGCATTTACTAAACTGGGCAGGGGGAGGGATACAAGGTAGAGTATATTAAAAAAATAACATTGCAATCATGGTGTATGAACAAATTGTCACTTTCCTTTCAGGTTTAAGTGGCGGTTGGGGGCACATTCTTTTAAAAGCAAAGCTATAGGGAATGCAATTGCAACCGCTACTGCTACAAAACCACCAGTTCATTCACATGTTGCACTCATTTCTACAAATGTTCAAGTGTTGTGTGAAAGAGTGCATACTTGTTGATTTGTACAGTTCAACTATTGTTGAATGTAACACGCGAACCCTCCTAATAGATGATCTAGTACAATGCAAGGTCTTTGAATCCCTTTCAGGGATAGGACGAGATGGGTGGTTTTAGGGATCACAAGCTTTTTCTCTCTCGGGAGCAGCTTTCTCACACACTTCTCTACCATCAATAGATGAAAGAAGAAGATATCAAGCCCAGCAATCTAACTTTTTTTGGAAAGATAACACCTGAAAACATAAAGCAAGGAAGAATGTGCAAATATCTTTGTTTTGAATTTTACAATCTATCACATTCAGGAACCAAAACACTGCTGGTTTAAATATGTGTTTTTCTGAAGTCAAATGATAACACAGCAGGGGAAAATAAAATAAAATAATTGGCTATAAAAGCAATCGCCCTACACATATTTATTAAGAAGCAAGTCCCACTGTAGGGACACTGATATGTGTCTGTAGCACTGGAGCCTTCAAGCACTTGAATTTGAGTGAATGTTACACTGTTTGAGCTAGTTCGGGTTGCCATATGTCCTCTTTTTGTAGGACATGTTCTCTTTTTCATGGGTGTGTAGAATGAGAGTCGTCCTAGAGATCTATAGCTAAAAGTAGAAGCTTTTCAAAATATGGCAAAACTAGTACAGCGGTACCTCAGGTTACAGACGCTTCAGGTTACAGACTCTGCTAACCCAGAAATAATACCTCGGGTTAAGAACTTTGCTTCAAGATGTGAACAGAACTCATGCTCTGGCGGCCCATTAGCTAAAGTGGTACCCCAGGTTAAGAACAGCTTCAGGTTAAGAACAGACCTCCAGAATGAATTAAGTTCTTAACCCGAGGTACCACTGTACAGTCATACCTCATGTTATGTCCGCTTCATGTTATGTTCTTTCACGTTACGTCCCGCGGCGACCCGGAAGTACCGGAAAGGGTTACTTCCAGGTTTTGCTGCTCACGCATGTGCAGAAGCACAAAATGACATCACGCACATGTGCAGAAGTGGCGAACAGCAACCCGCGTGTGCGCAGACGCGCTGCTGCGGGTTGCACTCTTTTCATGTTGCGAACGGGCCTCCGGAACGGATCCCATTCGCAACCAGAGGTACCACTGTATAGGCCGAGAACCATTTTGACTGGGGGTTCCGTTCCTGGCCCCCGCACATGTCGACAGAGTGCGCACAAGCCTGCTTTGCCC
Organism: Podarcis melisellensis; assembly: GCF_964234715.1. NCBI lineage: Eukaryota > Metazoa > Chordata > Lepidosauria > Squamata > Lacertidae > Podarcis > Podarcis melisellensis. The sequence continues at coordinate 99,968,965 of NC_138530.1, read as the reverse complement.
CAGTTCCACCCCGTTTCGCCCCCTCCATTCCACCCTCTTCCAGGTCCAAAAGGACCCACACATCGGTGGCCATGCGTCAATTGATGCACGCAAAAAGATTGCCCCCTGTACTGTTTTTATCAAATCCAATTTACTGTTTCAAGCACAAATGGCTTGCCCATTCATTTGAATGGACTGGGCTGATCCACGTCTCCACATGCCCCACAATGCAGAGGAGATATGTGCTGAACACACCCAAGAGCTGCTCCCTGGTTTATTAGGCAAAGCCCCTGCCAGGCACAGGAATCCTGCCCATGTTAATAAACATGCCAAACAGAAAGATAAATCTGCTTCCTGCAAATGCCGGGAGCCGTGAAAAGGCAAGCAAATGAAAATGAGTGGTCCTCATACTAGCTAACTATGGGTGGGATGCATGGAAGGAAGTGGGGGAGGGAAAATAATCAGCTCAGAATACAAAATTTGTCATCGCCTGAAACTGATAGGTAGCAGGTTTTAGGGCTAACAAGAGGAATACACTCAAGACCTTATATGAGCAGCCTTAGAAATGCAATTCTTTGTATTTTAATTTGTTGTAAGCTGCCCTGGGACCTCAGGGTGTAGGGCAGGCTCAAGAAATTAATGATAATTAATAATAACTGCATATAGATGGGGCTATATAATCTTTGGGAAGAAATAAAGAGAGCTGTTATTGGTTTGTGCGTATGTCTCTTCACATAGGACATTAGAACATCGTTGGGCAGGAGGAGGCAGCAAATTCATTATCATGATTGCATTGTTTATCGCCAGTGAGTGAGAAGAGGCATTTGTTGAATGTTCTTCCTGTCTTGGGCTGGAAAACATCTCTGTGCACCTTGCAGAAACAACAGGAATAATTAATTGCCACAGAATAACCCCCTTTGTGTGTTGAACGTGTGTATTATTATTATTATAGAACAAGGAATGCAAGTTAGCTTTGCGTCTAGAATTTTAACATATAAGTTTCTGGGGCAAAAATTCTCTAAAGACTTACAGCTGAAATTCTGTCCATTCAAAACTTGTGAGTGTCCAACAGATATGCGAACATTTATAGCGTGAGGCAGATTTCTAGTCTAAATATTCAGCAGTTCTCCCTTCCATATAAAACAGGACTAACATCTTAAGGGGGGGGGGGTGGAATCAATTTTGTCCGCATAATATGCAAAGCAGATTTATGATCATTTTTATTGCTAGATATACTACTATAAATGAATGATAAGGAAGAGCCAATAAAGATTCCTAAACAGCTGCCTAACACTAACGAACCACGGTTTTTCTCTTGTAAGATTTAAGACAACTATAAATAGTAAGCTCTGAAGGTCTGTTTCTCCAGCTGTTTATCTAAAGCAGCAGTAAATTGTGGAATATAAGCTATTAAAAGAACCAAGGAATCAGGATTCGACCCAAAAGATAAACACTCATCTTCACACATTTTGTATCAGAAGCTTTAACACATACTGCTTTGACATTTGAAGATAATGCCAAGTGTAAAATTAAAAAAAATCAAAGTAAAGAAGGGTCATTTCTCAAACAGACTGATGCGAAAAGTTACACAAACAGTGAAGTGCAGTTGATTTAACCACAGCACTATTATATTATATATACGATATCTTTATTGTCATTGTCCCTTGCGGAACAATGAAATTGAAAAACTACATTAAAATTACATAAAAACTACATAAAACTATATAAAAACTACATAAAACTACATAAAACATTCAAAACTCCCCAAAAAACTCTAAAACCCCATTTTAAAATACACTATACTACAGAGACCCCTTATGCTGCGTTTAGAACCAGAATTGCATTAGCGTAGAAACTGTTTTTCAGGCGGCGAGTCCTGGCTTTTATAACCCTATACCTTCTTCCAGAAGGCAGAAGCTGAAAGAGATAATTTCCGGGGTGCGTACTATCAGTGGCGTAGCGTGGGGGGTGCAGGGGGGGCCAGCCGCACCGGGCTCAACATCTGGGGGTTAGGGTTAGGGGGCGCAAATCCACGCGTTAGGGGGCGCAAATTACTTGCCTTGCCCCGGGTGCTGACAACCCACGCTACGCCACTGCGTACTATCATGTGCTATCTCTGCCGCTTTCTTATGGCACCTGGCAGCATAGATTTGATCTAAGGTGGGAAGAGTGCACCCAATAATTCTCTCTGCAGTCTTTACAACCCTGGATAGCATTGTTTTTTCCCTGGCCGTGCAGCTCCCAAACCACACGCACAGACCATAAGTTAGTACGCTCTCCACAGTGCAATGGTAGAATGCCATCAACAGGTCCTTTGAGAGATTGTTTTTCCGGAGAATTCTCAGAAAATATAAGCTCCAAATACAAGCGAAGGCTGCAATCCTAAACACACTTTCAGGAGGATGTCTTTGGAATTGATGAACCTAATCTATGAAAGCCTTTTACAAGCGTACGTGAGTTTAGAGAAATTCATGGAGATTCAAAGGCTACTAGCTGCTGTGTTGGAGGCAGTAAGTCTCTGGACACTAGTTGCTGGGGAACCGAAAATGGGGAGGGCGTTGTTTGTGCTCAAGGCCTGCTTTCAGGCTGGCTTCCACCACCTTCTGCTTGGACACTATGAGAACAACAACATGCTGGACTAGATGGGCCTTTGGTGTGATGCAGCAGTGTTCTGGATAGCTCAGTTGGTTAGAGCGTGGTGCTGATAATGCCAAGGCTGCAGGTTCGATCCCCATATGGGCCAGCTACATATTCCTGGATTGCAGGGGCTTTGAGCAGATGATCCTCAAGAGTCCCTTCCAACTCTACAATTCTATTCTTCTTATGTTTTTAACTTGCATTGGTTCAAAATACTTCTACCCCATGAGATGGGCCAAAAATTCAGATCTCACACAATTCAAAGCTTGGGATGTAACCCACTGTCAAGTGAAGACGAATTCATGCTTACCCATGCATATATACTATCAACTTTTTTATTGCTACTTGCCAGTGAAAAGTTCTCTATTATTATGTGCTCATCAGGGTGAGCTGGAGAGATGAGCTCAAACACGCTTCTTTGCCAATGACTGCAATACTAAGTGGTGACCCACATGTGTAAAACAGCCATTGAAGAACAAAACAATTCAAGACAGGATTTGCCTATTATCCGACACCTCCTCAAAGACAACGGGCTGGTATCAGGCTCGTCTTCGGCAAAACTGAAACAGTACGTTTCCGAACACAATTCAAAGTGTTGGTGCTGACCTTTAAAGCCCTAAACGGCCTCGGTCCTGTATATCTGAAGGAGCGTCTCCACCCCCATAGTTCTACCAGGAAACTGAGGTCCAGCGCTGAGGGCCTTTTGGCGGTTCCCTCATTGCGAGAAGCAAAGCTACAGGGAACCAGGCAGAGGGCCTTCTTGGTAGTGGCACCCGCCCTGTGGAACGCCCTCCCACCAGATGTCAAAGAGAACAACAACTACCAGACTTTTAGAAGACATCTGAAGGCAGCCCTCTTTAGGGAAGCTTTTAATGTTTGATGTATCACAGTATTTTAATATTTTTTTGGAAGCTGCCCAGAGTGGCTGGGGAAGCCCAGCCAGATGGGTGGGGTATTATTATTATTATTATTATTATTATTATTAATAATAATAATAATAATAATAATTTTATTATTATTATTATTATTATTATTATTATTATTATTATTATTATGAATTGCTCTTTGCATTCACTGAAGGGACTTAGATGCAGTGAAGGCTGCTGCTGGAGGAAGGAGGGGAAAGATGATTTTCTGCAGATTCCCCCTTCTTCCTGCAACATCGTTGGAGGGGCGTTCCCAGCTACCCCACTCCCTGTTTTTGGAAGTCTTCTAAGAAGCTGCTGCTGGAGAAGGACTGTGAGCAGCATCATGGGACGAGTGTTTCTAGGACCAAGACAAAGGCAAGGTGCTAAGCTCCCTTGTTATTTTTCTGTTGCCAGGAGGTATAATGTTGTCAGTGCAATATTGTTATATTTATACAGTAGCACTGAAATGTTGTTTTGGGATGTTATATTTGCTGTTATGTTGCAGTTTCAGCAAGCCATTATGAAATGGTTCTAGCGATGGTTGATCTTGAGATGTATTCTTTGTTTCTTTTGTTGCAAGCCGCTTTGAGCGTGATGTTTTTTGAGGAAAGGAAAATAAAATGATGCGGAAATGACTGGCAGAATCCGAGACCTGGGAGAAGAGTTGGTGGAAGAAGACTGGAAGAAATTTAAAGACTATCTGCAGAAACACTGTAAAATTAATGAATGTTAAGAAAAAGAAGAAGAAGAGTTTGGATTTGATATCCCGCCTTTCACTCCCCTTCAGGAGTCTCAAAGCGGCTAACATTCTCCTTTCCCTTCCTCCCCCACAACAAACACTTCTGTGAGGTAAGTGGGGCTGAGAGACTTCAAAGAAGTGTGACTAGCCCAAGGTCACCCAGCAGCTGCAGGTGGAGGAGCAGGGAAGTGAACCCAGTTCCCCAGATTACGAGACTACCGCTCCTAACCACTACATCACACTGATGTTGGATTGAAAATAAGTGGCATTAGCAACAAAGTTAATAAGAATATGCAAAAATGAATTGTTAATGGATGGAAATATAGAGTTATAATATGTTAAGATATAGAGTTAAGATAAATGAAAGAGGGCAAGGATTTGCTGATTTGATTATGTAAATGGGATTACAAAAAGGGGAGGTGAGAGGAGGTCAAGGAAACAAGCTAATGAGTTTAAAGTTATAAAAAACGGATTTGTTTTTAATTTTTTCTTATTTTTTGTCTTTTGTATGTTGTATGTTGTATTTTTTATTTTTTCATGTATTTTTGTATTCATGTCTTTGTAAAACTTTAATAAATATTCTATATATAAAAAAAGGAAAATAAAATGATGCTGATGCAACCCCACCCCTCATCACTTTCCCTAATGTTCTAGAGGGTCATTCATCGGGAAGTAATTGTGGTTCGAGGACCCGATCCCCGCTTAGTGGAATGAAGACACACGGACACATAATATAAGGTTAATGGGCAAGAAAAGGCCACAACTTTATTGATTACAGCAAGTGAAAAGGTATTGGCTTAGGCACTGGATCGCGTCAGTTGACTCCACCCACTCGGAGATGGGTGAGTCTAAAAGGGGGTTTATTCACCAGAAGGTGGAGCCTGTTGATGCTAATCCAACTATAAGCTCTCCCCTGATGTCACCGAGGGTCGTGCCATGGCCTCCCGCCACACAGGCATCGGACAGGATCCACGACCGCCGGATTCCTTTAACGGAATACCCAAAAATTGAAGGCATAGGCGATGGCCACACCTAGCCCTTCCACACACCACAAACACATTATTCCAATGCCTAACCGCCGCCGTAGCAGGTTGAAGGAGTTTGGAGTTTGTCTATCAGTGCTTCTTCTTTTCTCAATAGATCAACATCCCTGATATGAAACATGACTATCCTTTTTTTTCCATGGACCTCATCTCTTCATACGTTAACTAGCCATAACTTACAAGGTTTAAGTTTTCTGAATTCAATGCACACACCAGTAATTAATATTTATATTCCCCATATGGATTTCACTAAAGCTTCCAAATAAACATAAAAACTGAAATGAGATAGAGACCGTCTACTTTTGGGCTGGCTGAGAACCTTTTTTTTTTTTGCTTACTGTTCCAATATACACCAAGAACTCATGCCAATTACCCCTTCCTTCAATCTTTTGGGCTTCTAGAATTAAAATAATAACAATATTTCAAACAGACAAAGAAGGAGCAATGGCTTAGCCAACAAAAGACCCATCTCAGAATTAGCTGCATTTGCCGTGGGTCGAATACCATGACAGTTCCTGCTGTGGCCTCTTTGGTACTTTCCAGCTTCCCTGCGGTGTTCACCCAAACTGTCCCTGCTAAATATAATGGGTTGGATCCTGGCCAAGCCTTCTTCCTCAGCTGAAGAAGAGTGATACTCGAAATGCACTGGGATTTATCACATATCATTCCTTATTTGTTCAGATATTTTATACTTGAAAATATTAAAATATGAACCTGCACCTATGTGGTTTCCCACACCTTTACTTTATATGAATGGTGGTGCAGCCCTTCGGCTTGATTCAGTGCTGCGCATGTGCTTTGGAATATCCATGCTTTATTCACACACTTTTTATGGGCCACCTGTACAATGTCATGAACAAAAAACCCTCCCCCTTTCCCCCATGTTTGGCTTCTGGAATTCCCCCTCCCATTTCTGAAAATCTGACTTTTTAAAAGCTAAATGGAATAGCATTCCACAAGCACACAGGGCCCAGCATGCTGATTCTGACCTGTACAGATTGCTCTAGCCTAGGGCTAGCTAACCCTTTGGGGAGGCTAAGGCATACCAAACAACATTTCTCTGGTGAAAATAGAGATGTCCTCTCCAACATTTGTCCAACAAAAATAGGGACGTCCTACCATACCCTCCAGGCGGGTGGTGCTGTGGGTTAAACCACAGAGCCTAGGACTTGCCGATCAGAAGGTCGGCGGTTTGAATCCCCGCGAAAGGGTGAGCTCCCGTTGTTCGGTCCCTGCTCCTGCCAACCTAGCAGTTCAAAAGCATGTCAAAGTGCAAGTAGATAAATAGGTACCGCTCTGGCGGGAAGGTAAACGGCGTTTCCGTGCGCTGCTCTGGTTCGCTTAGTCATGCTGGCCACATGACCCAGAAGCTGTACGCTGGCTCCCTCGGCCAGTAAAGCGAGATGAGTGCCGCAACCCCAGAGTCGGCCACGACTGGACCTAATGGTCAGGGGTCCTTTACCTTTACCATACCCTTCAACACTTCTCTGATGAAAGTAGGGACGTTCTGGGACGGCTTCTGTAAATCCGGGACCATTCCTGAAAAATAGGGTCACTTGGAGGGTCTGCTGAAGGTCACACTGACTTGTGGCCGACCCTCTGGACAAAGTGTTGAAGTAGTTGCAGTGAGAACCGCAGTTCACAAGGCTTAATAAGCTTCTCACATATTAATTGACCATAAAAGTTATCAGTTCTCTGCATCCAACAGAAATGGTACTAATTCACATTTACACTCCTCGTGACTTTCTGTACATACATAAAAACTGGAATGAGGTCAGAACCGTTTGGGAAATGTTTCTGTAACTTTCCATTCCGATAAACAAAGAGAGCTCAGGCCAACAGCCATTACCCTTTCTATCATTCTTTCTTCTAATATAAAAAATTATTTGAAACAGACCAAAACAGAGAGTGAGAGTGTGCGAAGCCTTTGCCAGGAGTCCTATACCCATCACAGAAACAGCTGCATTCACACTGGGTCAAATACCATGACATTCCCTGCTGAGGCCTATTTGGTACATTCCAGCTACCCTGCAGTGTTCACCCAAACCGTTCTTGCTAAATAATATTGTTTATTGTTACCATATTGTGATTCTAATAGAATTGTGCACAGATAACAGGATTAATAGCTGAGAGTTTAGATTTGAGCTACAAGACTTAACTCTTGGGGGGTTCAAAGTACTACACGCCGATGTTCACACATGCATGTATGTGAGAGCAGCAATAATTCAGACCTCACAAAAATAAAATTGGTAGTTTATGGACTAATGTAATTTTCTTTACTCATCAATGAAATAGTTATCTATTGTGCTGGTGCATCGTGGCTCAGTTGGGCCCAGAAATAGTGATGGTGATGATGATAATAATAACAATAACAATAAATTTATTATTTATACCCCACTCAACAGAATATTAAAAACATGATAAAACACCAAGCATCAAAAACTGCCCTAAACAGGGCTGCCTTCAGATGTCTTCTAAAAGTGAGATGCTTGTTTATTTCCTTGACATCTGATGGGCGGGTGTTCCACAGGCAGGCACCACTACTGAGAAGGCCCTCTGCCTGGTTCCCTATAACCTTACTTCTTGCAGTGAGGGAACCGCCAGAAGGCCCTTGGAGCTGGACCTCAGTGTCTGGGCTGAACGATGGGGGTGGAGATGTTCCTTCAGGTATACTAGGCAGAGGCCGTTTAGGGCTTTAAAGGTCAGCACCAACACTTTGAATTGTGCTTGGAAACATACTGGGAGCCAGGGTCGGTCTTTCAAGACCGGTATTTTGTGGTCTCGGCGGCCGCTCCCAGTCACCAGTCTAGCTGCTGCATTCTGGATTAGTTGTAGTTTCTGGGTCACCTTCAAAGGTAGCCCCGCGTAGAGCACACTGATGATGATGATGATAATTTTATTATTTATACCCCGCTCATCTGGATGGGTTTCCCCAGCCACTCTGGGTGGCTTACAGCATATATAAAAACTTAGTAAAATATCAAACATTAAATGAACGCAGGCATCTGCCTGATCCCAAATGAGACCACATGGCTTTCCTAGATCAATTTAACATGGCTACACTGACTGGCAGTAGCCCTCTGGGGATTTAGGGAGGAGTTTTTTGTTTACCGGTCCTCTACCCAGAGCCAGGGACTGAACCTGGGACATTAGGATAAAATGTGGAAACTTCATATAGCAGGTCAAGCAGAAGGGCAAATAAATGGATGCTGAAAACTAAAATGGGTTATCTGTATTTTGTTTTGAGGATGCCCATTCTGGTCTTCCCACTTAGGTTCTGACCTTATTCTATGGAATTGTTTCTTTATTTCCTACCCTTCACCCTAAGTTTCCAAGGTGGGTTAAAACACACACACACACACACACACACTTTTTTTTTAAAAAAGAAAAGGTTTTAAACAACTTACAATCAGTGGCTGATTGAATACGACCCCAGGGAAACCTTGTGAATGGCTGTGTTGGGAAGGGGTCTCCTGAAAAGCTCCATTGCACATATGAGCACTACAGGCAGTATTTTGGATTTTAGGCACTGTGAAAGAAGACTGTTATGCATTAGGGTGTGAGCCAGAGTGGATAAAACAAGCTCCTGAGTATTAACAGAGTTACCTGGGGAACACAGACAAAGCAGGCTCTGCCCCGAAGTGCTTACAATCTAAAATTCAACATGAAGGAAACAGAGGGAGGAAATGGTCAGTTTGGTTTCATCCGAACTGAATAAGGTCAATACAAATGCGGCACGTTTAGTACATCAGAACATTTTGAACCAGAGCTCAGCTGATAAGAATCGGGCCGGGGGCGGTATTAACTTGTTGTGATGAGAAGTTTAGTTTATAGGAACTGTGTTCACTATTTGTACGTCCATATCAGAACTCTCTGCAAACATACTGCTTGCATTTATAAAGGGGTTAACATACAACTGCTTTTTCTGTTAGGGAAACAGATGTCAGGAACTAATTATTTTGCTGTTGCCACAAATGTCCTTTGCTCTAAAACCATTGTTTATTCCTCTTACCCAATTTCTCACTTCCTTTTTATTTTCTCTGACATCAGTTTTTAATGAGTCGTGTGACTCCAGAGTTGAGGTAACATGTATTTATACCGATTGATTCATGAATGCCAGCTTGAAACGGGAGACTTCCTAAGCGGTGGAGATGGAGGTGTTTGGAAATCAAAACAACTTAAAAAGGCAAATACCGGTACTTTGAAAGGACTTTAAAATCCATCATTAAACATGCCTGTACAAAACACTGCATGTTTTCTCTCTCTTGAAACCTGTTTAAGAGGTAGCGTGCATGAAGGCAAAGTACTGTAGAATAATTCTATTTTGGTTCAGATCAGCCCGAGCCTTGCTCCCAAAAAGTGAGGCTAGCACTGCAGCCTAAATGGCCTGTTGTTGTTGTTGTTTAGTCGTGTCTGACTCTTCGTGACCCCATGGACCAGAGCATGCCAGGCACTTCTGTCTTCCACTGCCTCCTGCAGTTTGGTCAGACTCATGTTTGTAGCTTTGAGAACACTGTCCAACCATCTCATCCTCTGTCATCCCCTTCTCCTTGTGCCCTCAATCTTTCCCAACATCAGGGTCTTTTGAAGGGAGTCTTCTCTTCTCATGAGATGGCCAAAGTATTGGAGCCTCAGTTTCAGGATCTGCCCTTCCAGTGAGCACTCAGGGCTGATTTCCTTCAGAATGCATACGTTTGATATTCTTGCAGTCCATGGGACTCTCAAGTGTCTCCTCCAGCACCATAATTCAAAAGCATCAATTCTTCGGCGATCAGCCTTCTTTATGGTCCAGCTCTCACATCCATACATCACTACTGGGAAAACCATGGCTTTAACTATACGGAACTTTGTTGGCAAGGTGATGTCTCTGCTTTTTAAGATGCTGTCTAGGTTTGCTATCGCCTTTCTCCCAAGGAGCAGGCATCTTTTAATTTTGTGACTGCTGTCACCATCTGCAGTGATCATGGAGCCCAAGAAAGTAAATGACCTAAATACAGTTATATACCACATAATGTAGAAATGAGGCCTATTTAAAACTAAAATTATGTGCCAGGGCTGGGCAGAGACCTTTGGGCACTTGAGGCAAGATGCGCTACTGATGCTTCCCCACCCTACCTAAAGAACCGGGCCCACACCCTGCTGGGGTGGGAGAAGCATGCCACCCAAGACAGGCTGCCTTGTTGGCGCACTGGTCATGCCAGGGCAGCAAGCAGAGCTTAGGGGCTGCAAGGAAGACGACGTGGCACACCTTTCTAGCCACTTTCCACCCCTCTGAGTTTGCCTCCTGAGGCAGCTGCCTCATTCTGTTTCTTGGAGGCACCGGCCCTGCTATGTGTTATGAAAAGTAGTGGAAAGTGTTTCATGTGCAATGGATAGTCTTGGGGAAGCCTCTGTATACAGTGGTATCTCAGGTTAAGTACTTAATTCATTCCGGAGGTCCGTTCTTAACCTGAAACTGTTCTTAACCTGAAGCACCACTTTAGCTAATGGGGCCTCCTACTGCCGCCGCGCCGCCAAAGCATGATTTCTGAAGCAAAGTTCTTAACCTGAAGCACTATTTCTGGGTTAGCGGAGTCTGTAACCTGAAGCTTATGTAACCTGAAGCGTATGTGACCCGAGGTACCACTGTATTTCCAAGCCCTTGGATCGCACCTAATGCATAAACTACCAGACTGGGGAGAAATGCAAAAATATAATGCTCAGCTTCGACAGCAACTGAAAATGATCTTAACCTTAACAAAATAAAACCTGTAATAGTTCTATATTTGCAAGAACGGTTAAGTCCAGTCAAAGCTTTTCACGCTGAGGGAGCTGGTGTTTGTCTGCAGACAGCTTTCCGGGTCACGTGGCCAGCATGACTTAAACCGCTTTTGGCGCAATGGTACACCATGACGGAAACCAGAGTGCACGGTAACACCGTTTGCCTTCCCACCGCAGCGGTACGTATTTATCTTCTTGCACTGGCATGCTTTTGAACTGCTAGGTTCGCAGGAGCTAGGACAGAGCAACAGGAGCTCACCTGTTGCAGGGATTCAAACCGCTGACCTTCTGATCGGCAAGCCCAAGAGGCTCAGTGGTTTAGACTACAGTGCCACCCACGTTCCTTTTAATAGAGTCGTATCTCTATCTCTATCTCTATCTCTATCTATCTATCATCTATCTATCTATCTATCTATCTATCTATCTATCTATCTATCTATCATCTATCGATCTATCTATCTATCTATCATCTATCTATCATCTATCTATCTATCTATCTATCTATCATCTATCTATCTATCACCTATCTCTATCTATCATCTATCTATTTATCTATCGACCTACCTACCTACCTACCTACCTGCCATGCCTATTTTCCAAAGCCATCCCACACCCCACCAACCAGCTTGGAATGTGCCATTCTGACTGAAAAGAGAGGTGTCTGAGCACATGCATCTAAACCTATGAAGTTTGTGTGGCTGAAATGTGGCGTCTTATACAAAGGTAGGAGCCACAGCCATTGCTCTGGCCACGCACCACTGGCATGCGGCCCCTGGAAGGTTTCCTGTGAGGGAACATGACCCTTTGGTTTAAAAAGGCTTCCCACCCCTGCTCTGTATAATGTTGGCCAAATGATTTTTAGATTTAACATTCTTAAAATTTATTTTGAATACAGAGCGCTTTGTTTTCTCATTCAAGTACATTCCTCCATCTGTTCTAAATCTAAGGACCAAAACCTTTCGGTTGGGTAAGTTTTGTTTTAAACCAGAAATAAATTTGGGACGATTAGGGGAAGCATAAAAAGTGTTGCTTTGAATTTTCATTTTTTTTCGGTTTCATGTATTTCGACCCATTTTACATATTGCAATAAATATTTAGGTTTGTTAGTCCAATTCTGAATCTTATTTTTATTAGACTTGTATGTCACTTGTTACACCGAGTGGCTTACAACATATCTAAAAACAGGAATGCGTTATAATAGTTTCATATAGATACATAAGCAATACATTTTTTTTTTAAATTACAAATAACCTGCATCCAAACAACTGCAAGAAGCTTAATGCTACAAAACTTCTTTCTCCCTATGTTTTAAATTGCAATCCCACACACATTTACCTTGGAGTAAGCCCCATGTAACACAGTGTGCCTTACTTCCTACTAGACATTCATAAAGTTGTGCCACTATGTCTAAATGGCTAAAATATATGCAGACAATAAGCGTTAATTAATCACCAGTTAATTAACAGCATTTGGAACAGGAATTATTTTTCCAGCCCAGTATTTATTGATGTTTTTACTGATCTTATTGTAATTCTGTACATTGTATTCCGCACTGCTAGGAATATTTAAACAAATAAATACTAATATGGAGTACTCAGAGGTGTGCAGGAGATTAAAGAAAACAGGGGAAGTCTACAACAAGGCAAACCTCCTGTTTCTCTAGCAATTGACTAACTGTTCTGAGATTTCCTTATGAGGTGAAGGGATTGAAACTAGCAGGGGTTAAAGGTCAGGTGCACCACTTGGAAATATCCAGAATCAGTGAGTCCTTTTAGGTGAAGAAAGTATTTTGGGAGGGAAAGTCCATGGGACTTATTTAGCAAGATAATGTTGGAGACATTCAAGGATGAGACAGATTTGCTTTAGCCTATCTGAACAAATGCTGTAGTTTAGAAGAACGGAGCAGTAAACCTCAGGATTACAGCATTTTAACTCTCTTGAGTAGATGGAAACAGACCCTAGTAAAGCCATGCAAAAGTGATACTAGAATCAAACAAATACTGTAATAAGAATTCCTGACTACCCAACACCAGAGCACAATGCAAGAAGTCAGGACCATGAAATTATGCAAATTTTATTAATTATATAACTATTTTTTAAAAAAGAAGAAACAGCTGAGAAACACAATGATAAAATTCAATGGTTATTAAAAGATAGAAGGGAGTAGAACATTAACAGATTTACATAGGTAAACCACATTTTCAGTTGCCTTGAAATAAGATAAAAGATAATAAGATAAAACAGCTTATGTACCAAGTGATAAATTACAAGGAATGCTCTTAGAAGAGAGAGTAACAACAGCCTACTACTGATAAGCAAAACTTTCAATTGCCCAAACATGTTTTAACCATACAGTCTTCTTCAGTGCCACATACTGAAAAGCAATTTAACTGCCTCAGAGTATTTGTGTATGATGACATATCTTGTTAAAGTTGCAGTTTTTGATGTGAAATAGAAACAAGCAATTGCTTTGGTCTTGTCACACTTGTAGGAAAATGAGGTGCAAAGGGATATACAGCTAAAACAGAGTGAGATGGGAAAGAGACAGAATTCAACAAGGACTGATAGACCACGGGCAACATGGCAGAAAAGGAGAACCTGAGGCCTTCCAGATGTTGGCTGGCCAGCTGGGGCTGATGGGAGTTGAAGTCCACAAACATCTGGATTCTGCATCCCTGCTATAGCAATAATGCTAATGCAGTTTATAGAACATGACAATGCTGCTAGGAACTGCACGCACTATTTTAACCTCTGTGAAAAAAGCAGTGCCTTTAACAGATGCCATCTCACCAAGATGTCTCCTGAGTTCTTGCATCCCTTCTCTTTTGAAGAGTGGGGCTTTGTGTACACTCTGCTGCTGCTTTGTGCATTCTCTTGGGCATCCTTGTACATTTCTGTCAAGTAGCTCAAAGGATATTTGAGAACTTGGCTCTCTTGGTGCAAGGGCAAAATGCCATCTCACCCGGAGGAAAGGAATAATTCAACATCGACAACAAAAATGGCTTGCATTCTGGAGAAAACACAGCACAATTTCTTTTTAATCCAAAATCAATTGACCTAAGCGTGTCTAAGTGTTTCAGCTGCTACACCAACTACAGCCATCCTGAACAGCAACAGCTTGGCCACAGTGTCCCAAGCACTGGTAACTTCAAGCCCAGATTGTTGAAATACTCTGTATGTGGAGCTGCCATTAAAGGTAAAGGGTAAAGGGACCCCTGACCATTAGGTCCAGTTGTGGCCGACTCTGGGGTTGCGGCGCTCATCTCACTTTATTGGCTGAGGGAGCTGGCGTACAGCTTCTGGGTCATGTGGCCAGCATGACTAAGCTGCTTCTGGCGAACCAGAGCAGCGCACAGAAACGCCATTTACCTTCCCGCCGGAGTGGTACCTATTTATCTACTTGCATTTGACATGCTTTCGAACTGCTAGGTTGGCAGGAGCAGGGACCGAACAACGGGAGCTCACCCAGTCGCAGGGATTTGAACCATCGACCTTCTGATCGGCAAGTCCTAGGCTCTGTGGTTTAACCCACAGCGCCACCCGTGTCCCAGAGCTGCCATTAAGGCCGGTTCAAACCTGCAGCTGGAGCAGAATACAGCAGCTTGGTTGCTGAGTGGATCGACTTACTGTGAGAAGGTAACTCCCGTAATAAATATGGAACAGCTGATTGGTTCAAAATTGGGAAGGGAGTACGACAAGGCTGTATATTGTCTCCCTGCCTATTTAACTTATATGCAGAATTCATCATGCGAAAGGCTGGGCTGGATGAATCCCAAGCCGGAATTAAGATTGCCGGAAGAAATATCAACAACCTCAGATATGCGTCAGATGACACAACCTTGATAGCAGAAAGTGAGGAGGAATCAAAGAACCTTTTAATGAGGGTGAATAAGGAGAGCACAAAATATGGCCTGAAGCTCAACATCAAAAAAACGAAGATCATGGCCACTGGTCCCATCACCTCCTGGCAAATAGAAGGGGAAGAAATGGAGGCAGTGAGAGATTTTACTTTCTTGGGCTCCATGATCACTGCAGATGGTGACAGTAGTCACAAAATTAAAAGACGCCTGCTCCTTGGGAGAAAAGCAATGACAAACATAGGCAGCATCTTAAAAAGCAGAGACATCACCTTGCCGACAAAGGTCCGTATAGTTAAAGCTATGGTTTTCCCAGTAGTGATGTATGGAAGTGAGAGCTGGACCATAAAGATGGCTGATTGCCGAAGAATTGTTGCTTTTGAATTATGGTGTTGGAGGAGACTCTTGAGAATCCCATGGATTGCAAGAAGATCAAACCTATCCATTCTGAAGGAAATCAGCCCTGAGTGCTCACTGGAAGGACAGATCCTGAAGCTGAGGCTCCAATACTTTGGCCACCTCATGAGAACAGAAGACTCCCTGGAAAAGACCCTGATGTTGGGAAAGATAGAGGGCACAAGGAGAAGGGGACGACAAAGGATGAGATGGTTGGACAGTGTTCTCGAAGCTACCAGCATGAGTTTGTCCAAACTGTGGGAGACAGTGGAAGACAGGAGTGCCTGGCGTGCTCTGGTCCATGGGGTCATGAAGAGTCGGACACGACTAAACGACTAAACAACAACAGCAACAAAGAATTCCAAGGTCCCAAATATAAAATAAGCGTTCATAAATTTACAAGGCAAACACATACATAAGTATATAAACCAAGTGTCTAAAAATAGTACAGGAGAACAATCCTGACGTCATTTTGACTCTCCTAGTGACCTCAAATATTTCTCTGCAAGAAGGAAGGAAATGGGAAAGTCTCTCCATTGTCTTTTGCTTACCTGTCTTAAGGGTGTACTTGTGTGGGTGAATAGGGTGAGCCTGTGATCGGGATTCAGGAATTAAAGTATTTACCATTACAAAAGAATGGCCGGGCTGTCTCGGTAATGCAATCAGTGACCATTATTAGGTATCCTGGCAGAAAGAATTTCTGCTGTGGACCGCTTCTTTCTGTGATGTTTTGGGGGTGGCCTCTGGCAACAGGGTGGGCAACTTCAGAAGTCTATATAAGGGCTTGCGCACCATTGTTTGGGGTCCCTTCTGCCTCCTGTGTGTGGCAGTGAGCACCCTGTTGCAACAGTTAATAAAG
The DNA here is from genome assembly GCF_964234715.1 of Podarcis melisellensis. Taxonomy (NCBI): domain Eukaryota; kingdom Metazoa; phylum Chordata; class Lepidosauria; order Squamata; family Lacertidae; genus Podarcis; species Podarcis melisellensis. The sequence continues at coordinate 99,952,787 of NC_138530.1, read as the reverse complement.
ATCAGGCTTACTAGCTGCCTGGCTTCTCAATATTCTCTGGTTGGCCTCTGTTATTTTCTCCTTCCGATAGGGAACCTACTTAAGGACTCTATACCGGCTCTTGGATTCCCCATAAGGGAAACAGTGCAGTTTTTCTTACAACAAAGGAACTGCACGGACTGCCAATTTCATACCAAGTCAAGCTGAAAGGTTTGTTGCTAGTTTACAAATCCCTAAACAACTTGGGACCTGGTTGCCTGAGAGGGTGCCTCCTGTCATACAGACCTGCCTGTTCACTGAGATTCTTAGATGAAGCCTCCTTGGTGGGTCTTCAACCAAGGATCTATCTGACAACCACCTTGGAAGAGGCCATCACCTTCCAAATGGAACAGTCCTCCATCAGTCATACCTCGGGTTACAGCCACTTCAGGTTGCGTTTTTTCGGGTTATGGACCGCCAAAACCTGGAAGTACTGGAACGGGTTACTTCCGGGTTTTGGCGGTTGCACATATGCAGAAGTGCTAAATCGTGCTTTGCGCAGAAACACTGACTCGCAACCTGCGCATGCGCGGGTTACGAACGTGCATCCCGCATGGATCATGTTTGCAACCCGAGCGTCCACTGTACTTTAAATCTCTTTCTTCACAACTGGCACTTAACAACCACTAACCTTGGTACCGAGTTTTATTTTTTTATTTAGAAAAGCATTTATCACACCCCTTTGGAATTCCTGAATATAAAGCAGCATAGAAGTGTTTTAAAGAAGGGGAAGGGTATTGCAACCTAAATTCTACTGGAATGAAAGCTCACTCAAAATCAACGGGACGGATTACAAGGAGGTACGCTGAGGATCTGCATCTAAGCCAGCCTGCCAAGTTTTATACTACTTTCCAAATGTTTATGCTTTCTGTGTTGGAACCAAAGATCTCACAGAAGTGCCCGTCAAACAGAGGCTATGCAGCTGGAAGTATAAAGATAATAGCAGTGGGATCCAGGCATCTCTTTTAAAAGAGCGAAGTTATATACTGTGTGGATTTTTTTAAAAGGGAGAAAAAAAGACTGCCTACGGAAGGGGAAATTAGTGTTTCCCAGGAAAGAAAATGCCTGAAGCACATCTCGCAAACTATATCTTTAACCCCTTTTACAAGGTGAGTTATGTTGAGTGAACACCCTTTAACTTTTTTTTTTTAAATGGGAAAGATCTAATTTGTACTTTAAATATACTGAGACAGTATTTGCTATTTTATGTCTAAAAGCGTATAATCAATCAAAAACAAGCAGGAAATCACAGTAAAGATGGAAAATGACTGTTCCATCTGAAGAACATGCTGAACATGAAGATGACAAGATTATGTCTGAAACACACACACACACACGATTAAATATGAAGCAAATTAAAGAACTCAAACTCAAAAGACTTTGTTTTGGTGCTCATCATAGGCTATGAGCCAGGAGGAGAGATGGAGGGCTGGGAAGGACCAACAAACCAAACCAAAACAAAAATGGTTCATTGTGTAATTACTTGATTTATATTTCACTCCATCTGTGGCTTCACGGGGACGCGGGTGGCACTGTGGTCTAAACCACTGAGCCTAGGGCTTGCTGATCGAAAGGTTGGCAGTTTGAATCCCCGCGACGGGGTGAGCTCCTGTTGCTTGGTCCCCGCTCCTGCCAACCTAGCAGTTCGAAAGCACGTCAAAGTGCAAGGAGATAAATAGGTACCGCTCTGGTAGGAAGGTAAACAGTGTTCCCGTGCGCTACTCTGGTTTCGCCAGAAGCGGCTTAGTCATGCTGGCCACATGACCTGGAAAAACTGTCTGCAGACAAACATCGGCTCCCTCGGCCAGTAAAGCGAGATGAGCGCCGTAACCCCAGAGTCATTTGCGACTGGACTTAACTGTCAGAGTAGCTAACTGTGGTGCTCCTACCCCTTGTCCCCCATCTTAATGTTAATAGTTCCATCCCTGAAAGGCAAACAATCTAAGAAAAGGCTTTGATTTCTCTTACTTTACTTATTTTAAGATGTTTAAATATCCTGCCTAACAGACCTCTGAGGCAGCTTCTCCTCTACCCACTGCAAAGAGAATGTACCTTTTAAAAGAAGGAGAAGGTAATAGTGACTAGATTCTATCCCGTTTCTCTTTAAATGTTCTGCAGGAACCATGTATAAACCCCTCTCTAGGATTGGAGAGGAGCACCACCACCACAACAACAACAGTGTACCAAAAATCTGACAACTAACAGTGACGTTCCGATGCTTCCACACTCCAATGGAAAATACTGTTCTGTACAATTAAAACAATTCAAATAAAGGACTCTACTAGAATGGCAAAATCTGATAACATTATTAATTTGGTTAGAAAAGAAGGCAAGGGTAGACCGAATCACTGGGAGAGAGAAGAATTGTGGAAGGGGAGGATTGAATATTCCAGATGTGGAATGATGTTACGAGAAAGGTACACTCTCAGGGACAACAAATTGGTTCAAAAAAGACCCACAGAAGAATTTATAGTATGAAATATATTGTGGATGTCCAAAAAGAGTAGAAAAATGGAATAGTGGACAAAGTTTTATAGGTAATGTCTATATAACAATATATGAGAAATGCCAGGCTTATTTAGCACGTGGTACGCAGGTGGCGCTGTGGGTTAAAGCCTCAGCGCCTAGGACTTGCCGATCGAAAGGTCGGCGGTTCGAATCCCTGCGGCGGGGTGCGCTCCTGCTGCTCGGTCCCAGCGCCTGCCAACCTAGCAGTTCGAAAGCACCTCCGGGTGCAAGTAGATAAATAGGGACCGCTTAACAGCGGGAAGGTAAACGGCGTTTCCGTGTGCGGCTCTGTCTCGCCAGAGCAGCGATGTCACGCTGGCCACGTGACCCGGACAGCGCTGGCCCCTGGCCTCTTAAGTGAGATGGGCGCACAACCCCAGAGTCTGTCAAGACTGGCCCGTACGGGCAGGGGTACCTTTACCTTTTTACATCACCAATTACATCAGTAATAAAGGATGAAAGATTCAGTCTTGTTGGATATTTGATTTGGGGAATTAATGGAAAGAGAATGGTATTCACAACTATGAAGTCTGGAAAAGACATGTGGACGAGCAAAAGAGAAATTGTTAGTAATGCTTCCCATATTTCAGTATGCTGTGTACAAGTAAGATCTTTTAAAAACAGATTAGACTGAAGGTAGGAGTTCAGAGCAGAGATGTTTGAAAAGTTGATTAGAAAATGTCTAATAAACCAGACTGGAAGTTGGTATTTGGCGAGCCAACATGACAGTGATGTGGGATTGAGGACTGGAGTGATAGTTCTGTGATATTATGGCAGTGGAAAAAGCTGTACTGTAGCTTTTGAATAAGTGTGATTGTGTGTGTGTTTTTGTGTTTGTGTGTGTCAACTGGAGTCAAACAGTTCCCAAGACTAGCACAGATCTATTGCAAAAGAGCTGCAGAACAAAATCCTGGATGAACTTTGGAATTTTTTATTCAGCACTGGTGCCAACTTCATAATAGCAACAAATTTTAGATAAAATTAAGTTAAAATAGCTGAACAATAGCATGGAGGAGTAAAAAGGCAATAGGATTAAGGCAATGACAAATGTGGTTTCTGCAAAGTCAGTAAGGGGGATTTTCCTCCATATATAGTGGAGATGTCAGGAGGCAAGATATTACTGGAAGATGGTGTGGTCAGTGCTAAATGAAATGTTTAAAACAAGATTGATTAGTAAACCATTACTACATCCTTTGAATTGTGTGGAGAAAGAAGATTAAAGAACAGTTGGCCGCAGGTATTTTAGAAAACTTTTTGCAGAGTTAGTATATTGGCATAGCAGAACTTGCTGGGTCCTTTCCTTCACCAATAATTGCTTTCACAAGTTAAAATTTTAACTGTGCTACTCATCAAGCACAGCACTATGTATGGGGTTTATAAAGAATAAGCAGCAAAGTATCAAGAGAAAGATAGACAGGATTGCAGGTCTGGTTGTGCTTTTGGCCCCAAAGCTCTCCAGCTCTGGCCCAGCCATACCACAAAATGTCCTAGCTATGTAGGTATGCCACAGGTTGGCCACCCATGCCCCAGACTCAGTAGATCTTGGGCACTTGCTAAATAAATTCCATTTATCTTTCCTTGCACCAACTAAAATGCAACAAAATAGTAGGCAAGCTTAGGAGTTCTCCAGGCTGGATGTTGAGCGAAACTGCAGAGGTGGTAGTGAAGGCACGACGGATATGCAATTGCTCTGGCATGTATAGAAACCAGAATTACACCCATGTTATATTAAGATCACGATGTGGGTCTATCAATGGCATACCAGTTTGGGAGCTTAAGTTGTATGTGACTCAGAAAATCCAAAATAGCCACATGGCTGAGGGAAGGATCCATCCAAGACCATGGAGATATGGCCAAGAATCTCCCGATGGGCCTCACTGTTCTTACCCTAATGACATCCTGTGGTAAAAATTGCAGGATACATTCCTGGTCACCATGGGAGATTCCAACCATTCCCACCTCCCTCAGGGATCTAATAATGACACTGATGAGAAAAGGGGCATTCTATGGACACCAGGAGGAGGAAGCCAACGTGTAATTGGGCTGACACATCTACAAAACATATTCTTCACCACAGACTTCAACACACTTGGCCAAGCAAAACATGACCATGCTCAATAAAGAATGCTCGCCTACTCAAAAGGACCTCTTATTGGGAGAATAATAATTTTAGGATTCCCACAGGATGGGGTAATTTCTACAGGGCGTGTTTAGACAAGCTTGCATCCAGTACAGAAGTACACATGGGAAGTTACTGCAAACTTCCCTTGGCATCTCTCACTGTTTTGCCAGCTTGTTGGAATATGTAGATGCCTATGGATCTGCCTTAGAAAGCTGCCTTATGTCAGGTCCAGTCCAGTATTGCCTGATCCGACTTGCAGCAGATCTCAGACACACCTCTCTCCCATCGTTGACTGTGAGGTCCTCTTTTGCATGACATTTCTGGGGAATGAACCAGGGAACTTGCACAGGGGTTGGCAAAGTTTTTGTGGTCCCACAGACGCCGTGGTGGGCCGGAGTGTGTGTGCGTGCACACACGCACAAATGCTATTTCTGGCGCGGAGGAGGCGTGTGCAGCTTCCCATTGGCTGCAGGAGCTTCCCGCAGCCAATGGGAAGCCAGCCAGATTCGTAGAAGGTGTTCCCTGCTCTGCTCTGCACAGGTTTAGCGCAGTGCACGGGAGCCAACCGAGCGGGCGGTGGGGATCCATGGGCCGGTTAAATGACCCCCATGGGACGCTTGTGGCCCATGGGCCTTAGGTTGCCCACCCCTGATCTTGCACATGCAACACCTTTGCTTCTCCATGAAGCTATGGCCCCACCTTCACTTGTTAAAGCAGTATCAGGTCCAAACGGCATGTGATACTTATCATGCAGTTTGCCCTTGGATGATTGCTTTTTCTTTCACAAATGTGCTCCAGAGAACCCTCTAGAGCAGTTTTTTTGGGGGGAGCGCGGGAGGAAAGATGAAGGGAAACAGGAAATCCCATTGCTCAAGCAGACTTCTGTTGTGTAAGCAGACAGACATCACTGGATGCCCTCTACACTCTTTGCCTGCTCTTTCTTTTATTTCTGGCGCTTCTTTAAATACACTGTAATTATAATTGTGCGAAATTCTCTTGCATTCACCACTGGAAACTTCTAATGAGTACTGGATAATTCACCCTGACTACCTCAGATAGGAATTCCCAGGCCTGTGCAGGTCTACTCAAAAGTAACTCTCACTGGATTTGATTGGCTTACATTCAAGCAAGTATACAAATGGTTGTTTCCCCTGGTACAGCAGACTTAGGGAGCAACATAAACCAAAGATTCGCTTGAATGGTGTTAGGATCCAATAGATCTCTGGCTCAGCTGCCAATACCTGGTGCAGCCAGGCTCTGCTGGCATAGGTCCCACACCTTGGCTCAGCCAGAGAGATACACCTCCCTCCCAGCTCAACCAGGGCTGAGTCCTCTAAGCTGAGACTGGTGAATTTTATACTGGTGTAAGCCCTGGGGGAGGGACGCAGGTGGCACTGTGGGTTAAACCATAGAGCCTAGGGCTTGCTGATCAGAAGGTCAGCGGTTCGAATCCCCACGACAGGGTGAGCTCCCGTTGCTCAGTCCCAGCTCCTGCCAACCTAGCAGTTCAAAAGCACATCAAAGTGCAAGTAGATACATAGGTACCGCTCCGGCGGGAAGGTAAACGGTGTTTCCGTGCGCTGCTCTAGTTCGCCAGAAGCTGCTTAGTCCTGCTGGCCACATGACCCGGAAGCTGTATGCCTGCTCCCTCGGCCAGTAAAGCGAGATGAGTGCTGCAACCCCAGGGTCGGTCATGACTGGACCTAATGGTCAGGGGTCCCTTTACCTTTAAGCCGGGGGGGGGGAGGATGCTCTGGAAGATGGGTGGAAGTGAGGCTGGGCAGGGGTGGTGAAGTACATATGCTGGACCCTAACTTCATTCAGTTCAGTCACATGACCTGGTAACTCAGAGGTTACCCAGAGGTCTATGCTTGCAAAAAACGGTGGTGCATGCCAACCTTTTAAAGACTCCCCCCCCCCCCCGGTCAGGCTTAGGTGAGCTCAGGAGGCAGTAGCCCTGCTTCTGAACAGATAAATTATGCCATTTTAATTTAAGGCAGCAGAAATTCTGCCGGCTAGCCTATACTTAGGATACTAATACTGGTATGTGAGTGAAAGTAATTCCTTTCTGATTTTAGTATGCCACACACACACACTTTTATAAATGGGAGAAACATACCTATTTGCTCTCAACAGACAGCTGGGAGAAAAAGAAACTCCTATTCCCCAAGCCATACAGCCAGGAAAAATGTGAATAAATAATAACATAAAAATACAATCCATTTATTTTTATCAAACAAAATAGTGCTCCTTCCAATTGTCCTGAGACTACACAGAAAGAGGGGAGGGAAACTTAAGAAGCGGGGAGATGGGACAAGAACAATAAGCAGCTTCAGGTGGTGCCAGGTGGTTGCATTAAAGTGACGTTGGGGGTCAGATGGGATGCAACGTGGCCACTTGTGCTTTAGTACAAGTGAGGGAGTGGAAAGAAGCATAGCTGGCATGCAGAACATCTGGGTCATTTGAGGATACTTTGACAGGTATCTGAAAAACACGGTACTCTAGGACTGAAATGAGATGTAAGTATAGATAACATGTGCTTCCTAAGCAAACTTCTGGTTTGAAGTTGGAAGTGTGGGGAACATATCATCATTTAGGTAAGGAAGCAGCAAAAAGATCATGGGTTTCATGTACTCCCTTATCCTTCATATGCACTCATTTCTTGTTTCACAGAAACCACAGGGTGCCAGGCTGCCCAAATTGGGACAAACTACAGGGTGACCAAACTACAGTTTGCATCCAAACTGGGAATACACTTGAAATCATGGGTGCTGATTGTAGCTTGTGCACACCATAGTTTGCTGGATTTGGATGTCACGGCAAACTATGGTTTGCACTCGCCCGAAAAGAAATTAATAGAATGCAGTGGGAGGTGGGAGCATATTAGCACAAAGTTTATTCATGATGGCTGACCAGAGCCAACACATATTCAATGTCTTGCTTCTATGGTCCCAAACCAATTTCCAGCATTCTGTATTGCCTAAGACATAATCCGAGGCTTCTTACTATGGGCTAAATATTCACTCAAGTGTTTCCAGCAGTATCGAAGTCTGCTTTTGTTTGGAAATAAGATTTCCATTTGCACAAAATGTTAAGCAAACCATACAATGTTGACTTTAAGATTAAACTCAAAAGGGACTTTTCGCATCTCCCCAGCAGGAAGCAAAGGAATGCCTGTGACTGTGTTTGTAAATTTTAAAGTATTAAAAGTAACAGATACAGCCTCAGGTTTTTTAAAAAAACAACAAGCTCACAACACAGAGATTTTCAGAGAGAATGAGACATCCTGGAGACCCTCGATAGGGGAGGTGCTTAGGAAATTCATGAGTCTCCTTTAGCTGATCCATTTTTGCCCCTGGAGAGGCTTCCTGCAGGACGCTAAATGCATAAAACAGCATGCTCTAAACAGTCATGCTGCCTCACTACGTAACCCTCACCAGGAAGATAACGGATATACAAGAAAGAGGAATGTTACTAGCTGCACATGTTTGAGTCCTCTTCTCAATCTAGCTGAAGGAAAGGACACTGAATAATTTGGAACAGCAGAAGATTATATCCTTTTCAAAAAGAAGAACGCAGAATCTGAAAATGGACCACAGAGCCAGCAGCAGCTGAGACAGATCTGCCTGACAACTTTTTAACCAAGCTTGGGACTCAACAAGAAACTGGGACTCAACTCCCCCCCACCCCCCGCCAGATTCGCACATGTCAGTGGGGCACTGACTGCTGGAAGACGCTATCTAGATAACCTTCGCTCTTTAACAGCGTTTGATCTTCTGATTTATAAAGGAGAAAATGTGGCGGCATGTTTGCTTTATTCTGAGCTGCAATCTTGCTCTCGTTCTGGGATTCAACTCCTTTAGGAAAAACATAGAGACCCTGGGCAAAAAGCAGTACCAAGTCCAGCATGGCTTGTGCAGCTACACTTTCCTATTGCCTGAAACAGAAAATTGCCGTTCTTCTTCTTCTACCTCCTATGTTTCCAATGCAGTGCAGAGGGATGCACCTTTAGATTATGATGACTCCATACAAAGGCTCCAACTTCTTGAAAACATCCTGGAGAACAACACACAGTGGCTAATGAAGGTAAAAAAACAACAACCTGTATTATTTCTATCCTACATAGCAGCAGCACAATTTGCTGATTTGTTGTTTTCCCTTTTGACGAGTGAGTACATTGAGTTGCGGAACATTTCATTCACTTGCTCTTGACAAACAACTTTGTCGAAAACATTTAGTACGACTGCATGCTATTTACAGCCATGTGAAAAATCCAGCGTGAGGAATTTTGTTTCCTGAACTAGAGCAACAGGCTAACTGATTTATTTGTTCTAAAATGTTGCACCATGTTTTTCAGGGAGGAAAAAAAAAAGCTTTCAAACCTGTATGCTATGAACAGCTAGAAACAGCTTCTTTGTTTCTACCCATATTATATTTTCAGAATGACATGCGGTGGGTGCAAGTTCACATGCACGCAACTGTCAGATATGCAGGGTTTCATACGTGGAATTTACTTCTAGTTAAATTTGCTTAGCACTGCAGGCAATTGTTAGCATTATTAAGTTCTGATTCACACCATGAAAAAATAGCAGGAAGCCCAATTTTACACTGTGTGTACCCATAGCCTAGCGTATAATGTGCAAGGAGGGATCATTCTTGTGTAGAGGCTGTGAAGAATCAAAGTTAATTGTGGCTTCCTACAGTGTGCACGTATGATTTAAAATGAGATATGCTTGAGTCCCAAAGATTTGAATGGGACTTTGGCCACGGTATTCTTGAACAACAGCTCTGTGGACTGGCGCGGAATGTATCTGTGAATATTATTTTAATCATTTTGAATGTCTTAAGTTACTGACTTTGATACAGGGATTCAATTTTGTGTGTGAAATAACGTTACTTTGGGTGGCGTCGGGATTAACTATTGTTTTGTTCTAAAAGTCTCTGTGTAATTCCTGCGCCACTAGACTATGATGGATTAACATGGGATAATTGGTTAGTTACAAACAAATGGACTTGTGAACAAGCATCCTACATTGAAAAAGCTAACAAAATCACTTTCTAGACTATCGAACAGTTTTTCTAGACTGTATGACAGTTGAATCTATTCATGTTTACTCTGAAGTTGAGATTTACTTCAAAGTAAGTGTGCAAAGGATGGCATCATAGACAAACTGAATAGATAGTGCAGCTTAACTGCATGATATCCTTGCAAAGTCACATGATACAAGACATGTCTTCTGAGGATGAAATACATGCGCTGAAAACCTAAGCCTGCTGATTCAGAGGTAAGGTCCCATTAAGCTCAGTTAGATTAATTCTCTAGGGTTCTTGCTAAGGACTGAAGCTTTAAAGGATCTCATTTAATATCTCAGTATATTCATTAGAGAAGGCTGCAAATACTTAGAGTACACCTCACTAATGCAGCATCACAAAAAATTAAAATCAATATAGGCCCTGTTTGAAGCTTTTAATCAAACATGTATTATAGGCTGTTATTGCAGACTAATGTGTCCCACACCTTCCTATGATAAGAAGCAGATAAGATTATAACGTAACACTGAACAGTTATGTGAGAGAATTTAAAACTGCATTTAATAATCTAAAATATGCTTTGGGGAAGGTTGTTTAAATAGCTGTATATCTAGCAGAACGATCCTAGGTATGTCCTTTCAAAAGTATGTCTGTCCTATTGAGTTAAATGAGACCTTACTTCCTGATAGATGGGCTACAATATTATACAGATTATTTTAGAGCAAATCCCATTGAACATCATGAGCATTACTTCTGAGTAGGCATTGGTAAGATTGAACTTCAAGCTGCAAAATGTTTACCATAAATGTCATGCCACCATTCATATAGACAGGTAGGTAGGTAGGTAGACGGATAGAAAATGGGTTTCAGAACCCAACTTTATGTCCATTGTTTTTATATTTACTTAAATAACAACACTGAATTACAAAAAAGTTTACTTTCCACACCCCACCCTTTTACTTTAAGTAAAAACTAAAATAACTAGGAGAGTCAGGATCAATTGCAAGACTGCCACAACACATTTCTCAGGTCAGCAATTTTATTTATTGCTTTTTCCTATAAATCTCTGGGAATTTCTTTATGACAAGCACATTCAGCAAAGTCATTAAAACCAGGTACTTACTTTTGGAGGTCAGTCAATCCATTTAAAAAACAAATAAACATTCTATTTCTACATTTTATCAACTGACAATGCAATTGTGCAGAATTAAGGTCCATTGGGTTAAACGAAACCCTAACTTTCTATTGGATGACATTGGTTTTGTGTTTGGCTTGTCATTCCTTTAACATAGGGCACTTAGGCTATCTTACCCTCATTATCCTCAAGCAACTTAGGTCCCAAACTGTTTTCCTAATGAAACCTAGTAAATAAGAAGAACATGAAGAAAAATCCATAGGGATCATTCCGATTCATTATTTATAAACTCTTTTATTTATGCTAAGGCAAATTAATGTACATAACACATGGATGCCCTCGAATACCACTTTGTAACTATTTCAACCGGTTCTGGAAAATCTGACAAATTTAATTTTCCCTTTTTCCTTTAGTGAGCCTTTCTAAACCCTAGGAACCACTTATTTTTGAAGGGTGCTTGAAATAACACTGCCAGCATAAAAATCTTTCTAGCACCAGTTATGCACAAAATCTTTGTTTCAAATGCATTCTACATCCTCACACAGTATCACATTTCCCACCTTCAATCAGTCATCAAAAGGAAATGTTATCTTTCTGAATGGACACCAAACTGTCTGAATGGAAGAGAGTGGAAATCACTGTGGATGCCTCACAATCACAATAGGAAGCTGGAAGGTGTCAGAGTTGCTGTGCATTCCGGAAACTAACAGAAAACCAAGGCCAGTGTTTCAGACGTTCCTAGAAAACCACAACCACCATGGAAGGGCTTGCAGTTAAAATGAGATTACTATTATTAGCACACCACCTTATCTTCCAATATCTTTTAAAAACCCCTTTCTAAAAATACCAATTTGTCTGACGTCTGAGCAAAACTAATAACTGGCATACCAAAAGAACAGGCTAATTTCATACGATATGTTCCAGCAAATCACAATTCAAGAGGAAGTAGAATCCTATAATGCATATAAGATTCTGCACCACAATAGTCCTTTGAAGTCTGCCACTACCCCAGAATTTTCCATTTTTATTTAAGTCTTCCCAGTATTGCAGGAGAAAAACAAAGCCTGCTTGAGTTCGTTATAGGCTAAGCAATCTATTGCATTCCCTTGTAATCAATTTCTAAAATACTTGATAATATAATGTTGTTTCCAAGAAACAACTATTGCTATTGTTAGTCTACAGTTGCAGTAGGTTCAAGATATGGAAAAATGAGGCTTTTACCCTGGTGTGGTTTGCAAACAGGTACAGCCATTAATTTGATTCACAGCTGCTTCACAGAAATAGCCTAACATATCAGACGAAGGGGTTGACAGATCTGATGGTCGTGTAGTGACATTATTACAGCTAGGAATGTTGACAAATGAGATGCGCTGCCCTCTCAAGAGAGGCATGAAATAGTTAAAGGTTATCTGTGATGGAGAATAAACTAACTTTCCGCTAGCTGTTCTGAAAGGACGGTGCAAACCAACTGTGGAGATGCCCACAAAATAATGGCTCAAGAAATATTTGCACACTCTCTCACACAAACTTTATTCCATGTACATAAGCTTACATATATACACTCAAACTGGCCAAATGCTGGCAAATATGCCTCTACTTCCCCAAACCCTACACCAGTGGTGTCCAAACATTTTTCAAAGAGGGCCAGATTTGATGAAGTGAAGGGCCGTGAGGGCTGACCAAAGGGCTGACTAAAGTTGTTAACTCCAGTGTTGTTGAGCTTTTTTAGGATTGAAGTTGTTGAGGTGTTTTTTGTTTAGTGCTTAAGTTGTTAAGGTGTTTTTTTTTTAGGATTTTACCCCAGGAAATTAACTGCCACAGGGGCAGGATTGAACCAACCAACAGGCTGAATTAGGCCCCCGAAACGGACTTTGGACATGCCTTCCCTAACTGACACTTAGCTGTGCAGATTCACATTCTCTTCTGTAGGCCCGTTTCCCTCCTCATTCATGTCTGTTATACAGAGGAACCTTTGCCCCTCGCTCAGGCTCTTGCCATTTCCTCTCCCTAACATCTCAGCATAATGTGTATTACAAAAATATTGCTTTCCATGCCGCTATTATATCCTCTGCTGAACATCATTGATAGGGAGCATGTAATTAAAAGCCACGGGATGCATTTGTAGTATTCAAGGGAGGTGTTGGTGTTGCTAGGGAACCTGTTTATTTATCGGCATGGAAGGCACAGCAGCTGCTTGTCAGTTAGTGCAGGGCCTTGTAATCAAAGGAGTGCGCAGGATGAGACTGGCATAATGGCTGCTGACGATGCAAAGGTAAATGAAGGGTCTGTATGGGCTGCCTTGCTGGAAATGCTCTCCTCTGTAGTTTTGACAGGAGAGAAGCATTTGGGAGATCTCTCACAGGGAGAGCAACCTAGCCTATTCGCAACCCTGGTTTCATATTCCACAAAGTATCTCTCCTACCCCGAGTGGTGAAAGTGGCTTTCTGAAGGAGGGCTGGCAATGGATCAACTAAACACCACTTACATCTCATCAGGCAATAGTCAGGTATTTAGCACATACCGCATGATCAGTGCCATGCATGGCTACCCCACCTCCAACATCAGACATGCTGGATTGCCTTAACTATCTCTCTGCATTCAGTGGACCAGGAACCCAATCGTGTGGAAGCCTTCACATATATCTGCAAGCTTTCTTGCTGCAGACTTTCATGCCAAATGCGCAGACAGCAGGGGACAGGACAAGCCAGCATGCTTGATGTCAAGAGTGGGACTAGCTGGCATAGCCCTGATCACAATTTGATCAGTGAGCAGGGAATAGAGAATTCAGCTATTTGCAGAGACTGTTGTCTTCTGTAAGATTTCAGAAGCCAGGTCCCCCCGGAAGCTTTAAAATGCACCCCACCTGTCCATAGCAAATGCAAACGCCATAGCAAATGCAATTGACCTGTGCCAGCTTTTGTTTATAATCATTCTGGCATCTAGGACAAAGTGCCTTTAAGCATGAATAGAGTTCCTTCCACTACAAGATCTTGTTCTTTGGAGGCCTTAGGTATTACAACACCCTACGGAACCTGTGTCAAATACTTAAAGGATTTACTACTCCCTTCCCATCGAAGAGCCTTTATGCTCGCGAGATTAAATGCTTTCCCTTCTGCAGCAACTAAAGGCAGATTCTCACACACTCCATATCAAGCCCGTTTGTGTGCCTGCAACCAAGAAGTACCAGATTCAATGGAACACATTCTCTTAGATTGCCCTTTACACGGCAGACCTTGCCAACTGATGCTGAGTAAAATGTTGGACCTCTGGCCCACAACCCAGAGGAGAAATCAAATGAGGTTTCTCCTGGCAGATACCACTGCTCTAGTAGCTTCCTTTTTAGCCACAATTTTGCCTGAAAGGGTTCCCAACGAACCATCCCTTCGGGAAATAGACCCTATACCCCTTGACAGCTTCAACCTTGTCCTTTAATTATCCCAGTGATCTGAAACGTTTTATATTGTGATGCCAATAAAGGTACTTGACTTGACTAGAGTTCCTTCCGCCTAAAGGAAGTTTAAGAAAAGAAAAATCTAAGGACAATATTCATTTTTGCCCCTTTCTGAAAGGTGGCTTGGGATTTGATGGACAGGCAGTTGTTTGACCAATGCATATGAAGCTCTGGTTCTGCAATGAGACAGCTGGTTCATCTGCATGACTTCTGGGAGATCAACACAGCTGTATGCAAGGTCACCAAATGCACACTGCCACACAGCCCAGGTCATCTCCTTGGTTCTTTTACAGGTGACGCTGTGTGCAGCCACACAGCATGCAATTGGGATGCAAAGCACAGGGTATAGGAGTGCCCTACACAAATGTGCAATCATCATTCCCCAGCTACCCGGCAGTCTAGACCAGGACCACTATGCTGAATCTCTCGTCTCCTGGTGTTCCTGAATGCCAAAGGCCTTGTTCCTGTTTAGAGATGCTCGCTAAACAGTTGAGAAAATGGACAGGAACAAGCTCACTTGAGAAAGCTGGCAGGCTGGTTATGTCCACTCTTAAATCAGGGAGCATGACCCATGACTCCTGCAGATCTCCAGAAGACATTCCTTCACTCACACACTTGTACTATTGCTTTCAGGTGACATCAAAATGCAGTAATAAGCAAGGCTGCTCCAGCTTGCAAGGGTGATGGGAGGGGGGGGGTGATGTCATACACATGGTGTCTGGATGCTGGGAGGAGCTAGGGACAGAACCAAACCTGGTGGCCACGCAGCTTCAACACCCATTGGCTCATCCTCCACCTCCTCTTGGTGCCATCACTAGCAGGAGACTGCTTCAACCCAAGGAGCTGGCCACTGGAGCTGTGCCACAATTGGCTCTGTACTTTTGGGGCATGGGGGGGTACTACTCCTGAAATATAGACAAACCCAAAAGGACTCAGCCCCCAGGAGCTGATGCCCCTGGCTGCACACTCATTCCTGGCTACATTATCTGGAAATAATTTCCCAAGCTCAGAGTAACAGGCAGCCAGCTGGGGAGGAACTTCAGTTCAATGGTAGAGTAGATGCTTCACTGTCTCACATTTAATCACTGGCACTTCCCAGTAAAGAATCTCAGATCACAGGGCTGGGAAAGACCTTGAAGAGGGCACTGCTAGTTAAACCAGACATAGTGAGATAGATAGACAGTTGCTCTGACTCAGTTATCAGGCATGTTCATCTGCGTTGAGCATTTGACTGGCTTCCCTGCCATACTTTGAACAGTTCTGTTCAAAAGCACGGAACTGAGAACAAGCACAACTTCCGGCAAACTTTTCATTCCCCTGTTCCTTTGCACATGGAAAGTGAGCTTATTTATTACAATTATTGATGGAACTGCCATTCAGACAGATGGCTCAATGGCAACATCTCACTCAGTTGCGCTCCACAAAGGAGCTCCTGTGACAAAACCTAAAATGACTGGACCAAAGTTCAACACACCCTATTTTAGATCACAAAATAGACCTCTGGGCTTGTCCAGCTTTGTGGGAAAACATTCTTTTTTTCAAAAAGTATTTTAGTTAAGTTGTGCAAGAGCTTCTAGTTAAAACGGCTGCATACAAAAATTCCAAACAACTGATGTGTACAGCAGAAGGCCCTTTTTATAAAAAGCAGTTTTAGCCTGGAATATATATATATTAATTTATTTATTTTTTTACTTTAAGCTCTTTGTATAATGTCCATTGGCCAGTTTGCTTCCTGAGTGGAATAGGCTCACTTAACCGGGCAAAATTTAGATGCTTTGAAAAAACTGATGTAAATAAATCACTGACCTTTTCAAATCCTTTAATAGTCTAATGGAGAAAATACATACCATACTATACAGCTATTACACTGTTACAGTACAGCTGTTAATATCATTTTTAGTGTTAACATAATTTTGAGATCTTTGAGATGTGAGGAGAACCCACAGGCCAATCCGTTGTGCGTTAAGCTCCACACTACCATAAAATTTATTAGCTATGAGACAAAATAGTTCCAGTGGTTTTTATTTCAAATCATTGTTTGGTGTGCAAGAATGAGAGATGGCATAACAGAATTCAACAGCAGGTAGAAGTGACCTGTTTCAAGTAGCACCATAGAGGCGGGAGAAATAGATGAAGGCAGGAATTGGTGTACAAATAATTTGGTGAGATTTGGAATTATTCTAGTGGGTGGAGGCTTCCTTCAGGGAGCAAAATTTATTTCTATTTATGTACTGTTTTCAAGTTATTACTATCTTTTTTATATATAATTTTTTCTTAAAATGACTTCCCTTCCTCTCTTTCCATGGTTCATTTTGCATATCATAAATCCCTGCATCTTTTACATAAACTAAACCATTCAGTATTCCATTATTACATCCATCAAAATTTATTTACGCTGTTGAATTTATCTTAAGGCTGCCAACATTTTCAAGTGTACACAATCCCCCCCATATATTCAATAAACATTTTCCAATCCTCTCTAAATGTATGTTCTTCTTGTTTCTATATGTTAAGTCTGCAAGCTGCACATATTCCGTCAGCTCAAGTTGCCATTCTTCTTTAGTTGGGACCTCACTCGTTTTCCATTTTTGGACTAACAAAACATGGGCCGCAGTAGTGGCATACATAATCGTTTTTGACACTTGGGAATTTCATTCTGGATTATCCCCAACAGAAATGATTCTGGGTTTTTTTTTGGTTTTTTTTGGAAAGTACTTTTAAACACTTTTTTCAATTCATTATGGATTATTTCCCAATACTCTTTTACGCCTTTACAGGTCCACCACATATGAAAGAACGTTCCCTCTACCTCTTTGCATCTCCAGCACTTATCTGATTCAGTCTTATATATCTTAGCAAGCCTAACTTAGCAAGTTATTACTATCCATTTATTATTTCTATCCCATCTTTCTGTCAAGGAGCTCAAGGCGGCATACATGATTCTCCTGCTTCCCATTTCATAGATGGAGCTCTGTGAAGTAGATTAGGCTGAGTGATGGTGACTGAACAAAGTCACCCAGAGAGCCTCATGACTCAGTGGAGATTTGAACCCTGGTTTCCCAGGTCCTAGTCCAATACACCCAAATGTCATTTGGATGCTGTGTCAGACAGCAAGATGTCAGCAACGCTGCTTCCCCCTGTCTACCAATAATCCTCCACGGTGATGCAAAACCATTAGTGATTATTTTTATTCAATCTTCCTTTGAGCTGGTCTCCGGCCCACAGTTAAAGAAAGTACTGTTGTCTCTAGCTGACAGTACCACCAAATGCCACCAACCACATATAGTTTTCAATAGCACGAAAATGTTCAGCTTTGATTCATGCCATCACAAGTTGTGTGGATGGCGATTTTGACCTTAGAAACCTCTATCTATCTATACAAAGAGGGTATCTAGGTGATTCATTACACAATATATGAGTCTCTGAGCTGCACAGCAAGGTACAAATTCTTAAGATATGGGCGTGTAAAAACTTAGCAAAATCTGGTAGAAGATGACCAAGCGAAGAAGAGGTAAAAAAATTCCAGAACAGATACCTAATGCATAAGAAAGCCTGTGGAAAACATTTGCTCTCTTAAAAAATACTTCAGTTCATTGGCACATATCCCTTGTTTTGAGAGTTTCTTGACTCTACCTAGTTTCTGTTGAATTGGCCACACAACCAGAGATTTTGAGAAGCAAATGGTCCAATGCAACAAGCATCTACGGAGCAAATAAGGCTCTAGGAGGAAGCACCAAGGTTATGCCACTGCGTGACTTGGGCTATTTCCCCCACATTGCCAAGGATGCTTCACAGTCTGACACCGTGCAAATGTGTCATATAGAATTGGACAGAGAAAATGCATGGAGGTGGTATCAAAGATGACCCGGATTTGGATAATCAGAACATGCTGAGGGAGCTGGGTACTTTGTTGCAGTGACTCCATATGATCATATAGGACAAGACAATGTGTACAAAGTCTGATTTTATTGTACAGGGTGATTCATAATGAAGCATACAGTTTCCATTTACTATAAATGGAAACTGCATACTTCATTATGAATTACCCTGTATTACATATCTAACATATATTAATTTTATATATTCTGCGTGGCCTGTGTGGCTATTCAGATGCCATTGGAAATGACTGGGTGGAGGCTTTGAAGCTTGCATTTATTAGGGAAGGAAATATATTTTTCAACAGCCAGATCCACTTATTCCCTTATTAGATTGAATCCTATCAGACCTCTGCCCCATTTCTTTTTAAATTATTTATTGCCTAGAAACTGTAGATTTTGGACTGACTTTTTTCTTGAAGTTACAGCAGGTTAGCCAGATAGAAAAAAGTTTCCAAGAAAAAAGAAACAAAGAAACGGCAGGGTGGAGGGTAGAACATCACTTGTCTAAGTCAACCTCTAAGTAATAATCATTTTAGCTCCAAGTGAGGTGTACTTTCTGCAAGATTTGAATGCAACAAGTAGGTTCTCATGACATATTGAATTTATACTCTTACAATATGTGCTTGGACAGAATATATTACTATTCTAAAGTAAGCTATTATCAATTCTGTTCTTAAATTTGATTATCGGGCAGAATAAATCCAAGAAGCTGGGAACATATAGGACTGGTTCGCACCGAACTGTCTCTGCCTTTGCAAGTTGCTCCAATCTTTTCTAGCAAAAATGTTTCTTATTCAATAGCAGATGTGCATTCACAGTAGAAAACACTGCAGATATTTGAGAAACGTTTGTCCACCTGTTGCGTAACAACCTCTGTGAATATTTAAGAAAGGTCAATATGAACTTTTGGAAGAATAGTTTGGTAGCTTCTGAAATGCTGTGCTCAGGGGGCAGCAGGCAGAAAGAGATTTATATTCTTTCAAAGCATGTTATTTTGAGAGCAATTTCCTTCAAGTGCAATACTGTTTAAGTTGGGTCTAATGCTTGGCTACCAGCAAATAGGTACCCTCAGGAAGCTAAAACACAAGCAGCATGCTTGGGAAATCAAAGCAGTCCCTTTATTGCTGTGTAAAAACAGGCACAAAAGCCAAACCAACTAAGCTGCTTTCCACAAAAACAGGCAGCAGCAGAATGCGAGGCATTTCACAGTCAGGGGCTGGAGGCATATAAAATTATCTCTGAAGGCAATTTATATCCTGTGATGCATAAATAGAAGGGGGCTCAACTCGCCAATTAGGCATTGTGGCTTGGATACAAAGATCCCTGTGCATGAGCAGAAAGGATTTCTGCACAACTCACATTCTTTACTAAACCTTCTCCCTAATTTTCTCCTATATGCACCCACAAAACCACCCCAGAAGCTCTAATGTTGAACGTGATGCGAAATGGGGATCTGCAGCTGAGGAATGTGACCTTCCCACGTGCATAAGAAAATGCTTTTTGCTGTTCTTTCTACATTACACATGATGGAGAGCAGCAAATGGTCACAGCTTCCTAATAATAATAATAATAATAATAATAATACCTTGCCCGTCTGACTGGATTGCCCCAGCCACTCTGGTTGGCTTCCGACATATATTAAACATAATAAAACATTGCACATTCAAAAGCTTCCCTATACAGGGCTGCCTTCAGATGTCTTCTAAAGATGATAGAATTACTCATCCCCTTGACATCAGATGGGAAGCTGTTCCGCTGACCTGGTCAGTAACCTTACAGTCTATGTGTGAGTTTCCCCTTTATTCTGTTTTACATTGAGCATAGCGAACCTTAAGCTCTGCCCAGGTGGAATCTCTCAATGCTTCTTAATGGTGAAACTGAGCTGAATGAAATCAATTTTACATGGAAAAATAAACCAGTGACATAGCCATGATGATGGTTGACAAAGTCTATTAGGGAATTGAAAATTCAACAGCTTTCTGACTCGTTGCACGTACTCTGTGCCCGCCATTTTCTTAATACCAGTGCTGTCCTGTCCCTTTAAAGTTCAGTATTATTAGAATTTCAGTTGTTCTGAAGAGGCTGGGGATGGTGTGTGGTGTCTCTCCGCCACTTGCCATGAACATTTCTCGGGTACTCTTTTATTCAGTCTACATCCCAATCCCAAAGAAGGGCAGTGCCAAAGAATGCTCCAACTACCGCACAATTGCACTCATTTCACACGCTAGCAAGGTTATGCTTAAAATTCTACAAGGCAGGCTTAAGCAATATGTGGACCGAGAACTCCCAGAAGTGCAAGCTGGATTTCGAAGGGGCAGAGGAACCAGAGACCAAATTGCAAAGATGCGCTGGATTATGGAAAAAGCTAGAGAGTTCCAGAAAGACATCTACTTCTGCTTCATTGACTATGCAAAAGCCTTTGACTGTGTCGACCACAGCAAACTATGGCAAGTTCTTAAAGAAATGGGAGTGCCTGATCACCTCATCTGTCTCCTGAGAAATCTCTATGTGGGACAAGAAGCTACAGTTAGAACTGGATATGGAACAACTGATTGGTTCAAAATTGGGAAAGGAGTACGGCAAGGCTGTATATTGTCTCCCTGGTTATTTAACTTATATGCAGAATTCATCATGCGAAAGGCTGGACTGGATGAATCCCAAGCTGGAATTAAGATCGCCGGAAGAAATATCAACAACCTCAGATATGCAGATGACACAACCTTGATGGCAGAAAGTGAGGAGGAATTAAAGAACCTTTTAATGAGGGTGAAAGAGAAGAGCGCAAAATATGGTCTGAAGCTCAACATCAAAAAAACGAAGATCATGGCCACTGGTCCCATCACCTCCTGGCAAATAGAAGGGGAAGAAATGGAGGCAGTGAGAGATTTTACTTTTTTGGGCTCCATGATCACTGCAGATGGTGACAGTAGTCACGAAATTAAAAGACGCCTGCTCCTTGGGAGAAAGGCAATGGCAAACCTAGACAGCATCTTAAAAAGCAGAGACATCACCTTGCCAACAAAGGTCCGTATAGTTAAAGCTATGGTTTTCCCAGTAGTGATGTATGGAAGTGAGAGCTGGACCATCAAGAAGGTTGATTGCCGAAGAATTGATGCTTTTGAATTATGGTGCTGGAGGAGACTCTTGAGCGTCCCATGGACTGCAAGAAGATCAAACCTCTCCATTCTGAAGGAAATCAGCCCTGAGTGCTCACTGGAAGGACAAATCGTGAAGCTGAGGCTCCAGTACTTTGGCCACCTCATGAGAAGAGAAGACTCCCTAGAAAAGACCCTGATGTTGGGAAAGATGGAGGGCACAAGGAGAAGGGGACGACAGAGGACGAGACGGTTGGACAGTGTTGTCGAAGCTACAAACATGAGTCTGACCAAACTGCGGGAGGCGGTGGAAGACAGGAGTGCCTGGCGTGCTCTGGTCCATGGGGTCACGAAGAGTCGGACACGACTAAACGACTAAACAACAACAAAGGTACCCTTGACTGTTAGGTCCAGTCGCGGACGACTCTGGGGTTGCACGCTCATCTTGCTCTATAGGCCGAGGGAGCCAGCATTTGTCCACAGTTTTTCCGGGTCATGTAGCCAGCATGACTAAGCCGCTTCTGGCAAACCAGAGCAGTGCACGGAAACACCATTTACCTTCCCACCAGAGCAGTACCTATTTATCTACTTGAACTTGACATGCTTTCAAACTGCTAGGTGGGCAGGAGCTGGGACCGAGCAAAGGATGCTCACCCAGTCGCGGGGATTCAAACTGCCGACCTTTCGATCGGCAAGCCCTAGGCTCTGTGGTTTAGACCATAGCACCACCCACGTGTCTTAAACATCCCTTAGGCACCTCAAAGGTAACACAGGCACAACAGAAAGCTTACATCCCTCCCTGGAGAATTGCACTGACGTTTTTCTCTCACTGTTGCTAATTTTCAAATACGTTCTCCCTCCCGCATTAACTTATGGAGAAATGTCAAAAAATGCAGGATAATATTTTTTGGCACAATGCTAATACCCAAACTGGTTCAGTTATATGAGTAATTTAAGAAAAAGCAAATGCTGTAAAAAGTACAGTGTTCATTCCAATAGCAGGAAAAAGTGAAACATATACCAAGCTACTCTTTGATACGAGGAAAATTATTATGGATTATGGCATATTAGTATCCAAACCAAGGAATTCATCCTATATTCAGGCATTAGCAGACTTCAGTTAGCTCCCAGGATTTTCTTACTAGGCCTCCATTAAGAGCTCGTGTAACTACAGTGAAATGGATGCTTGAAAACAGGAGCTGCTAAACTTCGTGGGCATGTTTGCAAACTGGAGAAGCCATTGTGGGCACAACATACGGAAATGTGATATGCTGTGTCTGGCATATTGCCTGTTAGGAACTGCCTAATTCTCACACACGTTTTGTTCCAAAGGCAGAACCTTAAAGAAATATTGCAAATGTTTGGAATGCTGTGAAATGATTAAAAGGTCATGATTTTTCACACAGATACTGTACCATACCCTGTTCTGCATCTAATGTTCTCGAAAGTCTCCAGTAATTGTTGTTAATTCTCCTTATTGATGATTTTATTGTTTTATTTTTATATTTTTGCACACAGTCTTGAGGTTTTTGTTTAACATTCAAGCGGTGTATAAATTTTATGAAATAACTAAATAAAGTAAGAAACAAACCCTGGAACAATAAATTTAAAGGAACAAAACTGCAGAGCCAGCAGTTAAAACAACTGATAAAATAATGTAAAATAAATAAATAAAAAAGCAACAATAAACCCATGATAGGATGGATTTTGACTGCTGCATCAAAGATGGCAGACAAAACACACAGCAAACTTGCTGACAGAGTGGATTCCACAGTCTGGGTCTAACCACAGACCACCTGTTTGACCTCTGAAGGTACGGAGTGTAGTCAGAGAAAGGCCTTTGGTGAAGATGATGAATGTTTGTTCAACTTCAAAAGTAAATCTCTTCTGTCCAGTGGGGCTAATTCCCTACTTAAGCGTCCCCAGGAATTTTTCATACTGAGTAGTGACGTCTACTATGCAGAGAGAAAGTGTATGTATGGGTAGATCCACAATTTCATAATGCATACAAGCACTGCCAAAACAAACTCTAAGGTCAATGGGTGCTTTCACGAACCAATAAATAGCAAGTCCAAGTTACACTTTTCTAGCCTTCGGAATCACAGAATACCATCGCAAAGAAGAATTTTCAAATAACCAATCAAACATAGATGAGACATATGGCTTCAAAGACGGTAGCTTTCCTTTCAATTTAGCACACAAATGGTTTTCATTAAGATGATCCCCTCTCTAGCGTTTTGGTTTCCATCATTGTTTACTGTTGTAAGACTTATCACTTAAACTTTCTGGAAGGTATATGTCTGTGCTTATAGTACATGCCACACACATGTGGTTGTTGCCCTGAGCATTTCCAATCTATCCCAATGTCTGTCTAGCTAGTTTTCATTTAGTTACTTTCACCTTTTTCGTTTGTTGACAGGAAAAGGAGATAAGAGAGGCAAGCTTAGCTGGAGGTCTGGACTGACAGAGACGCTCTCAGCAGGCTGTATATAAAATTAATACTGTAGGCTTCTCAAGCATTCCCATCTGCATTCTCAAGAGGATTGTTTTTTCTTGACAAACAACAGAGGTCTACAGGGACTTCCTGCCCGAACTATAAAGGGCAGCAAACCAGTTTTAAATTGACTCTTTTCCAGCCTGGAGTTATGTACTTGCTAGGCTGAAAATTTCACAAGACTAAATTCTTGTTACTGGGAATCTATCTATCTATGTCAATAGATCCATGTATCTGTCTAACACTGAGAGGACAGAAAACAAGAGACAGAAAATAAATAACAGGCTCTTGTGGGGGGAAAATGTGAATTGTGAAAGTATAATTCTTTTAGTTTTAGGCTTTGCAGAAGAGAATCAAAAGGATTACAGGCAAGCTGATAGAGGGTGACATTTGCTTCAGGGGGAAAGGGAAGCCCTTAATGAAATCCATAAGCCTGGCGTCCAGTGCTTTTAGGAAAACCATGCCCTTCCCCAGCCGTCTAAAGCCAGTATCTAAAGAGGGTATCATAAACGATTTGTGGGCTGGGGACTCTTGTCAATAAAGCACTGGCATTAAATGACTTTAAAACGTTATATGAAATGAGAACACAGTTAAGCAGCAAGCTAAGAACCATATTTTTCTGTTCACGTGAAATAATAAATGGCAGCTGAATCCCCTCTCCACATTGCATGGGGACGTGGCCAAAGATAGTTGCTGAAACATGGTGTCCTCTTTCAAAGTCAACAAGCTACTGAAGCAAGAACCTCTGTGTTTAAGAATTCACCCTATGAACTTCAAACAGAATTCAGAAGGTTGAAGAATATACTTGTTGAAGCAGCTGGTAGATCAGACTGGATGTATATGATAACAGCGAGCAAATGCTGGAATCCCCACTGCAACTCCTTTTAAACTAGACTTTTGCTATAAATGCAAGGCTTCGTTTTGAAATAAATCACATCACCAAGCTATGACTCTGTACATAGGAAGCCCTTTGATTTTCAGTGGGGCTGATCCTGGGCACTCTTCTCACATTACCTTAGTAACCCTGCACTTTTCCACACCACCTTCAAGGTCAGAAGCTTCTGAAGAAGTCCACAGTATCATTCATCCCATGCCATCGCTGCCCAGCTTCCTAGAACTGGGTGACTTTAGCATTAGGGGAAGACACTGTCTGCATGAAAAGTATGTGCTCTGCCTCTGTGCTAAGGCCCCTTCTGAAAATCAAGTTATTCCATGTATCTCCTGCACAGTATCTCTCTGGGATTTGCGGACTTTAAAAAACCCAACACCGAGACAAGACCAATGATTACCCGAAAGGCTAGATTACAAATTAGTGACTGTGGATTGCCCTTTGCCAAGAATATATAATCTGCCAAGGCCCTTCTGACTGAAGACTTGACGAAAACAAGTTGGAGATGGCTGGTGGTGAGAAGATATCATTTGCTTTCTGATAAAGTGAAGACATGGAAAAATTTCCAGGTCACATGCACACCGCATATTTGGGCTTTCCCAAAAGAAACTTGGGAACTGTGGTTTGTTAAGGGTAATGGGAATTGTAGCTCTGTGAGGCGTAGACGACAGTTCTCATGTTTTCTTAGGGGAAACCATGTGCTATAAATATAAGGGGCGGATGTGACTTCACTCTCACAGCAGGCCCTACCACATAAAGTTGTTGCAAAGAGAAAAAAAAAAGGAGTGGAACCATGTTCTCTGGGCTCTTTTGAGATAGGAATATAAAGATATACCGTAATTAACAGACCTGTTCTTTTTTACAGCACTTTGTAAGCAATTTTAGAACACCACTTGAAATGGCCAAATATCCTATTTTTCCCTCAGAAAAATCTCTAGATTAGTTTTATTGTTTTCTAACTCCCACAGCATGATCCACACGCTATGAAGAAAAGAAGACCATTGAAAGAGGATGATGGCATACTATTAATGTTTCACAGAAGGTTCAACCAATAAAAAATTGGGAGTCCACATAGTTTGAACTACACAGTTTTACAGGGGAATAATCTGGAAAAAAATGATGAACTCCTCATTAACTTTATAATACCCTAGAATATTGGACTAACAACATTACAGAATGGTAAACTAACAAGTTGCACATATAAAAAACCCCCACAATTATGATAATGCATACTATTGTACAAAAATCCTGCCTCCTAGACTGAAGAAGGCTTCTAAAAAGTCCACTCCGGTTAATCAATTGTGAACACTTTCAGAATGTTTTTTAAAATAATGTTGCTGGCTAATTGCAATTAAAAAAGAAAAAAGAAATGTGAGTGCTATTACGTCTCATAGTAATTTTAATAGGGGTGTTATTTTTTTTAATATATGCCCCTAAAGAAGGGCTGTGCTTTTTGTATTTCAATAAACCTTTTTACATCTTTAACGTTCTGCTTTGCATTAGAAAACAGAGGCCAGTAGTTAAATGCTGTGGGCACATTAATTGTGCTTTTTTGGTGACAAAAGTAAGAAACGAAACCTTAAGTGACCTTAACTCACCTATGTAGTTCTACCTTCCCTTACTATTATTTGTTTATCCAAGTCTCATGTATTTAATATGTCTGCTCTGGTTTTATACGACCTGTAAATTGTGGGGTGGGGGTGGGAAGCCTCTAACTGAACCAAGCATATTACTGTGGCATGCTGTTCCTGTACAACTTATACTAACCTATAGCAAATTCATAGATTTTTCTAAGACTACATGTACGTTCTTCCACATTATGCAAAATTGTTCTGGTATGTGGTTTCTCAGGACTGAATTTGAGACATGCACCATGAAATTAGTCTGGGACAATAAGGTTACTGAGTGTTTAGTACATGGGTATTGTAGTTTTGACCTTTCTGGAATATACTTTGTCAAAGCTATACTTTTCTGGACCCATCTGGTGATATTAAAACTCAGTAAACCTAGGATAAGATTGCAGGTGGCAGTGAACCCAGCTACTCCACTTCGTAATTTTGTTCCAGGTTTGTCTGTTTGTTTGTTTACTTAGCCTCTCAGATCCATCTTTTTGGTGTTGGGTCACTCCAGAGCTGATTCCATGAAAACACCAAAAAGTACATCTCATGAACAAGCCTTCACTGGAATACAGCTTCAGAGTGACAGTGTGGTACAGCAGTTAGACTGCAATGACGGATAAGGATTGAGGAAACCCTCAGCAGTGAAGCTCACCAGGTGACCTTAGGCCTGTCACCATTTCTCAGCCTGACTTGCCTACAGGGTTTCGTGAGGATAAAAAGGGGAAGAAGCACCAAAAGCCACATACAGCAAATAAACTTTGCCTAGGAACCAAAGAGCTACTCGAAGTTTCTGCATGCCCAAGGGAGCATCCTTGTGTGGCACAGTGGAAGCTTTTAAAACTCACAAGACTTTCGAGAGCAGTTGATATAGGCTCAGAATCCAGGGGTGAAGGGAGCAAATGACTTTTTGCAGCATTTTCTCCTCTCCACTGCCATGTCCCACCCCTCAGCGGGGTTAATATTTGTACTTCTCACCTCTACTGTAATGATTAGGGATTAGGGTGCTGCAGTAGGACCAAGGAGATCAGGGTTCAAATGCAAGCTCTGTCGCAACTCATTGGACTACTCATTGTGAAAGTCTGGAAGCTAACACAGTAGCTGGAGGTGGAGGGAGAAGGCTATGGAATGGGACAAAAAGGATTTCCAGGAAAGGAAACCATCTCTACCTATGATCCATCCCATTGTCATTTACCCTAGACCATGGGTTGGCAAACTAAGCCCTGGGGGCTGGATCCGGCCTAATCGCTTTCTAAATGTGGCCTGTGGATGGTCAGGGAATCAGAGTGTTTTTACACAAGTAGAATATGTCCTTTTATTTAAACTGCATCTCTGGGTTATTTGTGGGGCATAGGAATTCGTTCAATTTTTCCCCAAAATATAGTCCGGCCCCCCACAAGGTCTGAGGGACAGTGGACCGGCCCCCTGCTGAAAAGGTTTGCTGACCTCTGCCCTAGACCTTACATTCACACAATTCTCTTCTGCTGTTAATCCACAGAAGGGGCATGTTAGAGTGCATCAAGGAGGCAGAATCAAGCCCCCACTTTTTAAAGGCTGACCTCCAAGACAACCTGGAACCAAATACCCTCAGGCTTGGGTACCTAAAGCAGTTCCTTCAATACTTGTTCTCAGGCTGGATCTGAGGAAACGGGCAACTAGTTTCACACGAGGGAGTGGGCTTTCAAACAGCAGCTTTCCCCCTCAAGCCGTTGGGCATCATGAAGGAGTGTATGAGGATCTGCTGTTTAAAGAAAAGTCAAGAATTCCAATGCACATTCCCAGGACCTTCTAAATTCCAGCCTAATTATCTCCAAGTAACTCAGTATTTTCAGGCTTAAATTTTTATGACTGTTCCAGTGAGATGCCTCCCACCAGCCGTCTGCATCATGTACTTCAACTTCAGCATTCACTTTTCTGTAAATGGTGGCACTTAGTTGGCAAAAATGAAGAGTTGCGCATACAACAACCATTGCTGCCAAGAACACAAAATGCATATATATGGAAAACTTAGTCCTCATAAATGCGAGGTTTTAGTTATTCCTCATCAATGTGGAATTATAAATCACATGGATGAGCAACTAAAATGTCTCAAGAAAAGCACAACCCATTTGTTAGTCTGGTGCCTGACTTGTTCTCTGAAACAGACGTAAACAAGAAGGTTCAAGGAGAGTCTTCATTTCAGACAGGAACTGGCAAATCCATTCTTATTTTAAAAATGATTAATAATGTACTTCCAACTGGTGTTCAAGGAATGGTATGTGCTCAATCTAAACTGTATGTTTCCTTTTATTTCCTTGCAACTGTAAGCAGTCCAGTCCTCATTCCCCGGAAAGTGTCGAGATGATGTCTTTTGAGAGAAGGTGAGTGGCATATAATTCTCTAAAGACATCATCTCAACACTTTCAGGGGAATGGGGACTGCACTGCTTACAGTTGCAAGGAAATAAAAGGAAACATGCAGTTTAGACTGAGAACATACAGTTTTGATTGAACAACCATAAAGTACGCAAGTCCACGCCATCTATTTCCCTCAGGTTAGGCAAGGCCCAGAAAAATAGCTGGCGAATCTTTTGAATTGGGGATGAACTCCCCCAATCACTGTCACCTCTCCCAGTTCACCTGGAAGTAACAAAGTACAACAGACTCATCCTTCTTGAGTCTACAAGGCAAGTTCCACAGGCCAATAAATTACCATTAAGCAAAACTGGGGTGGTGAACAATTGGTAAGCTTTGTACAAACAGTAAATGACAAAATGCAGGGTCTTCAGATGGAAAGTTGTAACTAGCTGTCTATATTAAACCCAGATATCAGCTACGATATCTGGGTTTCAAAGAAGAAAAAGTGATTATATATGATCTTCTGGAATCCAGGGAAATGAATTTAGCACTAAAAAGGACTTATTAGGATGGGCTGCGTGCTTAAGAGTAAGTCCCAAGAACCAATTTAATCAAAATAAAAGCCATACAATTCAGAGATTTATAGCAAAAAAACTTCTGCTGTACATCATTGCCGCATACCCTGGCATTAGAATAAGACGATACATAAAGAACAGTTTCCTATTTAGAGGAGCTCAAAGGAGATAATGGCAACATGGGAAGGAAGAGAGAGAAAAAAGGTCATGGCCCACAAATATTGTCAGGAGATACAATTAAGCATAATATTTCCCATTAGGAATGAGACTTTACTGAATAACTAGCTTGAGCTGGGAATTGAATGGTGAGAGATGAGAGTGCTTCTAGCTGCTGAGAACTTGGCTGGGGGCAGGAGAGACCTTAAAACATCTCTCAGAAATCATAAAATGGTGTTTGTGTGGGGATCAGTTTTCAGAGACTTTCAGGTCTAAGCAAAGTCACTGTACTTGCTAATCCATAATACAAAAAAAAGGATTTTTATTCCTTTTTAATAAAAAGCTTAATTAAAGCCTTGGACTATGAGGTTGGCGAGATCTGCTAAACAGTTATTATGCCGACGTGCCCGGAGAGCCTTTCGAAACAGTTGTTATTTTGGCATCCCTAGAAGGAAGACGTCGTTTCTCACCCTTGCTTTTTATGTTTTGTTTGTCTAAAAGTTGAGCAACAATGTGCAAACAGCATTGTTACAGCATACCAGACTTCTTGTCTAATCCCTAACAATGAAAGTGTAAGGTGCTCTTAAACATTTGAACTCTTGGTTCAGGAAGGTGACTAAACTCCTAAGCCTTTGTCTAAGCTGCTCTGATATCTAAATAAAATTCCCACTGTTGCTAACACCCGCACAGGGCCACCAGAGGTGACAATGGGTGGAAGCAGCCATATATCAAAAGCCAGTTAAACTTCTCAAAGTGTGTGAGCAATGCACTCTTTCCAGTGACACACAGGTGACTATATACATGTACATTTGCAACTCTATCCCCACACTGAGTGCCAGCACTTGACCAAACCCTTCTTTACCACCTGCTGCCTCATGTATTAACTGTAAAAGAGCCTAAGCTTCTGAAACACAGGTTACTTATTGTTTCATTTAATTGCTTGCCTTGCATCCATAATCTGTGCACTTACAGGCATGCACACGAGATTAAAGATGTTTCCCCTTCCTTTGAGATATTGAATTTCTGGAGACCAAAGAATTCTGGAAAGCTCTAGTTCAGCACATTAAAAAAAAGAAAAAAAGTCAAAGAGAAAGGCACCCCAGCGAATCGAAAGTCCAACATTTTCTCAATAAGGGGCTGTTGTGACAAAATAGTGACAGTGGTGTTTACCAGGCATAGAGACAGATGGGAAGTGTAACAAATTTCTCACTTGACACCAGCTTGTTGCTTACAACTCTGGGTGGGTAGTGACTAGTTTTCACTGGATGGTTACTGTGAAGGTGGAGTGGATTAGAATACCTGGCTAGTTAACTGCTGACAAGTCCCAGGGCCATATGAAATGCTCCTTTCATATCCCCCCTGTCTCTACATTGACTACAGGCAGTTACTGTTAGCAGGGCCAGTCGAATACATTTTGCAGCTTGAGGCAAAGACAAAATGGTGGCCCACTTTCTACATATAGGACTCAACTGGACTGGTAGCTGCATATTACCTCATCACTGGTAACAAGGCAGCATCCACCTAAAACAACAGGCTGTCAATGGGTGTGAAAGGGGGCCTTGGGAACAGTGCGGGCCTGCAGTTGTCTTGCACCCACCAGCACCTGCTGCCTGAGTGGACTGGCTCCCCTTTCCTAATGGCAGAGCTGGCTCAAGCATCTCCAGATGCTGATCTCTGGTTTGTAAGAGGCTTCCCCATTTTGTTTTGCTTGTTAAACTCTTTCGCCCCCCACTCCCATGAAACGGAGGGGAAACATCTGTAATTTAAGAAATGCTTAGCCATCTCTCCAGAATCATGTTTGTAAATAAACAAAACAGCACATGAACATAAAACGTTCTTCTTCTTCCGACATGCAGCTCGAAAGCTACATTCAGGATAACATGAAAAAAGAAATGGTGGAGATCCAGCAGAATGCAGTGCAGAACCAGACGGCGGTCATGATTGAAATAGGCACAAATCTGCTAAATCAAACCGCTGAACAGACCCGCAAATTAACAGATGTTGAAGCACATGTAAGTACCAGTCGTTCAAGCTGAAGCTAACTCTCAACTCAAAGGACTTGTGTGCCCTATATTGTATGCTTTAAGTCAGGCTGGTTTCCAACATTGTAAGGATAGAACTATGTAGAGACATTGGCTGGCTTCACGTTTTTTTTCTAACATTATGATTTTTGCAACTTCATGATTCACGATATGTTGCCAGGTCAAAAATTATGAAACCGATATCACGATATGGATTTCAAACCAGTTTGGGACAATATTATCGCCCAGCCCTACTAATCAGACAATTAAAACTTACACTAGTAGACTGCACAGTATAAATCATAGCTCCAACGCTTGACAGCACCACAAAAATCCTAATCTTAGTCACAAATCTTCGTGGATCTTTGTGTTTTTCACATAATAACAAAGCAACCAACCAATCATAGAACACATTTCTGGACACAGGGGAGACCTACGAATTGTTGAGGGGATCTCTTATATAAATTATGAGGATCCATAAGGCTCTATGGTTCTCTGAGGGGAAACTGGTCTCCTTGCAGCTCCCAGCACCTAGAATTCTTTGAGGGAAGCTATGACTGTATAACATGGTATGATACTGCAGATGGAGGATTGCTGTTTACATAGCACTCTAATTTGCAAAGTGTTTCAAGAAGGTTAATGTTATTCCTATTCACCAGCACAGTGGGACATGATGGCGCTGTGGGTTAAACCACAGAGCCTAGGACTTGCCAATCAGAAGGTCGGCGGTTAGAATCCCCGTGACGGGGACAGCTCCCATTGTTCGGTCCCAGCTCCTGCCAACCTAGCAGTTTGAAAGCACGTCAAAGTGCAAGTAGATAAATAGGTACCGCTCCGGTGGGAAGGTAAACAGCGTTTCTGTGTGCTGTTCTGGTTCGCCAGAAGCGGCTTAGTCATGCTGGCCACATGACCCAGAAGCTGTACACCGGCTCCCTCGGCCAATAAAGCGAGATGAGCACCGCAACCCCAGAGTCAGTCACGACTGGACCTAATGGTCAGGGGTCCCTTTACCTTTTACCTATATGACTGTTTAACATGGTATGATACTGCTTTAAAAGTATACTGCAGATGGAGGCTTGCTGTTTACATAGCACTCTAATTTGCAAAGTGTTTCAAGAAGGTTACTGTTATTCCTATTCACCAGCACAGTGGTCAAACTAATGTTTGAAACCGAGAAGTTCTGATCCGAACTAGCATCAAAATTCAGAGCTGAGTCCAATTTGCAGCACTCAGGCTGCAAAAACTTGGAGTGACCTAAGTTATGCACCCCTTATGCAAGGCATAGTCTGCAATGGAACTTGGATAAGCCTGAGCATTTCAATGGTTATAATTTAGTTGCAGGATAAATCAAAAGATTGAACTGAGTGGGAGAAAGGTTAGGGAGTAACAGGAAGCTACAAAGAAAAATAAATTGTCACATTTTTTTCAAGTTGTTGTTCAAGTCCCAAATCAATTGTGGGGAACAGATACATTCCCATACTCAGATTGGAACAACAACAAAAATTGCTCTTCATTTTAGATTTCAAGTCAGATCTCATCCAAAAATATGGTTATTATGGAGTAACCACAAACTATTATATTCACAGAAAAAACAATATAGATGTTTTGAAATAATAAATTCATTTCAGAACTCCTTACATTCTTAGAATAAGCTAAGTAAGCTTTTCGAGTGGAGCTTGTGTATAGTTACAGTTATTTTCCAGACTTTTAAACTAAAGTGAAGGGTGGTTGGGGAGGAAAACCTAGCGTTAGCACATAGCGACTGGTTAGTATAAAAACCAAAAGCATTCTATACAGGACCGAAAACAAGGTGACAAAATTCTGGAATGCACCATTTCATATCGACGGTGTGGGGTTATATTTTCAAAAGCTCTTCCAATGTAGTAGTTCACCATATGTGGTAAACTAAGTATACCAGGGAAAGGGTTCTGCTACACGATGACTCTCAGATCACTACCATATTTGCACTGTAATGTTGCTTCCTATAAAGATGGAAAAACTTAAATCTCTACTTCAGAACAATACTAAATCATCCCCGCTTTATTCCATTTTTCATGTCCAAAGTGGTCCAAGGTCAAAAGTGTGAGTAGCAGAGTCAATGAAACATTTGTTTGATTGCTTCCGAAAAGTCATGTGAATCAGTTTCAAACCATGTGTAATGTCATACTAACCCAAACTTATATGTCTGAAGAATGCTTTTATAGTCAGCATTAGCTTAGAAGCTGAATATTTGTGCTGGTGACTGGGTTTGTACTGGGTTTAATTAACAATGTAAGGGGATTAAATAAAGAACTACTCTTTCAAAGACGCTAGTTCTGGCCACAGTGATCCACGCTCTGGTTATCTCCCAAATGGGTTACTACAATGTGTTATTTGTAGAGCTGCTCTTGAAGACAGTTATCAGAAGCTTCAGGAGCATCAGTTAACATAGACTGCCGGAATATTGACTAGTGCGGCCTAATTTACCCATATCACAGCAGTTTTAACAGAACTGGCTGTCAGTTTATTTTGGGGCCCAACTGAAGGAGTTGGTTCCTACTTTAAAATTCAAAATGGTATGGGGCCCAAATTTCAGGAGTGTGTGTGTGTGTTTCATTTCAACCTGTTGCTGCTCTTTAAGATAGTCTACAGAAGCCCTTCCTATGTTCCTCTTTCACCAGAGGGACAAATATTATTACTAAGGAAGAGGGTTTCCTTGGCAGTGTACCCTCAGTGATGGAATGTCCCCGCAAGAAGATCACTGGCACTAACATGGCTTTAATTTAGGTACCAGGCAAAACCATTTTGATTTTCTGAGGCATTTTAATAGACTTTGGTGAATTAATTGTGCAAGTTTTGGTACGTTTTGAAGTTTCATCTTCTCTTTTCTTAATATTTTGTGTTGTCTGTTACCTCGGAACTTGATATGATAAAGGGCATTGTGTGTGTGTGTGTGTGTGTGTGTGTGTGTGTAATATCTTCTAATTAATGAATGAATTCCTCTGCAACATTTTGGAAATACCCTTAAGTGTGAAAACATGTCCTCAATGACCATTCAACATGAAGGATGTGAGTAATAAATTCCTCCTGCCAACTGAAGCCAAATTCTGATGAATTAAAAGAGTTATTTTAAAACACAATGAAGAGCATGCAGCAGAATGGAATGCTAAGCAACAGTCCATGTGACAATTTTGCTGCCTCATTCTTAAAAACAGATGTTGTTCTTGAGAATTCAAGAATAAGCAGCGGATATCATACTAAACTGGAACCATGGAAGGATTAATAAAAAAAGAAAAACAAACCCTATCTGCAGGTACACCCACAGTGACACAGAAGTGACTCCAGTCAGTGTGGCAACTTAGAAAATCACCACCACATCCACAAAATGGCTGTCACATCCAGGAGGCTACAACTGTGGGTGCCTTTGGTCATTCATTAAACTGGGAACAGCTCAGGTCACGACACACAAGACTGATATGGCCCACATATATTGCAACTTGTCTTCTGCAAACATAGACATAAGTAAATGTCACTTACATTTTTCAAACCTTCAAGAGGTTTTAGCTTTCATTTCATTCGGGTAAATAGTGATGATAGTCTAGGTATTTTAGGACGGGATTAATTTGTAAATTATTCTGAATTATTTCTAATGTGATTCAAAATTGCATTTCTCAAAATGTAGGTACTGAATCAGACAACAAGGCTTGAGCTTCAGCTTCAGGCGCATTCAATTTCAACTATCAAACTAGAAAGGCAGATTTCAGATCAGACCAGCGAGATAGGAAAACTGCAAGAAAAAAACAGGTAATAACTCTTCCTATCTGGTAATGTATTATTGTTCTCAAATGTGCTTTATTCCCAGCAGGTAAATCTATAATGAGATGACGAATTGAAATGACCTCAGGATATTTCAAATGAGCATCAAGTCTTTTGTAACAATGAACAGAAATGGAGATGACTTTTTTAACACCAGGAAATATTATTTGTATGCATGGAATTTGAAATGTGCCAGAGTTATGGGGCCACATTCTTCATTCCCAAGACCATGTGTGCAATATATAGAATTCAACTGACATGCACATAGGTCCTGTTGAAGAAATGAAAATAACCATCATTTAAAATCTAAGTTCTCTCCTGCTTGCAAAAGCTCTGGAGCTTTTAGTCTTCACCCTCACTAAAGTCCCCACTTTTCCTCCCACCTACAGATAAGCAGAGACTACAAATAACAAAAACTGATATGCGATTTGGAAAAGATTAGTGATTTCAGCAATACTGTAAAGATGGCCTTCATCAATCTTGTGCCATCAATATATTTTGGGCCACAAGCCCCATCACCCCTAGCTTTCCACTGTTGTGCTGGCCGAAGTGATGGGAGTTGCAGTGTAAAAAAAAAAAATGCAGGGGGGCCAGGTGGGTAATGGGAGCTATAAGAGAATAATAAGCAATCAATGGATGCCAACTCAGCTTACATGTGTAATTCCTTTGAACTTGAGGAATGACTATCAGGTCTTGAGCTCATTAAAGGCATCCCATTGCCTTGAGAGCCTCAAGGTCCATAAATAGAAACACCCTAGAGGTCCCGGGTCCTAAGGAAGTCAGATTGGCTTCAACCAGAGCCAGGGCCTTCTCAACTCTGGCTCTTGCCTGGTGGAACGCTCTGCCTCATGAGACCAGGGCCCTGCAGGATCTGATTTCTTTCCGCAGGGCCTGTAAGACAGAGTTGTTCCGCCTGGCCTTTGGCTTGGAGCCAATTTGATTCCCTCCCCCTCTTTCTTTTTTCTTTTCCTTTCTCCTCCTGCGATGAGGCTACATATTAATATTTTAATGTTTCAATATTTTAATGTTGTATTTTAATTTTGTTTTTAAGTCGTATTCATTCAACTTGTTTTTATTATTGCTTGTTAGCCACCCTGAGCCCGGCCTTGTCTGGGGAGGGTGGGGTATAAATAAAATTTATTATTATTATTATTATTATTATTATTATTATTATTATTATTATTATTTCCCACTCAGAAGGCAGCACTATTTATTTATTTAGCAAAAGGTGCCAAGGAATATAATGAGAATGAGTCCCTGCCTATCAGATGACAAAACAATCCATCTCTTGTCTGTGTGTCTTTCTCTAGAGCCATATTCTAAACCTACCTGGTGTGACAAGATGGTGGATTTGAAATATCTTTTATTTACCATTTCCCCCACCAAAAGGGGGGGAACTCACCCTTCATTCCTAATGAGAAAGCTTATTTGATTGCCAGGCAAAATCTGGCTGTCCAGCTGCGCTGGATGCCGCAAAAATGTTACTGTGATTTTCAAACCACCAAAGAGATAAGTATTTGATTCCACTCTTGGCTTCCTTTTGTATCAAGTGAGAGCCAGACATGATCCCTGCTTGCATCCATTCTCAGCACACAACATCAAAGGACTTGGAGGCTCTTTTTGTTTACCCAGAACATTTTGAATGACAGCTGGCCAACAGAACTGTTAACATTTCTTGCTGAGCTGGGATCACATTAGGCTAGCTGGAGAAAAGAGGGAGAACTGTGAACTTTGCTTACTGCATAAGCCTCATGCGTGATCTGCAGTTGGCTAGTCTCACACGGAATAGAAATCAACCTTACTGTTCTCCAAACTGGATTGTAATCTGCTACCGACACAATTTTTCAATGGTAAATGCATAATCAGCCCATCTGTTCGGCTTAACAGTCCTCACAGAGAGATGCTGATGTGTCAACAGCTATATTACAGAGAAAGGGGAATTGTTTTCTGAAGTGAAGATGAAATATGTTTCGAATCATAGGGTTGCCATCCTGTGCTTCTAACAGTACAATGTGGGGTTGAATGTAAAATGAGCCAAGCTGTATGATTCAGCTGAAGTCCTATGCTGAAAGGACTTTTCATTTCTGGTAAACATGAGTGCTGAAGGGAAAGGGCATGTTTTCATATTTGTCTTCACTCCCTTGCTATATTTGTGCATGCTCCTGCAAGGTTTGTTTTATGCAAACAAGATACTTTACTCAAGGGGAGCAAAGAAAATATGGGTTCACTATTACAATGTGATTTATTGCGGCAAGTGCAGGGATAGCACTTGAACACACTTGTCCTTCGCTACATGCAGAAAAAGCAGCAAATATTGCTAGAACAAGTATACTATGGGACCTGAGTGGTGAACGATTTTCTCAGCGTACGTAGGAGAAGTGTAAAATGAAATCTGGTCTGCTGATCCAACACAGCTTCTAATGCACGCGATCGATGCTGAACAGCAGTTATTTGAATATGGTGTTTTCAGGGCAGGACATATACAGCAGGACTGCTTGATTTATGCATATACAGCAAAACCAAACATGGCATTGATTGCGGAATTCAGCATCGTGAGAATCTCAAATTTCATTCCCCCTGCCCAGTTCTAAAACCGTGTAGCGTCAACGTTCTGAAGATGCATTTGAAAGCAAGTTTGCAACGGCTGCTGGAATCTCAGCTGCCAGAGGGGCAGTTGAATCAGATTTGCTAGGCATTGGGGTAGGGCTTTAGTGGCCTGCACAGATCCCGATTCTCTTTTACAGTATGCTGTCAGAATCGGAGTAAATAATGCAAAAGAGTGAAAGTTGCAGAATTAAGCAAAATTAAAAGCTGCAGAGTTGACCAAAATAAAAGGCTATTGTGTATATTGTACTGAATTCACACCATGCATTCATGTTGTAGAATTTAGATCATCAGAGCAAAGGAATATGTGTTTCTTCTAGCACAGGGTTGCCCAAACTTAGGTTTCCAGCTGTTTGTGCACCACAATTCCCATCATCCCCAGCCATTGATCCTACTAGCTAGGGATGAAGGGAGTTGTAGTCCAAAACCAGCTGGATATCCAAGTTTGGGAAACCCTGTTCTGAAACATGGCACTGTGGGTCTCCTCCCACTGCAAAACCCACTACAGTGGTCCCTCGGGTTACATACGCTTCAGGTTACATACGCTTCAGGTTACAGACTCCGCTAACCCAGAAATAGTGCTTCAGGTTAAGAACTTTGCTTCAGGATGAGAACAGAAATTGTGCTCTAGTGGCACGGCGGCAGCAGGAGGCCCCATTAGCTAAAGTGGTGCTTCAGGTTAAGAACAGTTTCAGGTTAAGAAGGGACCTCCCGGAACGAATTAAGTACTTAACCTGAGGTACCACTGTACTATTTGTAAGGAACAGATCAGGCAATTAGATACTACGTTCAAATAACCATGGTATAAGCTTGCAAAAGACTTTACTTTTTGTTCACCATTAGGAGCTGGGGAACAGGAGAGGCACTTGGGTGTCTCACCAGACTTTGTATGGCAAGTAACTTCTGACCAGAACCTACAGTGGAAACTTGTGGTTCCTTAGCTGGCTCAGTTTTGTCCCTCCCCTTCACTTTAGCCACGTAAAAGTGCTAAACCAATAACAGTGTTTTCTTCCCCCTCTTATTTTTTTTAGCTTTCTGGAAAAAAAAGTTATTGATATAGAAGACAAGCATACGTCCCAGTTACAGTCGATTAGAGATGAGAAAGATAAGCTCCAGTCACTCGTGTCCAGACAGAACTCCACAATAGAAGAACTAGAAAAACAGCTGGCCACGGCCACAGCCAACAACTCGTTCCTGCAAAAACAGCAACACGATCTGAGGGAGACTGTGCAGAGCCTGTTCTCTATGATTTCTACACCAAACCGTAAGTGGAGTAGAAGACGCTAATTGCTGCAGTGAGAAACCATTTCCTTTTTGGTGACCCTTCCCCCACCTCTGCAATGACCCTCAGATTATTTCCAAGTATAATTATAACAGGTATGCGTAGGCTTACGCCAGTTTGTTGCCTATCCATGTGGGTAAGAAAGAAAGGAATGATGAGGGCCAAAGATACTCTGAGCCTGGCACCAGCGTGAGATCTGGTTAGCCCACTTCCCTGTGTGTGTGTGTGTCGAACCTCATACCATAGTAATTCTGAGAATGACAAGCCCGCAGGTCACCCACAAGGCCAAAGCCTCTGGCACCATGACAGTGTGACCACAGAGGACTAACTTCTGCCAAAGACAATTCTGGTTGCTCTCTAGTATCTGAATTAAATTAACCCTTTGAGGCGCCAGAGGCTGTCTTTTCCAGCTTGTGTGACACCAGCAATGAGGAGGACCCAGCTAACGCCAACTAAAGCCCTTCACACTCCCCGTTTTGTGATTCTAGGGGGTTTCTCTGAGGTTGATTAGGTTTAGCTCCCACGCTTTACACAAAATCTCCCAAGCCGTATGCACAGAATTGAAAGTAACACGTTTAAAATGTGACATGGATGCTACTTGCTGTTAATTGTTAACGGCCTCAGAACTTGAGAAGATATGAACAAACTTTTACTCCATCATTAATTACCATGATTCTATATATTCAGTGCTATTTTTCTAGAAAAAGAGGTGCCAGAACTCATTCTTCTTCTCTTAGAATGGCAATGGTGCCCACCTGAGAGGTGCCAGAATTTAGTTCCAGCTGAAAAAAGCCGCAAGCAAACTCATTCCCCAAGCGTGGAGTTTATTCAATGTAGCCAAAACAGTACCATCCACACACATGAAGATAGTATTGGCATGCTTGATGAACTGCATATTTTGCAGAAGCACAAAAAAGAAAAAGAAGAAAAATGGAACCACAGCAGCCCAATGGGGACTGAGCATACTGACTGGTTGTTGGAAGAAGGAAGAAAACTGGGGTGGGGGACGATGACTGAAATAAGGCATGGCTAGCTGAACTGCTGCATTCTTCGCCGCACATATTTTATTGCAGGTCCATTTCTATTTACAAATACCGTATTTTTTGCTCTATAAGACACACTTTTTCCCTCCTAAAAAGTAAGGGGAAATGTGTGTGCGTCTTATGGATCGAATGCAGGCTGTGCAGCTATCCCAGAAGCCAGAACAGCAAGAGGGATTGCTGCTTTCACTGCGCAGCGACCCCTCTTGCTGTTCTGGCTTCTGAGATTCAGAATATTTTTTTTCTTGTTTTCCTCCTCCAAAAACTAGGTGCGTCTTGTGGTCTGGTGCATCTTATAGAGCGAAAAATACGGTAATTATAAATATAGTTTCGCAAACATAATAAACACAGAACCAATTCAGAATGTTTTCTTCTTCTTCTTTAAGCAAAACCACCATGCCCTATACAGGACAATACAGTCCTCAAAGGCCTAAAGATAGCCTGTTAAGCATATTTCCAAAACTCTGCGTGTTTCTGCTGATGTTATCTCCTAAGTTAGTGCACAAACAAGTAAACAAGCTGTGTTAGCCTCAGCACCGATGTGGGAAAAAAATAAAATCCTGAACACTTGCCAGTGTCGGGGGGGGGGGGGGCGCTTCTAAAAGTGTCAACTATCAGAGGAGTGTGGAAAAACAATTAAAAAGCTGGAAGCAACCTTGTACTTTAAGGAAACCAAATTTATGAAGCAGATCTAAAAGGTAAACAATCTGAAAGGCTTCGAACAAATGAGGCAGAGGAGAGAATAGTACATAGCTAAAGTCAGCTCTGTAGAAGTTTTCTTAGAGGTTTTTCAAATACAATGGCCATTTGAATGCATTTATATTATATGCTTACTATGTGTACTTGCTTTTCAGCATCCAATAATGCTCTGGAAACTGGAGGAGAACACATCAGTTTCAAGGACTGTGCTGAAGCATTCAAAGCAGGACTGACAACCAGTGGTGTCTACACATTAACAGTGCCAAACACAGGAGATGCGAAAAAGGTAAAACCTTCTCTTGATTAAATTTAGGCAGGACCAGATCCTCCTTCAATATTCCCCCCCCCAATATCATTGTGTCAGTTTTAAGTACTTCTAAACTCACCATGAAACTCCGCTTTCCAATTTAGAAAAGGAAAATGCAACAACAGCAGTACAGTCTTATGAAAGAGTGCTAAGAATGCTTTCCGTGTCCATCCTTATGTAGATCAACAGTCTGGAGACTGTCCAGTTGCAAACTTTGTTGACCACTATGATGTATATTTGTCCCCATCTAATTGTTCTTCAGTAGCTAGATTGATGGCCCCACCCCTTCTGCAAATTCACAACACAACCACATTCATACACTGAAGGAGGCCAAGAAGCTGAGGAACAAACAAATTAAGAAAACATGGGAAGGGGAAATACTCCCTCAATAGCTTTATGCAGCTCACTATTTCATAGTGAAATAAGAGTCTCGACAGGAGTGCCAGACATGTCAGCTGGAGAATCCCCCAGAGCATTCAGGAATCTGTCAAATACCAGCAGTCTTTAAAAGCAGTCTAACTCACTGGGTCCCACATACTTGAAGATTTAGCCCAAACCTCACCAGAGAGTGGTCTGTCTGAGGGACTTCTGGCAGTACCCTCACTGCGAGAAGTGAAGTCACAGGGAACCAGGCAGAGGGCCTTCTCGGTAGTGGTGCCCACCCTGTGGAACACCTTCCCATCAGATTTCAAGGAGATAACCATACAACTTTTAGAAGACATCTAAAGGCATCAAACATAACATTTGATGTTTTATTTTATTTTTTATATATATCTGTTGGAAGCTGCTTAGTGTGGCTGGGGCAACTGAGTCAGATGGTCAGGGTACAAATAATAAAATGATGATGGTGACAATGGATTCATAGTGAACACACACACAATCAACAGAGTATTTCCATTCTGCTCTGTGGCAAAGACCAGGTTGAGGGTATGACCAGTTACATGTATTGGACCACTGATGTATT
This sequence comes from Podarcis melisellensis, assembly GCF_964234715.1. Classification (NCBI taxonomy): domain Eukaryota; kingdom Metazoa; phylum Chordata; class Lepidosauria; order Squamata; family Lacertidae; genus Podarcis; species Podarcis melisellensis. Next base: position 99,910,771 of record NC_138530.1, on the reverse strand, counting down.
GAGAAAGCCGCATAGCTATCGTGGAGGCCATGAAGTCCTGATATGACCCATCTGAAGCAGTTTTGGCATGGATATAGATGCCTCCTCCCACCCTCAACAGCACTGTGAAAGGGTTCTCCAACCCCAACGCTGAACCTACCTCTGCCAGCTTGGTCAGGGAGATTGTAGAGCAGTTGGGTGGACAGTACACTAGAAACATCTGGTCCACATTGGCTCTCACTGCGTCAAACATAAACCACTTTTAGCACTGTAGTTTCAATATTCTGCACTTGGATATCTGCTCAGTTTTGTAAGTGACTTCAATAGCCTTCTCAGTATCTTACACGTCAGTCAACAGGCTTGTGGTGGAACATGTCAGCTCTACATATTTCAAGTAATCGTCAGGTTTCTGCATACCACTGTTTTACTATGTTTCTGTAAAGAGCTCTTTTTTAAAAAGGCAGAGCAAAACACCCACCCAAAATCAGGGTCATTGTTAGGCCAGTAATTAGGCAGTATGATTGATGATGCTGTTTTTATTCCCAGACCTGCTACATAGAATACAATGATTATAGTGTTTAGACTTCATCATACTGACTCTTATTTGCAGAAGAAGTTTAATGGATTATCACAGCCTTAGGAGTGCAATCCATCAAACACTATTATTGCACGGCCTTCATTCATTTCAGTGCAGTTTACATGGAGCCACCTATAGCACCCCTTGGAAATTGAAGTTTTGCAGAAGGCAGTCCTGGTGGGTATCACTGCATATGGAAGCTGCAGAATTGCTACCATTACATCAATAGAGAAAATATGGGTGACATTTTTGTAGGCTGGGATAGATGTCCAAATTATTATCTCAAACTGCCATTTATTTCAGAGGTTATTGATGTTATTTTACTTACTTTGTGAGCGGTGACACAGAATTGCCTTTCATTTGTTAGACTCTGGCTGTTTGTGTTTTGATCTTTTCCTCTCGGCGTTTATTCTGTTTTGATCTTTTTCCTCTCGATGCTGACTCTAAATTCTCAAGAGACTTATAAACACTGCTGCACAATGTATTTTACTGGGCTTGTTTTTCCCCCTGCAAGCTTTCATTGGAAAGCACAGTGTAAAACTGACATGCTAAAAACTGACAAGGCAAAAAACCACTGTACTGTTGTTAGAAGTGATCTCATTTCTCCTCTATCTTAAGAAACAATAATCATTTAAGAGGGCCATATTATATTTACCTACTACATGCAACTGAAAAATAGCTTGAGGCAGGTTAGTGGGACCCCAAAGAAATATCACACCATCATGCCACACCACAAACGGCAGAAGTTTCAAAAACTCTTTGCTTGGTGCCAGGGAGGGCTGCTGTTTGAAAAGCACATAGCCAAAATCTCAATGAGCACGTGGTTGTTTAGAGTCTAACTTTGGCCTCCCGTTTCATAGAAATTCTATACATTCTGTTGCCAAAATGTTCTTTGTGCACTTCAATGATTTTGTGAATCCTATGGTTGTTTACTCTTTCAGTGCAACACCCATCTGGAAAACCCTTGCCCTTTTAAATACTAAATTACGCCTTTTAGTAGCCGAAACGTTCAAACCAATTCTGTTGAGGAAACTGAAGGGCCATAGTAAATAACCTCCTGAACTAGAATTAGTCATGCATTTTTGGAAGGGGATGCATTCCATCTACCACGATCTACCTAATCCAATCCTTAATTATATGGGCTTCTGTCCATTAATAATGCTCCTTAGTTTTCAGCTTTATGTAGGTCTCCCCCAGAGCAACAAAGAAAGGCCTTCAAAAACAAAACGAAAACAGAAGTGTTTTGGAAACCAAAATTGGCAGCAAAATGCAGGATCTGATGGAAGGAGACTTTAGATAACATTTTAACCATTTCAGGAATATGGTTTCATTGCAACACAATCTGCAGCCCTACAGATGCCAACTCCCATCAGCCTCAGCCAACAAAGCTAATGGACAGGTAGGATAGGAATTGTAGTGCAGCAACAAGTTTCCTTTGCCTATCTGTTGGAGAGGCCTCTGTGAATTCATGAATCTCTAAGTTTCATGAAACCTCCGCATCAGACTAGATCAGGCATAGGCAAACTTGGCCCTCCAGATGTTTTGGGACTGCAACTCCCATCATCCCTAGCTAACAGGACCAGCGGTCTGGGATGATGGGAATTGTAGTCCCAAAACATCTGGAGGGCCAAGTTTGCCTATGCCTGGACTAGATGGTTAGCATAGGCAGTTTTAAGGGCAATAATGGAGACCAATAAGGAAAATAATGGCGGCAAGTTGTTGTTGTTGTTGTTGCTTAGTCGTTTAGTCATGTCCGACTCTTCGTGACCCATGGACCAGAGCATGCCAGGCACTCCTGTCTTCCACTGCCTCCCGCAGTTTGGTCAAACTCATGCTAGTAACTTCAAGAACACTGTCCAACCATCTCGTCCTCTGTCATCCCCTTCTCCTTGTGCCCTCAATCTTTCCCAACGTCAGGGTCTTTTCCAGGGAGTTGTCTCTTCTCATGAGGTGGCCAAAGTATTGCAGCCTTAGCTTCAGGATCTGTCCTTCCAGTGAGCACTCAGGGGCTGATTTCCTTCAGAATGGATAGGTTTGATCTTCTTGCAGTCCATGGGACTCTCAAGAGTCTCCTCCAGCACCATAATTCAAAAGCATCAATTCTTCGGCGATCAGCTTTCTTTATGGTCCAGCTCTCACTTCCATACATCACTACTGGTTGCTTTCTACTTGCCAGTAATGGCGGCAAGTAGAAAGCAACAATTCCCCTTCAACTTTCAAATGAACAATTGATACGACAGGGACCGTTTATTTGTGTACAACTAGTGCAGGAGCACTTTGGACTTGTCCCCTGCATGCTCAGGGCAGTTTTTCTCCCTCCACAGCATCCTTGAGTTCACACTTGTTATCTATCTTGCTGGATTAAGGTAACAACGTTTGCATAGCAAGCAGCTCATTTTAGTTATAGAAGTTCACCGGGGACTCTCAGCCTAGCCTACCTCACAGGGTGGTTGTGAGGATTAAAGGATGAGGGGGAAGAACCATGTATGCGCCACCTTGAGCTCTTTGGAATAAAAGTTGGAGTAAAAGCTATTAATACAACAACAACAAAAATGCTATGGAAATGAGCGAGTAAGTGTCTTCCTATTCCCTCCTCCCATTTACAGTAATGCTTTTTTTGCCAGAATTTCTATCAGATAGAATGAATCAAATGAAATGTGAGTAATTTCAATGTTTGTATGTACTGACAGACATACTGTGATATGGAGACCAGCGGAGGAGGTTGGACGATTATTCAGCGACGCTCAGACGGCAAAGTTGACTTTGACCGGACGTGGGCGGAGTACAAAGCGGTAAGGCAGAACTGCTATAATTTTGAACAATTTAACTTCTGAATAGCTTTGATTATAACTGAGGTCACCCACACAATTGGAGGTTATAAGATCTTTCATAGCTCTGGACCTAAGTTCCTTTTAACCAGAGAAGGCAGGAGGATGAAACTAGGGTCTTCTACAGGCAAACCATAGGCCCAGTAGCTAAGCTCTGGATGTTTAACATGAATTATAAAACTTAGATCTATGTAATAAGGCGTTTTCTTCGGGTGAAACTAGAGCAATCTTACCTGCCTTATGTTACTGCATGAGAGGCATCTGTGTTTTAAAAAGGAATTTTTAGCCCACACATTGGCTATTAACACGGTGATGTTTAATTTATGGTGGGTTTTTTTAAAAAAAATATATTAATGGATATTTCCACTGGCATTTTGCCCCACAGTTAGCAAGAACAAAGTTCCATTTTGTTTCCAGACTCCTAAGTTTACGTTTGTTGAAATCTACTTCTCAAAAAAATAGAAAGACCCAGAAATTTTGGCATTGCGAAGTGTTTTATGTGATGACAGATTGACAACCGTAACATTTTATTTTTTGGGATGGCGTGACCTGCTGACTTCAGAGTCAAACAAAACTAATACAGTTAAAATGTCCAATTTGGATTACAGGGATTTGGGAATCCTTCTGGGGAGTACTGGCTGGGCAATGAGTTAGTTTCCCAACTAACCAATCAGAAGCAGTATGTTCTTAGAATACAGTTGAAGGACTGGGAAGCAAATGAGGCATATTCCTTATATGAACATTTCTATCTTGCAAACGAAGAACTAAAATACAGGTAAGTCAACGCTGAAAAGAGCTAGACCATTGCTCGACTATAAACTTAATTGCTATTTTGTTTTTTTAATGTTATAACCATTTGACAAGGAACCAATATATTGACTTGAAAGATAATGGGAAATGGTGAAATGCAATATGCAGCAGAATCCTATACACATGGCCTTTCCGATGGAAGCCCTGTTGAGTTCAACAGAAATTACTCCCCAGTATGCATGTATGGGATTGCAACCCTAAGCTCCTTTTTATTGTTTTGAAGATAGAAGCATGCCTATTCCCCATGGGTGGAAAAATCACCTGCCGAGAGGGCATTTTGAGTGGAGAAATGGGCAGGAGGAAGCGTCAAGCAATTCCTCCACTTAAACTCAAAGCCTTCCCAGTTTGGGAAAAAGATACACCTTGTTCGGGCATCAGTCACTGAGTACAGATCACCATAGGATCTTTTCCATTGCCTTACTAGCTCTGACAGTCAATGAAGAATTCATGGTAATTTATTGTACATACGTACCATTCTATAATATTTGCTGCACCTCAAAAGGGATGTTTTAGAGCTGGAAAAGGACCAGGAAAGGGGAACCAAGATGATCAAGGTGCTAGGGAGACTCCTCTATGAGGAAAGGTTACAACATTTGGGCCTTTTTGTTTTAAGAAAAAAAGGAAGAGTAAAAGGGGACATAATAGATTATGAAGTGTGGAGAAATTGGATAGCAAGAGGTTTTCCCTCTTATGAAACTAGAACCTGAGGTCATCTAATGGAGCTGAATAGTGGAAGAGCAAGGACAGACAAAAGAAAGTATAGTTAAATAATGGAGTTTGCATCCATCATATGTAGTGATGGCCACCAACAGATGGCTTTAAAAATGAATAATAATAATAATAATAATAATAATAATAATAATAATAATTTAATTTATATGCCTCCTGTGTGATTGGGTTTCCCCAGCCACTCTGGGCGGCTTACAACACATATAAAAACACAACAAAACAGAAAACGTGAAAAAACAAAATATCCTATATGAGCAACAAACAAACCAATAAATCAAAAGAAACTAAAAACAACAATAACAATAAACAGTTTACAGTTATGCCCAAATTAAAGTCACTGCCAACCCCAACTAAACATTTAACCAACACCAACCCAACAAAAACAAAACAGAGGAAGAAAACTAGAACTGTTTAAAACATATTATTCAGTTGCCCCAACCCAAGAGCTGTCCCAGCAACAAATTTGTGGTGTAAGACTATGAGTGGCTACTAGATAGGATGTCTATGTCCTCTGAATGCCAGTTGCTGGGCAGCACAATTGTGAAGAGTGCCGTTGTGCTCATGTCTTTGCATGTAGGCTTCCCAAGGGCATCTGAATGGGCACACTGAGAACAGGGTGCTGGGCTGAACAGACTAGAGTCTGCAGGGCTCTGCTTATATTAAAAAACGAAGTACAAAGAAAGATTTACTAGCAAGGACATTAGTTTTTAATTAGGTACAGCCCACTTAAGCATTCTGTGGGTCACAGCGATATCCTAAAGAAAGCTTTTGTTTCTTCTTCATAAGGAAGCAAAATATCATTCTGACTCCAACGTAAATATTTCCTCATCTGAAAATTGTTATGCTCTACAGCAGGGATTTTTTTTTAAATCAAGGCAATATAATCTTTATAAAGGTAACTTTTGCAAAATGGGTCACTGCCCTTGTCCATTTACATTATTAAAAAGCAATTTCTACAGAACAAGATAGCTGTCTGCAAATATAGGTCCTTTTGAAATGCAACCAAGTTTTTGAGCCACAAAACGTAGTGTTTGAAAACATGTTTCACTTACGAAACATAGATTATTTTGATAGTCAACCTGACGGTGAAGCTATATAGCAACACTACTTGAAAGCAGTTTCTGCTTATCATTTTGAAAACTTTGAAATGCAAAGCAGCTGAGAAAAAGCCAAAATAAACACTGATATAGATTAAATAAAATGGCAGCTGCTGAGGGAATCCAACATAAACTAGCAATGACAGTCTCCCCTAGCCATCCACTGAACATGATCCATGCACAGATATAGCCTGAAAAAGGCTGCATGTACCACCAAGAGTTACATGTCTCGTGATTTCAGCTGTGCACACTTTCCCCAAAAGAAAATATGTAAATCTCGACTGGGAGATGGAGAGACTTGATCCGGACCTCACTGACTGCTGTTGTTCAAGCATCCGTCATTATATGTTGTGCATAGATATTCTAAAGCTCGGTGTATTGTACCTATAAGCCATGATGATATAGGAAGCATTTGCTAGATCTGGCTTTGTCAGACATTAAATGTTTTCAAACGCACAGGTGGAATGGTTGCCAGAAAATGGCTTCAGATGTATGTCATCTGAATGCTCAGCGCTGAATCTGAGGCGATGTTCCCACGCTATATATCTGTAGCCATTTGCTGGCTTGCACTCACAGACATTTTCAAATGACAAGTAGGAAAATGTCAAAGGCCTTCACTTCATCAGGGCAATGAGACTGAATTATCAAACTTTGGATACATCCCCTTCAGGTTCTCTGTACTGCTCCTGAGACAGATCAGACTGCTTTCTGAATAACGTCTTAAATGTTTATAAATGCTAGCATAAAAAATAGACTCTGTTATATAGGAATTGGCTTGAACAGTCTCTTTCTTTCAGAATCTTAAGAGAAGCAGTGGGAGGCTGAGAACTTTTGAAAAATAAGACCACTTCTTGCAGGAATATAAATTGTAAGCTTTCTAATTCCAACTTGGACCTGCAAGGAAGAATACTTTCTGTGCCAAAACACCAGAGCACTAGTGTTATATCCCAGCCGAAGAACTGTATGTTTCAACAGGTCAAGCAATTCCATCAATGTGAATTTGCATACAAAAATTATATTTTGAAGAGGAAAAAACACTTTCTTTGGCTTTAGATCGCGAGCAGAGAACCTGTGGTCCTTGCAGAAGGCTCTGGACTGTAATTCAGTCACAGTTAATATCTATTCAAACCTCTTTGTTGTTTTTGCTAATCTAGTACAACAGTTCAGGAGCAAACAAGGCTATTTCTCTTCCAGAACAACACATTTTGTTGACAAGAAGTTCCTGGCATACTGTGTGCAAAAGACACATAGTAGATCATTAACTGGAGAACAGAACAGGATACTTCTTGGAAAACGCTTCCTTTCCAGCACAGACTTCACCACCACAATTGCTTCAGCATGTATTCGTTTGTTTCCCATTTTGCTTTTCTACAGGATCCACCTTAAAGGAGTTACGGGGACGGCAGGGAAAATAAGCAGCATAAGCCAACCAGGAAATGGTTTTAGCACAAAGGATGCAGACAATGACAAATGCATCTGCAAATGCTCACAAATGCTAACAGGAGGTAAGAGTAGCATTTTCTGCACACTTCCTATTTTCAGACTCTTCCTATTTCTGCTGGCGCTGAATCGAGCCATAAAAGTAGATTTTGCCATGGTATCTGGGCAAAACCATGAAAAGTCCAAAATGTAGCAATTTGATGGCTTCCACATTTTTCCATTTTGATGCTCACTTTTGAATAAATAGCACATAACCGATTAACCAAAAAGTGGACACATTCAGTTGCCAGGGCTGTGCTCAATAGAACAGCAGTAAGTTCTGGTTTTGCATCGCAGCAGCAAAATACCTGGGACAGTGCGATACAACCACTAGGACTTTATGACTGCAAGGGTGCAATCTGCAATGTAGCTTGTCCAAGTCAGATATGCAGACAGACAGAGGAAGTGAAGAAAATATGGGAATGGCGAACAGTCAAATTATCAACTTTCTTCCTTCCTTTTGAACCGGTGTAATGTCACAATAATAGTATGACAGTGTTAACTGACGAAACCTGAGTGTAAAGTACTGTGACCTATAGCTAAATTGGACCTTGGGATGCAACATAGAATTAGATAATGGTTGCATTTGGACAAAATGCTCGACCATGGTTTATCATTACAAGGGCTCACACGCTCCCCTTCCTATCTTCTCTTTCTGCAAGGAGGAGATTCAAAAAAAGGTAGTTTCCACTTTAGGTGTCATTTGAACACTAAATTGTGGTTAATCTTAACTACAGTTAGCAAAAACTAGGCAGCCTAATAAACTATGGCTTGGATTTTTCCACTAACTTTAGTTAATACTGCCCAAAGTTTGTGCAGTCTTGCCTGATGTGGACCGGCTGCAGTTAATACTACTAATAAAAAACCTCTTCCTTGTGGCTACGGGGAAGAGAGCAGAGTGCATGAGCTCAGGGGAGGCTAGGCTAGTTCTCCTAACTCTAAACTATAGTTTAGCGTTTCGTTCCAGCGTGCTTGATGCAGCTGCAGTTAAATCTATGCAGGCACTTACTGGGCTCTAAGCGTTTTTGAACTCCTGGATTCCTTCCGATACCTCCAGTATAAGAGGCAAATACCATATTTTTCGCTCTATAGGACGCACCGGACAAAAGGACACACCTTGTTTTATAGGGGGGAGAACAAGAAAAAAAATTCTTCCCCTCTCTGCCCAGCACCCTTTCAGCGAAGTGGCAGGAGGTGCTGTGCAGAAAGGGGGAGAATTTCCCCTCCTTGTTTTCCCCCTCTAAAACAAGGTGCCGTTCAAGGTGCATTCAGTCACCTTCAGGCGGCTACCTTGGAAGCCTGGAGAGCGAGAGGGGTCGCGGGGCTATGGCAATACCACCACCTCCCGCAAAAGCCCATAGCAGCCGCACACCCTTTAAGGAGCACGTGGCTCCTGTGGGCTTTTCTAGAGGAGGGAGAAGGGACTGACTGGCCGCGTCAGTCCCTTGTCCCTCCTGAGGAAAAGCCCGCAAGAGCCACGCGGAGCTCGTGTGCGGCTTTTGGGGGCTTTTCCTGCCTGCCTTCCCCCTGCATTCGCCCCATAGGACGCACACACATTTCCCCTTCATTTTTGGAGGGGAAAAAGTGCGTCCTATAGAGTGAAAAATACGGTACTTCTGAATGCCATTTGCTGGGGCATAACAGTAGGAAAGCTCATATCCTGCTTGTGGGATTCCCATAGGCAAGTGGTTGGCCACTGTGGGAAACAGGATATTGAGCTGGATAGGCCTTTGGTCTGATCCAGCAGAGCTGTTCTTATGTTCCTACCACAGGAACTTCACTCTGTAAACACTGCAGCAACTGCTATTACGCATAGTAATAACAATTAGAAATAACTGTGCAGGCCCAGCAAAAGTAACTAGCGCCACTAGAACAGCTCATTTTTTAAACTCACCATTTTTAGATATATCTAGGAACTATAAAACCTAGAGAATGGCAACAGAGGGGATTCTGTTGCTCAGAAGCGGATAAAATTTGCAGGCACGGCATCCTCCTCTGAAGGGATGCATACTTTCCACATAAGAAAAGGATAGCTGCTGTGGTTTTCTTGCAAAAGAAAGCTTCAGGTTCTGGGGTGCCTGAAATAATTCCCTATGGTTTGGGATCAAATTGTATAACAACAGTGTTTATAAGAAAGGTGCCCCTAGAGAAGAAACCTGCTAATAGGTCCAGGGATTTTTGTGTTTGTGGGTCTTTTAAAGTTGACTGAGCAGAGAATTAAAAGGGGGCGATCAAATTTGATCCAGTGTGTTGAAGCACTTGATCCAGCACAAGGATCTCAGGATGAGTGCCAAGAGAGCTACATCATGTTGAACTTGTGTTTATGTCTTTGATATAAAGCAGATCCTGTTCAGCTTACTTAGAATAAGAGTAGCTAGAACAGCAGGTTTCAGGTGTATACGTGTATATAACATATACACATATACATATATTCTAGTATCTTGTGTACGTGTGATTATTTTAAGATTTATAAAAAAAATCTGAGAATCTGTATAAACAACTTAAAAGCAATGCATCTCTTATTATTTTTTCACACTCCCTTTCATTTATATTTTTTTAAACAGGATGGTGGTTTGATGCATGCGGTCCTTCCAATCTGAATGGCCTGTACTATCCATTGCGACAGAACACAAACAAATTTAAAGGAATTAAATGGTACTACTGGAAAGGCGCAGGCTACTCTCTCAAGGCCACAACTATGATGATCCGACCAGCAGATTTCTAAAAACATTTGCTCTTTGTATGAAGTGCCTATTGAAATAACTTCAAAATACTATATTTGACAAATATTTTAAGACCACAGATGCAGCTTAACTGGTTTTTTTCCGCCTGGATAACATGCACATATATCCTTCGGGAATCAGCTTGTTTTCAACAGCCACTGAATTTCATCGCAATTAAATGTCAAGCAAGAAGAGGTATCTGATGCAATAATGATTTGGCAAAAGAGAACAATAAAAGGACTCCCAACCAGCTTAAGGTGTTTGTGCATAACTGGAACTGTGAAATACATCTAGATCATAAACAGAAATTACTTAAGCTTTCGAAGTGATTCTTTATGCCCTTTTACTGAACTTTAATGACTGCCTTAAAACAAGGGACACTTATTTGGTCATCTTTATTGTATTCCTATTCCTATCTCATGCCATGGTTGTAATTATGTACATAAGCACATTGTTTTGTAATTACTTCCTGTAGTCTGATTCCTACCATTTGTAATCACATATTTGGGGATAGTTGGTAGCCCATACTAGTATATTTAATAAGGATTTGTAAAAAATATTTCTATGCTTTACATCCAGTACCAAGTATATAATAATAGACAACTATTTCCCCCTTTTAATATATCAGATATTTCCATCAGTATTTTAAAAGTCAGAATAGCCCTGCAATACATATTGTGTGGTTAAATATATTTTGTAGGAAAATTGCACTTTTCTTCTTTCCTAGTTCCTTTATGTTTAAATAACACCCAGTAGTTGGGACATTTCTCGGTATTTTGGATGCATTTAAACAACAGCAAACTGTTTCTGCTTTCTCTGAGAATTAAGTACGGATTAGAGCAGGAGTATCGGGACCAGCTTCCCGGGTGAGAGTTGACTTTCTGATAACAGATGATTGACAGGAGGGTTGCCCCCACCCACCTGTCAAAAGCCTTCTCACAACATTTCCACTTAGGAATCACACCATAAGGGATGTTGTCAGCCCCATGTCTGGTGAATGGGGCGGTTTCATTAGAAATTTTACATGACTTGAAAGTTTGAATATTCCCATACTAACAAGCCTTTGTCAAGAGAAGGTAAAGGGGAAGAATTTTTTTTGTCACCATTTGATTGGATATATTGTGAGCACACTTCTGTTGTTGATCCATATTCCAAGATAAAAAATTGACTTATTTCTGAATAAGTTAAAAAGTAAATCATGTATTACTTACTGGGGCTGCAGGGAAATCCACAGAGAGTTCATAGGGTTCTTCAGACATCCAGTGGCCATATTCAAGAGACCACAACACCTACAAAAAGATCAAACTATATTTAGCTGTATTCATAAACTGAAGAGTAGTCTCTATGAATACATAAATAAAATAAATCAGAAGTTGAGCAGGCAGCACTATATTGGGGTTCTACTCCCTATGTCAGATTCTGGGAAGCTATGAATTATACATATAGACGTATCATGGCAAAGAAAACATGGCGCTATAAATTTTAGTCTACTTAAACTGTTTCTCAGAAGTGATATACTACTGTGCAGTAAGACAAGATGAAAACTTAAAAGTCAAGGAAAAACACTGGAAAAACATTAAGGAAAAGCTCAATGAAGGTTAAGGGTTTCCAAGTCTATAGATATGGGTCGGACCCACAGTATTATTTCAGGTGTTTGGGATTTGGGGCATTTTTTTCCTTTTCTTTCCTCCCTCTTTAAACAGATGTCCATGCTGCATCACAGACTCCTTTTGAGGTGCCCTCAGTCTGAGAAGCAACTTTGCTGCATTACAAGGCAATCAGCTGTTCAAGAAGCACAACCTCAATGCTCTTTTGAAAATGGAAAGCAACTGCCCATGTCTTCGGATCCTGGCCATTGAGCCCAAGCTCTACTTATTTCTTTTCTAGCACACTGTTCATTCATGATCTCAGGGTGGGCTACAGCATAAGGGGTTAAAACAACACCTTCACTATCAAACAGATAAAACACCACACTTAAAGTAGTCATAAAAAGGTAAAGGTAAAGGACCCTTGACAGTTAAGTCCAGTCACGAACGACTCTGGGGTTGCAGCACTCATCTCACTTTACTGGCCGAGGGAGCTGACGTTTGTCCGCAGACAGTTTTTCCGGGCCATGTGGCCAGCATGACTAAGCCGCTTCTGGCGAAACCAGAGCAGCGCACGGAAATGGCATTTACCTTCCCACCAGAGCGGTACCTATTTATCTACTCGCTCTGGTATGCTTTCGAACTGCTAGGTTGGCAGGAGCAGGGAATGAGCAACGGGAGCTCACCCTGTCGCGGGGATTTGGACCACCGACCTTCCAATTGGCAAGCCCAAGGCTCTGTGATTTACACCACAGCGTCACCCATAGTCATAGGCAACTCCAAACTTTCTTAAAACTAAGCTACAACTGTGGAATTGAACTCCATCAAACTAAGGCAAAGGCTTGAGGTAAACAAGATTGGAGCCAATTGTACTTCAGCAAGTGAGGTACCTCCGCAAAGAGGACCGCTGCAAGAGAATACCAATGTTGATGTTAAAAAACGAGTCTTGTGGCACTTAGAGGGCAACAAAGGAAGCACAGCATAGCTTTTCATGCACTACAGTCATAAGATGCTGTCTTATTATGGCACTGGATGATCATGAAAGCTAAAGGTGCCACACAACCCCTTGTTGCTTTTGCTGCTGACTAAGGCTGCAGTGCTATACCCACTTACTTGGGAGCAAGCCCCATTGAAATCAGTAGGATTTACTTCACAGTAGACATGGTTACGATTGGGCTGTAACATGGTTGATGTAGGACTGAGCTGGAAAACAATGTAGCATAGAAACCAAGCTTGCTTGGCTGTTTTGAACAGATCTGATGAAAAATTCAAATACGTCTTATATTGGCTTGCAACTATGCCACTACTTAGTGGCATACATTGCAACTATGCCACTAGTCCCATGAGACAGAGAAGTAGAGAGGAACAGTGACTTTTATCTGTGCAGCATTAACTGCGAGTAAAAATCTACTTTCTTGCTACAGACCCAAGCATCTACCAAATTTGTGTTCCTTAGATGTGTGAGTGGCTCCCCTGGATAGCATGTTTGTGGTTCAGCAGCCTATAACTGTGGAAAAGACCTGGTGGAAGTCAGAAAACCTCCTTTGTGTATGGCTTTTTTGGCCCTAAAAAGTCACCCACTTGTAGCTGGTGCTCTTTGGATACAAGTATATTTACCAAGTTTATTGCTTCTTTTATTTGGCAATCTGGTTAGAAAAAGGTTTCGGATGCAAAGCACAGTTGTTGATTTATTTCGGCAATCTGCAGCAATTCAAAACTGTCTCAAGTTATGAAAATTTAATAAAACTTAAGTTTTTTAAAAATATGTATTCTCGGCTCCCATACTACATAGGACACACGTGCAAGGATATGAACAAATAGTTTAGGCTTCCTTGCACCAACTGGCCATCCTTCCTCAGCTGTAACGTGACTGTAATTACAGTAGCTAACTCCACTGGCAATTTCTGTCTCTCGGTGCTATGCAAAATTAGATAATGTGTGAAACAATAAAACAGACAGCAAAAATCAAAGCCATTCATTGTTAGATCAGTGGTCAGCAGCTGGGGTGTTCATAACAATGATTTAACATGCCCATACCCGGAAGGGCCATTACAAAGAGAGCTGAACAAAAGATCAAAACAAGTGCAGTTGAAAACGGTTCAATGACTTTTTCCACAGGAACAATATGACATCCTCTGTTATGTGTGTCACTTCCGCCACTAGCTTCTATTTAAGAAAAAGACTGGGATGTGTTCTGTCACAAATTTTCACCAATAAAAGATTTAATGCAATTATTGTCTGGTAAGTGAGGGAAGAACATTGCTAACAGCATCCGGTGACTTGCCAAATCTTTGCCAACTCATGGTAATCCTTCTTAAATCAACAAAGGGGTTGCGGCTCAGAAGCATTAATGGTTGAATGAAGGCCTCTCAATTGTCTCTGAAAGCTCTTGGATTAATAATGGACCGTTTCAAACAAAGCAATAAACCCTGTTTTAGTGCTAGGCAAAATGCCTGAGTGAATCTTCTGCTTTCTGCACACCCATCTTGTTTTCCTGAGTGGATAGGGTGACTTTGCTAACATTCAAAGTGACTTCCTCTGCATATAAACCAAAGACCTTGGGTTAGTCTCAAACGCTTTTCCATTTCAAAATATGCTAACTTTAAACAGTTATGAAGCAGGCTTGTTTAATTAAGCCGGCATTTGTGATAAACTACAATCCCCGGTTCACACAGAACAAGCAGAAATAAGGAGAAAGTGAAATTAAATGCTGGCTCCATCACCAAATTCTTGGAGCTTTTCCCAGGCTCAACCCCCCCTTCTTTTCTTCCCCCCCCCCTGTTCCTGGACCTCAACGGCTCTTCCAGTTTGTCCTACTCAAATACCAGATTATTTTATCTGAGAAGTTTGCAATGCACAGTACACATGACACACAAGTTATCCAGGTCACTTTGAATGTTGCTAATGGAAAGACCATCACTGAGAAAAGAAGATACTTGTGAAATATAACATTTCAAGAGATTCCGGTATGGCTAACGTAACACCAAATAGGGGAAAACAAAAAGCAAACATTAGACAATGCAGTTCAAATCTTCAAAAAACAAGTTGTGTAAAAGTTTTAGTTTAAAAGTACTTATTAATGTACAATTGCAGGCCATACCTATATTGGTTGTATTTACAGGCCTGATTCAGAAACATCTAGCCAGATATCATTTATTTCAACATGGTTTCAGAAAATATGATCCATCTGGCACAGAAATCCCCTGGCATTAAATAACTTCCTGTTTCTGCAGCTGTGTTTGATTCCTTCTCAATCCTGGGACAGTGGGGCTTCAGTTGCCTTTTGCTTATAATCTATTTTTCTTATAATAACTATGTAGAGTTTGAATACTAGTTTACCATACTTTTGAATGTCTGTGTTTTATCCCATTAGATTTTAAAATAATGTAGAAAATATATGTAAACCCCTCGCTGTTATTTCTGGAGTTTATTTGTAGGCTGATTTAATGCTGAAAGCAACTCCTATACAGTGAATTGAAAATCTAGATTGAGGTGGGGAATCTTTTGGCCTAGCAGGCCAGATCCCTATCTGTCCCAACCTTGTGGGCCAACTTTGACGAGTGAGCAGGATGACCCACCTGTCAATTACCTCATGCCATTATGATGCCAGAGGATTGACACCCATCCATCTGACAAAATCCCTTGTGCAGCACTTTCCAAGTGCCCAACAGTCAATAGTACTGCAGTTCCCAAGAGCCTTTGCCAGCCTTATGTCTTCCTGTGCCAAGAATAGGGCTAGCAAAGCTGATTTCTGCAGGGATCAGCTGCACAATTGAGTTCCCCAAGGGGAACTTGGTCATGCAAGTTGACTCCTCAGGCTTTAATGTTAACTTCATTCCTGCTTTCTGGAAAGACCAGCTGCATGATCGAGTTCCCCATAGAGAAGTTAACTGCATAGCTGATCCAGCCTGCTCCGCACCTGACATCACATGTGCTGGGTCAAATTTGGAGGTTTCCCACCCCAATCTAGATGAATTAAGCATATTCTCATGGTTTAATACAGGCTTCCTCAAACGCGGCCCTCCAGATGTTTTGAGACTACAATTCCCACCATCCCTGACCACTGGTCCTGCTAGCTAGGGATCATGGGAGTTGTAGGCCAAAAACATCTGGAGGGCCGAGTTTGAGGAAGCCTGGTTTAACATGTATGTTCAGTTCAATGTTCACCAAACCATCATCAGATGTTCAGCAAAAGTTGTAGCACTGGATAGCATCCAGAAAATGGCAAGCAGAAATCTGATTGTACAGTGGAGCTTTCTCACCTCCCTTTCCCCCTTGTAAAGTCAGTCCTGAGGGTTGGAGGAATGATATGATATGATGCATGATATTGATATGCGACAAAGAGCTGCAGCTGTGTGTGTGTGTGTGTAAATTAGAGGCCTCGCCCCTTTTACTCACACAAGGGGCTCCTCCCCAATGTAATAATCTAGCAACAGTCATCCATCACCATATGGGTGGAATCAGTTATTGCTTTAGTTCTGTTTCCTGATTACTTACTAACAACAGAAAACAAACATCCATCCTAAAATTAATTTCCCTTTGGTTTGGGGTGCAGAGTGGCCTGAATCCTTCAGCCTCTGCTGTGTTCCCAATACCCACCCACCCCCAACTCCATGCCTGCAGTTTGGGTTTGCTTTGGGGGAAAGGAAACTCTCACTGGGAACACTGTACATTAACAGAATGCAAAAGAAATGTGGAAATAACAGTGCTTAAGTTCAGAAGTTTGTATTGATTGCCTTATGTATGACTGTTGCAAAACCTGAAGCTATCCTGATCATCAGCACACCTGAAACATTTCACGTAATGGAGGATTATGTGTTCATTTAGAAGTAGCTAAAAATATCAAATAGTTAAGGAAAGAGAAGAAACAATGAATGGATGGTCAGCCATATTACTTACCCATTCGTAACATAGAATCCAACAGCCGCGAGCAATTCCCATCAATATGTTTAAAGTACGACGGGAGCTCCCTGCAATCACATGGCTTGTATTGTCACACACTTCATCTGAAAACAGAAAGCCTCCCAACTTCTTCACCACCTGAACAACCACATTCTGCTTCCTTCAAAGAGAGATGGAGAGAAGTCCATAATACAAGTTAATATGGCTACATAGAATATTTTTGAAATTGTGGATTTTTTTAAAATTGCTAAATGCATATCATTACATATTCATAAGCACTCAAAAAACATCAGCACAAATATGCTGGTCTTGACTTAGGCTGCAACTTTAAGGACAAGTAAGATTTGGGGGCTGCTGCATAAACATACAGAAGGTTGCACCGCCAGTCATGCTTCGTCACTGACATATGTTTCTCCATATAGGCAAAGATTTTTAGGGTTTACATACACAAACTCACAGATATATCCCTAAGAAGCAAAGTATTTCAGAAACCACCACTAGACAGAATGGAAAGTGCAAGTTTGTCAGATGCTCTTTGCTAAGTATGTGGAGAAGTCTTGCTGCGCATCCGCATATTATGGCAGCTGCCCTCAACATCTGGCTTATTTGTAGCATCCCTTAGAAAATAGCATGTGTTCTATAGTACCTGTTGCACAAAAGTAACTAAAATAGATTTGTTATGGTGTGTTTTCTAAAAAATTAGAAAACTACAGCAAACTTCAGAGCCCAAAGACCAAAAGTTAGACTCCATGTATACTTAAATTTCAACTTTCTAATCACATGTTATATTTTCTAGCGGTAGCTTTGCTAGTTATAGCTTGGTGTGCTCAACTCTATACATGGTATCCGGCTAAACAATTCCACTAGCAGAAGCATTTCTGGTTGCATAACGCAACTCCACCCCTTCCCCAGACACCTTGTGAATCTGTTCCGGAGGATCCAGGGAAGAAGTAGTTCTCTGGTGCTTCTGCTAGCAAAACTGTTTAGTTGAATGCTGCCCTGTTATTCCTACCGTAGTCAACCAAACCTTGCCATTTAAGTTACATAGCCCTGTAATTTGTTGTTTAGTCGTTTAATCGTGTCCGACTCTTCGTGACCCCATGGACCAGAGCACGCCAGGCACTCCTGTCTTCCACAACCTCCCACAGCTTGGTCAAACTCATGTTCGTAGTTTCAAGAACACTGTCCAACCATCTCATCCTCTGTCGTCCCCTTCTCCTTGTGCCCTCAATCTTTCCCAGCATCAGGGTCTTTTCCAGGGAGTCTTCTCTTCTCATGAGATGGCCAAAGTATTGGAGCCTCAGCTTCAGGATCTGTCCTTCCAGTGAGCACTCAGGGCTGATTTCCTTCAGAATGGATAGGTTTGATCTGCTTGCAGTCCATGGGACTCTCAAGAGTCTCCTCCAGCTCCATAATTCAAAAGCACCAATTCTTCGGCGATCAGCCTTCTTTATGGTCCAGCTCTCACTTCCATACATCACTACTGGGGAAACCATGGCTTTAACTATATGGACCTTTGTTGGCAAGGTGATGTCTCTGTAATACTAGTTCTATAATGCTGCCATTATGATCCGATGAAGAGTAACTATGCGAAGGACAGCAAGGACAAGTGCACTAGCTCTGCCCCCTTCCATCACCGTCCCAGTCACCTTCAACCTATAGAGGATGGCTGTGAGAAGAGGGGAGCTTCCTGTATTTGCAAAGGTTTGAAAACGTTCTTCCCCCCATTTGGGAACCCTCATTTCTTTCAGCATTCCAAAAGAGGTGTGGAGCTTCCACAGATACCAGAAGCTCCCCTCTTCACAAAATCATCATCCATAAGTTGAGTGTGACAGGGCAATAATGGAAGGTAAGAGGAACTAGCGTTCCACTGACTCGCCTCACATGTTTACACTTCACTGGCTTGTAACACCTGCCTGGGTCTACAAACCAAGATATACGCAGGCAGGAATGTCATCAAAATATCTAGTACTTACTCAGAAGGCATGCTTGTCATGACCAACGTTCTTGATGGCTACAGGGTTAAGGAAGGAAAGAAGGAAGAGCATGTCAAACAAGTATGAGACATTTCCACCCAGAATTGTAGTTATCAACCTTCCAATGAAGACATAAAGATGTAAATCATATGAAGATTAAAGTTTCCCCTTACTGGTTATATAGTACCATATATGGAGGTTATGCCAGAAGTATCCAGTAAAAGCAAGATTTTATTTTGTTTCTGTTCACATAGCCTCTGTTGGGAAGAAAGGTTGAGTGCTGGGCCATGCTCAAGCAAGTCTTTCCTAATCAAATCTGTGGCCATTTGGTGTCAACATAGCATCATACACACAGTAGAGGGAATTCATCCCCCCCCCCCTCACTGCTCTTATACACTGAAATGACACAGGACGGGGTTGTGGGATCAAGCTGGCTAGCTTCACACTCCTGCTGCCAATGCACATGCTTGGGCACACCCTGTCAAGCTCTGAGCTTGGTGGTCATTCTGCGGCTATTCTGTATGCATAGCACTTATTCACCTGTGGGGAATTCCTGAATGGTCCTGAATTTCCTGCTTTGTTGGTCAGCAGGGGTCACGGCCACAGCATGCACTAATGGAGAGAGAGCAGTGCTAGCCACACCCTCTCTCGTGCATACAGCATGTAATGAGGCTTGTGCGAATACTCCCAATATGCAAATACTATGTACAGTATGTTACAAGAATAAGAGGATTCTTGGTTATCCATTTTGATGGCCTGGATTCTTTAATACTGGGGCGGGGATGTAGCTTTAGACATGAAGTCTGCTGAGCCTGAACTTGCCTCTATCTCTCGTTAAACTGTAAATGCACTGTTATGGACTTGCCTCCACTGCCTACAGAGGTGATGCAACCATTAAATAATTTGAACATCCTTGATTAATCATATTAAGTTCTGTTGTGCTCTAATCTGCAAGACACACCAAGTGATTTTATTCTTTCAGAGAACATGTCATTTAGATAAGTGAATAGATTGAAGCATTGGACGGATAAATTCAATTACACACACACACACACACACACACACACACACACATTCTCTCTCTCTCCCCCCTACTGAAGTATATTAAAGAACACATTAGCAAATCCACAACAAATTATTGGTACAGTACTAAGCAAAAGAGAGCCACTTTGTTAATAGGAGATGCACACACAGGCAAGCCCCACATCCTCTCTGAACCACATCAGAAGTACTTTGATTCCTGTGTTTGTACATGGAACTGAGCAACACTGAAAAGAACACTTTAAGCTGCCAACTACTCAAAAATTGGCAGCCATTTAATAATTTGTTTGTACCCACTGACTATAAGTGGGACCTGTAATCAAATGGCAGTGTGAAGTCTTCCTCCTCAGTGCACAAGTCTGTTGGACATACCCTCTAACATGACACTTTGTTCCAATTTCCTTCCATCTAGTTCTCCATCATTCCTCTCCCCACAAAGTCAGTGGCAACTAAGCATGCTGACTGGGCAGCTTTTTAATATTCTTCCCCCCGCCCCCGATTACTGATATCTCCCTCTTGTGTGACATAAGTGACATTCACTCTTGAACTTTGAAAATATAGGAAATATTTATATAGGAATATATATGACATATACAATATATAATATATAATGCATCTATCTATCTATCTATCTATCTATCTATCTATCTAGGTGGCGCTGTGGTCTAAACCACCGAGCCTCTTGGGATTGCTGATCAGAAGGTCGGCCGTTTGAATCCCTGTGACGGGGTGAGCTCCTGTTGCTTGGTCCCAGCTCCTGCCAACCTAGCAGTTCGAAAGCAAATAGATAAATGGGTACTACTCTGGTGGGAAGGTAAACGATGTTTCCGTGTGCTGCTCTGGTTTTGCCAGAAGCAGCTTAGTCATGCTGGCCACATGACCCAGAAAAACTGTCTGCGGACAAACGCCGGCTCCTTTGGCCAGTAAAGCAAGATGAGCGCCGCAACCCCAGAGTCGTCTGTGACTGGATTTAACGGTCAGGGGTCCCTTTACCTATCTATCTATCTATCTATCTATCTATCTATCTATCTATCATCTATCTATCTATCTAGACAGATAAAATAATAGAATAGAATTGTAGAATTGGAAAATTATCCATTGATACCCTTCAAAATGAAATGTTTCCAAGGCAGCTTAAAATATAGACGATAATAAAGCCATTAAAAGGAACATAATAAAATACATCAAGGCAGAATGCTTTTCAAACCAAATTTAAGAGCCATTAAGCATCGATCCCCACAATAACAAAGTCAAGGAGTTGAGAGCCAAAATGGGACCACCACAGAGAAAAGAGGGAACCATGCTTGAGGGAACCATGAAATATAATGATATATATTTCCTAAATTAGGAGGCAACGCTCCCCCCAGCCCCCCAACAAGAAACAGCCTTATGAGGATAAGTATGTGCCGTGTCATAGCTATGAAATATTGACTTTCAATTGAAAAAGAAACTCAGAAAAACAAAGTTGGGGGCAGAGCAGAATCCACGTTCTGTTAGGAAGGAATGGCTTTCTGGAACTCTGAACAGGAACACTTCCGTAGGAATACACGGAAACATTTTGCTGCATGCCCCACTGACCAGGCTTAATCATAAAAAGCCTTGCTGTTGATTCCCTGATTTAGCACCCCTTGCCCCTCATGCTAAAACTCACCGTGGAGAGGGCAGGGAAGACAGGAACAATACTGGCACCTCTCTTCCCTGCCCCCCCCCCCCAGGAAGGCAAATATCAGATGGATGGGTGATTTAAGAATGCTACACATGGAAGGAAGTCTTTCTCCAGAGCTGTATCCCTATAATGCACTTCCTATATGCCTATTTCCATGCATACTGTATGTGTTCCTTGAAATTCTGACCAGGCACACTCACCTTTTTGAGTCTCCCGATACGCATTAATTTCTCACTAGGCTCATTCACTTGGTCACACAAAAATTCACATGAACCATCTTTGACTTCATCCATGGACAAATTGTCACCACCTAGAAACCAAGGTCATTCAAAACAGCAGTAAATAATCTGGAAAAAGGAATAAGATTAGATGCAGCACTGTACATAAAAACCCCCACATTTTTTGTAGAATGGACATTTTTCAAAATGTGACTGATGCGACTCTTTCAAGCTGTGTAGAATTAAATGCCATGCTATTACAAACTTTCCGTTTGCACCAGCCTTTCAAAGATCCCCCCTCTCCCATGATGTTCTGGGGGTTCTTCCACCCCCCAAGTCAATTTCAAGGGGTGAAGGGGTGCACAGAAGAGGGAAGAGCTTCCATTGACAGGGCTCCTTGGGTGAATCCCACCCTGGACCTCCCTCCAAACATATGGGGTTTCCCAATATTATGTAAATTATTTTCATCTTACAGTCTACTATTTTCAGCACAAAATATTTGAAACAAATAGGTGAACCCATTGCTGTTGGTTAAAATGTGGCAAGTTTAATAATGTCATTAATATAATTTAGATTGTTTACAGTACAATCCTATTTCTGTCTCCTCAGAAGTAAGCCCCTTTGAGTTCATATGGACTTACTCCCAGGTGAGTGTGCAGAGGACTGCAGCCTTAATATTGTCTTTTACTTTGCTATATAGACATTATATATACCATATTTGGTATATACAGTATTCATTTAGTACAAACAAACTTTCATAAAGCAATTGCGAACTTTTCCATGTTATTTTTTCCTGTATAGGTAAAGGTAAAGGGACCCCTGACCATTAGGTCCAGTCGTGGCCGACTCTGGGGTTGCGGCGCTCATCTCGCTTTATTGGCCGAGGGAGCCAGCATACAGCTTCTGGGTCATATGGCCAGCAAGACTAAGCCGCTTCTGGTGAACAAGGGCAACGTGTGGAAACGCCGTTTACCTTCCCGCCAGACTCTACTTGCACTTTGACGTGCTGTTGAACTGCTAGGTTGGCAGGAGCAGGGACTGAGAAACGGGAGCTCACCCCGTCACGGGGATTCAAACCGCTGACCTTCTGATCGGCAAGTCCTAGGCTCTGTGGTTTAACCCACAGCACCACCCGCATTCCTATATATTTTCCTGCATATTCACCCACAATTCAAGTGTTCCACAATGCAAATGGTATATTTAAGAAAAGCTGATATTCAAGACACCTGTCATCTTTTAATACCAGCGATGATACTAGATAAAAATGAAATATGAACTTCGACTGTATGCATTTTTCTCTTGGCAAAAATGTAAGTTTCAGAGTTACTGATATTAAATCTGTGTTTGCATCAATTAGGATAAAGTACAGACTGATGCCACTGAAGTCTCCTTCAAGATGTTCTAGTCCCTAAACAAAGTTACTTTGTCAATTTTTTTGAGCCAGATTGTGGGTACAAAACCTTATTTTGCTAGATTTTTTTTTTACCATACACATTCATGTTTCCTAAGAGGCAAGACCCTTTAAGAGTAAGCTCCAGATCCATATACTGTGTTCCTCCTGTATTCTTTGGATTCTAGCCATAGTATTTATTGCCTAGATATCAAGTTTAACTTTTAGCCTTGCCGATTATGAATGTACATGCATTCAGTTGCCCACTAATTCAGGAAACTGTATCATTTGAGGTGAAATGTTTACGACTTTGTAATCAGCGGTTATAGAAACTCCCGGAACATACATTAATGCATTTTCAGGAGTCTACAAATACATCACCGGGGCCTACTGTAAACTTAACTTAAATACCCAGCAGAGAACGTTTCTAGTTAGCATACTTTACTGGAGAAGTATTAAGTTTTTAAATGAGTCTTGTAATGCAGGGTGGTAGAAAATATCTCTTTCAAAATGGAATGAGGCTGGGTTTTATGCAGAACATGGTCAAGTCCTGGGTTGCATGAAAAGGATTGCTAGAAGCACCCATTTCCAGTTGCTTCTCCCCTAAAAAATGTTCAGGAACCAAGGCTTTTGGGGGGCTTTGTAGAGCAGGAAGAGAGAAAGCCAAGTTTTACTAATAGAAACTCACTTTGCACTTCATTCTTGAAATAGCAACTTCCATGTGTAACCCCCATGAACGTTTTTATTACCGCTCACCTTGTGAGTTTGAAACAAGGACAGAATGGGAGGTTAACCCTAAATACGAGAGATTTAGATCATCTCGAATATTGGTCTTCAGGCCTGATCCAAGGTGGGTCACAGCAGAAGCACTATCACCATTCAAATATATGGTAAACTATTAAGAAATAGGTCCCCAAATGCATGTTTAGGTTAAAGGAGATCCTGAATCTGAAATTGTTGAAAATTCACAAATTAGAAGTTCTAGGACATAAATGAGGCAGGGTAGGGTTCACTGGATAGTGGAAATAGCAGCACTTATCAACAGCATTTGATAGCAGTAGTATGGCACTTGGTATGGATTTATTACTTTTTTTTTGAACAATACCCTTAGTTTGCTGCTACATAACAACAGTCTTGTTGCACCTTAAAAATGAATAAATTATGGCATATGCTTTTGTGGGCTCGAGACTATTTTTATATCTGAGTGACATTTCTATATTTTCACAAGACTGAAAAATTTCTACCCTATACTTGCATATGTTTAAGGGGACTCAGCCTGCAAAAGCTTATGCCATATTATATTTCCTCATCTTCAAGGTGCCAAAGACAATGGTAACCCCAAAGAGAACCATCAGACAGAGATCCAAATAGCTGCAGATGCATGTATGATTAACAACCTTTCTACAGTTCCCTGAGCTGCCAGAAAAAGCTAAGAAACTCCCCTTCTGCATATAAGCGATATCTGATTTAGTGTAAAATGCTGCAGCAAAGTGATGGAGCCATGGTGAATCCATGAAAGTGTCTGGTTATATGCAGAGGGCTCTGGTTTATTAAGCTATGCATGCCTCAGTTAAATACCCACGAGGAGGGGCTGTGGGACAAACCCCTCCCATACAATCTGGAGCTTGTGGTTTTACTTAAGTAGTATGGGATGAAAATGCTGCACTGTAGCTCCAATGCTAATAGATTATCATTAGGAAAGGCCTGTACATAAATTTGTGAACCAACTCTAAGAAATACTGGATGCGTTTCATTGTATGGTCAAATGATCAAATGTTTATTTAGCATGTTTATTTAACTTGAATTTAGCAAATAAAGCTGTAACTTTGAAAGTTGTTCTGTATTATATTTGCAATTGGCATCCATTCATTGTTCTACCGCACATCACTGCTGAAAAATTTGCATTCAGTTTAGACATTAAGAGGAAGGCAAGGTTGTTATTTTCTCCATGCAATGATCAAATTATTCACTCCAAATGTGAGATTTGAATTCTGGCTGATCGTTGACTTCAGAAATCAACACAATGAGGTTTACTTAGAATACATGTAAAGCAATCTCTCATTATAGCCTGAGCAAGTTTTCTCAGAAGTAAATTCCACTAGCGCCAGTGAAGTATACTTCTTAAACTGGCAATCCCATATAAACATACTTGGGAGCAAGACCCACTGAACTGAACAACACTTGTAATAAATAGAAGACGCTGACTTTTTTTTAGAAAAAGCTTGTTCTTTACTAGAATAAATGAATTATTTTACATTTAGTACATTCTTAAATCACTATCTACACCACAGAAACTGAGAGACAAAAGCAATAGATAAACCTGCTTTGAGAATCAAGTAATTTTTGCTGAAAATCTGAAATTGTATTCATTACATATGCCACATTTTTAATAATCATATACATACATTTTTAATCCGTAATAATTCTGTTCAGGGGTTCTTTTTAAAAATTCAATTCACAAAACACATGTAACTGCATATGATTCATTTTCACCAGTTTACCCCCACTTTCACTTGACTAAACAAGACTTCCCATACACAAGAGTGTATATGGACTATACATTGTATTTTGCTTGAAATTATTGAAGTATGCAAGCCCTAAACATTAAATCCTATTTAACATAAAACACATGACCACGAAACAACTTCCACTCACCCAAGCATCAAGGCCTTAAAATCTCAGTAATTCAAAGAATGTGATTCTTACAATAATATAATATACAGTAAATAATATACATAGGAAGTCAAATGCTGAAGATTCCCCATGATGTATATATCTTTTAAAAAATGGTACCTGCCAAATTTGGTACAGTAATTCGGATTTCTACCATTCAAGAACTCTTGGTAGCATTAGATTTTATAAGAAATTGATTCCACTTTGAAAAACACATTAACTTCATGTAGACAGCAAAACCTCACGGAACCTGCAGAAAGCTCCAGGGGCACAATACTGATGCATCCAAATCCCACCCCCTATTTTGTTGGAGGGTCCACAGGATCAGGCCCTATTTCTGTGCCAGAGCTGGACTACCGGGCTGGTGGAGTGGATTTTGTAACAATGAGGTTACAAAAACATTTATGGAGTACTATCAAAAAGCCTCTTATTCTCACTCCATTTGTTTTCCAAATCTAGGCCTCTAAAAAGTATTTTCGGTTGCCGTTTTCCCCACTCAAAATATTGATACATTGTATACGGAAGTCTTCTTCCTCCAA